>NC_080088.1:119333814-119633814 GCF_950005125.1 Chionomys nivalis
CCAAGGTACAAAAAGGCTAAGTGACGGTCCTGTCTCAACACAGTATGGATTCCATGTCCTGAATTGGAGACCATTCCCCTAAAGCATCTGACGTCACTGTTTTAATTATCACCCTTTACTTAAATAAGCAGGGGAAGGTTTGAGACCCAATCATAACAAACTAAATAATAATAAAATAACCCCTAAGCCATGATGCATGAATCTCCTCGGGGTTTGGGTTCCCTATCTGGTAAGCATGCTCTTGGGGTCTCAAAGAATCTATTCTGTCATCCTTTGCCCAAACTGGGATCCCAGCCAGCCAGCTGCTTCACCACAGGCACAAGAAAATGGACAACATATCTGTCAGTTCCTCCTCAGATCTGCCCATCCATGGCCACCCATTTTCTGAAGCTCTCGCCCCATATATCTGTGCATTTGTTCATTATACATCCAATCAACAAATATGTATTGAACAGCTGTGTTCCAGGTACTGAGTCAAGCATGGGAAATTCAACCGTGAACAAGACAAACAGCATCTCCCCAGCCTCGTGGAACTGATATTGTAAGGAAGACAGACATTATGCAGCTAACTACAGCAGGAGGATAATTACATATATTGATAAAGGCAACAAAGAGAATAGAGGCAGGGTAGAAAGTGACTGAGGCTGGATCGGTTCTAATAAACTGATCAGGGAAGACAGGCTGGAAGAATTGACAGTTGAGCTGAATGACAAAGGCAGGGCCAAGCCTGCAAGGATTTGAAGGCAGAAAGGCCAGCCAAGTGCGAAGGTCCTGAGGTGGGAAAACTAGGCTCTGTGAGACACAGCAGGGGAGCCGATGCGACGGCGCAGACGCAGGAAGGGGCGGGCATGTTAGGAGTGAGAGCTAGGCGCCCTCACAAAAGACCCTGCACAGCAGGGCGAGAAGTATGGATTTTATTCTGCACGCACTGAGGCCTTGTTGGAGGGTCAGAGGCGGAATGACAAGCCTTAATGTATGGTTCTAAAATATAACCTCAGTCATCGGATAGAGAATAGATGAGAGGGGAGGGGCTAGGAGAACCTGGAGTCTGGTTAGAAGGCTACTACCATGAAACAGGTTAGGTGGTGGTGGCTGAAACCCGTCTGACAACCACAGGGAGGGAAACGATTGGGAAATGGTTTGGGGGCACAGTGAGCCCAACTTGCTGCTACACTGGAGTCAATGCAGGATAGAGAGATGGATTAAAGCAGACGATTTCAAGCTGGAGATCTGAGAGACAATTCCTACGAACTTGGTTCCCAACCTGTGAAACTCTCTCCCAATCCTGGCAGAGGGATGTGGCATGCTTCTTGTTTCAAAGTTAGTATTTAGTTACACCCACTTCAGAAGTCTACACCACACGCCACGGTGGTCCAAGAAGCCAAAAGGTCCCTGCTAGTGAAGAAATAGTATCATAACCACTAGGTGAGGTCCCCAAGAAAACACAGTTCCTCAGAGCAGGTTCAGGAGCAAGGTTACAATTACAGACCTTGGTTGTGTAACAGCAGTATCCGCCAGCATCTCCGAGACTCGATTTTTCTGTGTGTTACGTAGGGACACGATCAACATCCACAGCTCTTCAACTACAGCAAAGACTGGGAAATCACACACACACACACACACACACATGGACTCTTAAGCTCAGGGCACCCATCCTGACACAAGGTTGTGTGTTCTGTGAGGTTGAAGGTATATAGTCTAAAAGCATGTCCACATTGGTCTTAATGAAAAACCTACAAAGGTAGGAGTAAGAAGATAACAACCAAGGTCTAGAAGGGTCTAGAAGAATTTAAGTACCCTTTGTCCCAAGCCCCAATGCAGTTTTTATTGCAAACTGCTCTACTTTGAGAGCTCTGGTTCTTCTGAACTCCCACTTGCTGTGAGGTGAACCCATAAACTTGAATGACACCCTGCAATGGGAGGCTTTGGAGGTACTGAGGAGACCAGATGAAGAGGTAGCACCAGGGTTCCCAAGGGGGTGATGTCTCCCTGAGACAACAGAAGGCAAGTATTCAGATCCTATGCACTAACAGAGGTGCTCAATCCCAAGGACAAGAATGTGTTGGGGTGGGTGGGGCATACGTCTCCCCTTCACAAATTCACTCAGACATGTTGCCACACATAGAGAACTAGCTGCCTCGTCATATGCCACGCCAGACACCTAAGTGACACCTGGAGCATTTAGAAAAGGAAGCACTGGTTAACCCTTTTGTGCCCAACTTTTCCATAAGACTGATCTCCTTAATAACTCTGAAGAGGGGACCTGGATAGATGAGAGATGCTTCAGTGGCTAAGAGCATTGGCTGCTTTTTCAGAGGACCCAGGTTCGATTCCCAGCACCCACATGACAGCTCACACCTATCAGACTGTAAGTCCAGTTACAGGGCTTCTGACACCCTCACACAGACATACATACAGGGCAAAACACCGATGGATGTAAAGATAGATAGATAGATAGATAGATAGATAGATAGATAGATAGATAGATACATACATACATACATACATACATACATACATACATACATACATACATAGAGAGAGAGAGAGAGAGAGAGAGAGAGAGAGAGAGAGAGACTGAAGATGGTTTCCACAGTAGACCTCCTTAGGCCTGCAATGGTTAAGTTGGCTTACTATGCCTGCCCCCCCCCAGCTTCTGCCCTCACAAAACCCTACTCCTTCACAGGGCAGGTGCCTGGGTCTGTACAACTTCACACATCTCTGTAGCCACAAAGATAAAGTGTTCCCAGAACTTGAGAGATAGCTCAGAGGTTAAGAGCACTGGCTGCTCTTCTAAAGGACCTGGGTTCAATTCCCAACATCCACAAGGCAGCTTACAATTGCTCATAACTACAGTTCCAGGGGATCCGGCACCCTCACAAGCCATACATGCAGCAAAACAGCAATGGACATAAAATAAGAATAAAATAAATTTTTTAAAAGAGATAAAGTGTTTCCAAAATTAACATTTTTGAAAGTAAACCCTGTGCTTCTCCCTCAGAATAAACTCAATGGCAGATTCCCAGTATTCGTTGTGTTTGTGTTTTATTGTTTTAAATATACATCTCCGCTTCTTTGGGAGGGTGGAAACAGCTACTTGGAACTATTATGAGTGTAATTATGTCCTACATTTGAGCTGAGAAGAAATTGCTTTTAATCAGCCATTTTTCTTTCAAGATGAATGGAGCGATAGATAGATAAGTAGATGATAGATAGATAGATAGATAGATAGATGATAGATAGATAGATGATAGATAGATAGATAGATAGATAGATAGATAGATAGATAGATAGATAGATAGATAGATAGATAGACAGACATGTAGGTAGATAGATAAATAATCTACAAATAGTGAAATGAACACGGAGCGGGGCTAGCAAGAGCCAGAGCAAAGATGGGATTAGAAGGCAGAAGGCTCTGAGCGGTCAGGGCCTTATAGAAGCCCTTCTACGCGCGGCTTCAGGACCGCGGACAGCTCCTGTCTTTGTCTACTTCCCGACTCCCAGGCCCATACAGAGCCTGGCTGCCACCGCTGGCACACCCCTGCCTAGCCGACAGACCTGCCAGGGAGACAAAGAGAGAAAGAGAGGGAGAAAGGGAAGGGGAGGAGGGGGGCTAGCGAGTTAAGGGCTTTCCAGTCTTCCCGCGTCCTCCGTATTTGATCCTGGTCCCAACCCACAGCATCTGGGGAACTGGGTTTTTAACTTGGTTTCCCGCGCAATCTACAATCTCGTTTCTAACTACAAAACGATTCAGGGAGGGCAGTAGACGGTTCAGCTTGGGTTTGAAATCCGTTGTACTGTCGGATTTCATGAGAGCTCTTGTCTGAGAGCCCCAGCTTCCCTCGACCTGTCTCTAGACAATGCCTAGACTTTTAAAAGAAAAAAAATACAAAAAACAAAATAACAAAATAAAAATAAGCATGAGACACACACATACAGGAAAGGGGGCAGGATGATTTCCGACATTTGGTAGGTGGGTGTTTACCAGACTAGGATGCCCAGACTAGTTGCAATGTCAAATCCAGGGATGGGAAAACCAAATGCAAGGAAACCAGTAAGGCGAGAAAGGCTCCCACACACGCATGCCACACACCTCCACGAAAAAAGAAAAACTTGATCCAAGAGTCTCACGATGAATACCAACCCCTTCTTTCTCCCTTTCATCGGTAAAAGGGTCTAGTTCCGAGTTCAACAAGGGCACCCACTGAGCCTGCTCAAAATATTTTTCCTCGGGTCTTTTCGCATGACCCAGGATAAAAAAATGGGATTTCTCCTCAAGTCAGCTCAGCCACAAACCTAGATGTTGGGGGCCGAGGAAGGGATGGGGAATGCCAACAGTGTGGAGCCTGGTCTATAGTCCTCCACTCTCAGGCATCAGCACAGTCGAGCACACGCACCCTCTAGCCCCAGGTCAACAGAGTTCCTTGCACCTGCCAAGTTTCGCAGAAGTAGGCCAGCCAGCTACAATTTTAATCTCCCAAATTCCTTCCCAGGTGGAAGCCTTAGGGCAGAGAGAGATTGGGAAAGAAACTTGCAAAAACGAAGGTCCCAAAAGGCCATCTGAGAACAAGTTGGGGGGGGGGATTCTCTGCCAACCCCCTATAGCTTGAGCTATCTATTTTTGGGGGGGGTGGGGCATGGAGATTGCCCCAGCCGAGAGACCCCGAGTCGCTACCTACTGGTCTGTAATCGCCTCTAAAATAAAACGCCTCACTCCCGACCCTCAAAATTTTTTTTGCATTTTTTTTCTCTGCCCTCCTCCCTGCCCATCCTACCCTGGGAAAGGCCGCGGAGCCCCGCTGAGCAGCTCCCGTGAGTTTTGGAACCAGAGCTGTCCCCCGCTGGGGTCCCCACATAGAGCCCAGGGCGCTCAGCAGGGTAAACGTACCGCCTTGGGAGGCCGGAGCTGGGGTCGCCTCCCCGCCCCCTCTCCCCTCTCTTGGGGGTGGAAGCAGGTCTGCCTCCCCCAGCTCGCCTTGCGGCTTGGGGTTCAGGCGCGCCGCTGTGTAAACCGCGGCTTTCCGAGGCGGATCTCCCTTTTAACACCTTCTAAACAAGGGCTAATGAGGCCACTGCATTACTCTATCAACACACAATCATTAGCAACTGAGAAATACACACACGCGTGCGCGCGCAAGCACACACACACACACACACACCCTCACAGCACCACGAGCTGCCAAAGTCGGGCCAATTCTAAAGCAACCCAAATTAGGCTAACAAAAAGAAGGTGGGGAGTGGAGGGAGTGGAGGGGTGGGAAGAGGGAGTGGGAGAAAACGGGAGGGGGAGGAGGGAGAGAGAGAGAGAGAGAGAGAGGGAGAGAGAGAAAGAGAGAGAGAGAGAAGAGAGAGAGAGAGAGAGAGAGAGAGAGAGAGAGAGAGAGAGAGAACAAAACAAACAGAAAGACTAAGAAGCTAGGTCGAAGACAAAACTCAAAGTCATAGGTGGGCTGGGACTCTTCATTTGAAGGGGTATCCAAGGCAAACTGTCCTCTCCGGACTTCAGAGAAGTCACTCTCGGGGCCCATTTAATGAATTCTGCTGGCTGCCGGGCCAGAGGAGTCCCAAACTCCTTGGTGTTGGGCCCCACAGAGAAACGTTTTAGCCGGTTCCCCAGTACAAGGATTCCCAATGAAGCTCAGCTCTCAACCCCGGCAGTACAGGGAAACCCGGAACCTGGAATCCAACCACGATCTAAGTGTGGGATTTTCTCCCTCTAAGCAGAAATGTCCGTTTTGCTTACAAGTTGTGGGTGCTTCATCTGATCTTTTCCAAGCTCTCTTCTTGCTGAAAAGAGCCAACTCAGGCTCCGGGAAAACTGGAGCCTGAATTCTGCCCTAGGAAATTGTCTTACAGCCCAAGGGTGAGCTGCTGCCTTCTGGTGGGGGTTCCAAAAACCTAAAGGTGGGGCTTCAGGAGTAAGGAGTGGGGCTCACTCTCTGCCCTGCGTGCTTGGGGTCTCTGGGCGGTGGGGCTAGGCATTATCAAAGTAGAACCCGACACCCCCGCTGACACCCTGCAGCTCCCTCCTGCGTCGCAGCCGTTAAAGCTCGGTTGGGCTCAGATATCGGACCCGCTGTCTTTCAGATCAAGCACTCCACTACGTCTTGGGAAATGGTCTTACTGGCATGTCTCCCAATATGGCTTATCTCCCAATGCTCGGATAGCTCTCCCCACACCCCAAAAGGAAGAGCGGGAAGAATGGTAGAGGGAGTGAGGATGAATTAAACCCCAGGCGGTTTGTAAACATTCCAGGTCCGGCCAGCTCCGGTTAAAAGCCGGTTAATTCCCGAGTGTTCTGAATTAAAGGAGATCCCGGAGCTCTGCAAAGGTGCACTGGAAACCAAGTAGGCCACAGGATTGCGCGAATAGGACTCACCCGCCTACCCATTCTGTCTCCCGTGTTCCTCTTAGACCAGGACCCTGTCCCTACATGGACCTGGACTTGGGACTCCATTCAGGTGTGTGGGCCCTGCAGGGGCCCAGGAATCCCCATCCACTCCCATCCCACTGTATTCTTCTAGATCTAACCCTGAGCTCTGACCCACACCGCTGGAGTCCACTCAGCTAGGTTTGGATGCTCGAGGTTCATGAGTCCTAGGGCAGAGACTGGAGACCTGGTCTGCCGGGAGTACGAGGCGGGCGCTTCGCCCTGGCCTGGCCTCCACGCCCGCTCCTACCCCGAGCGGATGCCTCTGGGCGGCGGGCCGTGCCCGGCGGGATGCTGAGTGTCTGTGCGCCGGGCCGCCTATATTTACACCCAAAACAAAATAATTACACTCTTGTCGGAGGGAGAAAGCCAGTGATTAGGCGCAGGCTCTTTGCGGCAAAACAGTTTCTCAGTGGTACACCAGTATAATTTTTCACGGCTGGCTGAAATCAAAGAGGGGAAGTAATGAATCCGGAGAGCAATTTAAATTTACAATTTGTAACGCCGCCGCCGCCGCCGCGCAGACCCGGCCGAGAGCGCAGCTCCCAGGCGCTCGCTGCGTTTGTTTAATGTTAAAGCTTCGCTGGCTCTTGGTGGTGGTGCGAGGGCGGGGGGGGGGGGGGATAAGGATGCGTGATGGGGAGGTAATGATACAGGTCGGGAGAGAACTGGATGCTGCTACACCTGAGATGCTTCCGGAAGAAGAGGGCAAGGGGCAAACCTGGATTCCGCCCTTCCCCCTTCCCCCGGCCAGCGCCGGGCCTCCAGCCTGCTCCTTGTCAAAAAACAGAAAAACAAAATGAAAAAAAAAATTTAAAAAAACTAGCTAATCAGGCCATGGGGGTTGGGGACTTAGGAAGACTTAGAAAGACTCCGTCCCTCTGAGTGGCCGGCCTCTTTCTCTCTTGACTGCTGAAGAATCTCCGAAGCACGGGGAGAGGAGCAGAGGTGCGGCGACCTATCTGAAACGTCCTGCTCAGTCGACGCAAAGAGGCACCTTCCTCCTCCACCGCTGTCCAGCTGGGCAGCTGGAGACTGGAGAAAGACACCCCCAACGCCCAAACTCTCCGGGCCTTGAAACTCCCACTCCAGCCGGGAGGTGTGCGTTTCTTCGCCAGTAATTAATTACCGAACTCAAGGGGGAATATGCAAGGAACATTTTACTAACTCTACAGGGCTTAAGTGATTGGAAACAGATTATTATCTTGTTTGTCTTTTGTCTGTTTCATTTATCCCCGCACCGTCTGTCGAGCTGTAATGTTGATACTCTTTACTCTAGAAGGGAGATTTTTATATAGCAAATTCCATCAACATCTTGTATAAGTGACATTGAGTCTCGGTGCATCACCCTGTTAAGACGCAAGCGTTTATTAGTTACATAGAGGAGAGAATTTCACTGCCGGCTGGCCATCTGTCAGTGCTGTTAGGGCAGGATAACATATAAAATAGCTGGTCCGCTATTTTTCTGGGTGCTGTAGTGGAGAGGAGAAAGCTACCATAGCTGCCAGGTTGGCATGGGGGTGGGTTTCCTTAAGTGGGGCTGAGCTATATCAGTCCAGTGAGGCACCCAGGTGACTCTGAATGGCGATTACTAGCCTTTGAGCCCTTGTGGGGCTACCTTAAGCCCAACCAACCCTCACTGGCTACAACCAATGGCTCAGTTCTAGGTGGCCCACCCACAGACAGGCCTGAGGACTCAATGAGGTTCTCTCTCTCTCTCTCTCTCTCTCTCTCTCTCTCTCTCTCTCTCTCTCTCACACACACACACACACACACACACACAGTTCCCTCCCTGGCCTGGCATTCAGTCCCTGGAGTGTGGCTGTACACTGACATTCAGGAACATTCTGGGAGAAGGGAACTGATGGGTTCGTCCAAGAGTGGAGAATCAGACGGGGCTGGTTGGACAGAACCCTGACTTGGGAGGGGTCTGACACCTAGATTCCTCATTGTGACTTGAGGGTGTGGGTGGCCATAATGGGGGCAGGGGTGCTGAGAAGGAGGCTTGAGAGTGTTGTGTTGGGGTGTGGTTTTCCCCCCACACTCTCAGCAGCCATGCATAATGGGAAGCAGTCTTTGAAGTGGTTTTGATGGAAGCCAGACTCCAAATCGGGCAAAAAAAAAAAAAAAAAAGCAGAGGGAAAAAAGGGAAGATGAGAGGAAGGAAAATGGAGAAAGAAAGAGGAGAAGGAGTGGGACAAGGAAGACAGGAGTCGAGGAGTCACTGAGCTAAAGAGAGGAGCACTCCAGGAGAATTCAGGGACATGGGGGAAACCTCGGAGAGACAAAGGCAGAGGGCAGTGGGCTTGCCTCTGCCCCGCGTGGCTCCCCTCTTCTCTGAGTTCTTCTCTATTTCCTCTGTGTCTTGTTTGAGCTCAAGACCCATTCATAGTCCAGGAAAGCTGGGTGCTGCCACACAGCTTCCTCTGAAAGCTTCTGGAACCTCTCTCCATAGGCTTAGGAGGCCCAAGTTCGATCCAGCCTGCTTGGTCCTGGTCACTACACAGCTGGTGCCAGTCCCCCTGACAAACTAGTGATCAGGTGACACCCACATAAGAAGCTACCTGAGTTGGGGGTACCCTTTTCCAAAGGCCCAGTCGATGGGCCTCTCCAAATCTTTTCCCCCAATTCATGAAGATAATCACTGCTAGTGGTATGCACACAAACACATTCTCTCCAATCCTGTAAATACACACACACACACACACAAAATCTACAAAATCCTGTGCCCAAGATCACACAGCCCAGCTCAGTCACACACAGGGTCTCTAGCAGCAGCACACACATTTACACAGACACACCCTTCACACCAGGGTTAGCACATGCATAGGAGTGACCTTATGTAGTCACCCTGTCTCAGGCAAGTACGTCCTCTGACATCCAGCGGGCTCACATAAGCAGACACAGATAGACACAGACTGACGAACAATTTTAATGCATACATTAATTAACACGCGCAAGCAGGACCACAAAAATATAAACACGAAATTTTACACGCAAAAAAAAAATCACACATAATCAAAATCCCTCCAGGTCACAGGGTTTGATCACGAACACACTATAAATAGAATAAAACGATAGTTTTCAAGCAGCGCATATATAAGTAACGAACTCAGTAAATGCACCCAAACATTCACAGACAAGTCTTGGCACAAATCCTCTCCAGCTCCAAACCTTGGGCCCCAGCTTCGCACCATCAGCGCTCAGACCAGGAGCGAGCGGACATTCGGAAGCATGTTCTCATCCTACCTCGCCAGAAACAAGCGGTGACCTGGCTGGCCAGCAGAAACAAGGCCTCGTGCCTTTTCTCCCCCTTCCCGCCCTCTCAGGTTCCTTTACTCCCCTCCAGGCCCACGCATCCCTCAATGTACACCTGCCCGTACTCCCACACCTACGAAGCCGCCTTTGGCCCTAGGAGCGGCCTGGATCTTAGAGCCCTCGGACTCGGGTGTATTGCTGGCGCCCGGCACTAGCCAGCCTCCCTCGCTCTGCTGAGTGACCCACTCACCAGGGTTCCCACCAGGCTGTCCTGGAATATAAACAGTGTGTGGCATAGAAAGACGTAGTGAGTGGCTCCTCCTATCTACCTGCCCAAACACCCATCCGAGGTAGACCTTCCCTTCTCCACACCTCCCCCAGAGCGGGTGACCTGACTTTCGGGATTCCGGACCAGTTAATAAATATCCTTACTCCAACCTGCCTGGTAGGATGGGGCACATAACTACCCACGCTTCTGGCCTTCACTTTCTCTCTTGGTAAGAAAAGCCCGACTGGGCCCCAGCCCCGCGTGTGACAAAAGAAGCCACAGCCCAGGAGACAGTCAGAGTCTCAGTTCCTGCGCTCAGAGCCCGAGCAAGCCGCAGTCCTAAGCCAGAGGAAGCTGGGCGGGTTCGGAAGCGGGGAAACTACAGCGCCTTCCCGGCCTGGGCAACTTCTACAGGTTGTGAGGTTGGCAATCTGGGTGGGAGGTCCCTCCCTGACTAGGCCTTGGAACCCTACACCCAAAAAAAATATTTGCGAAGAGAGAGGAAAGGCACCCCGGTTTTCCGACCGCGCCCCCACTCCTCCAGGCCCAAACTGGAAGGCAAATACTTACTTAGCCTCGGAACCAGGTACTAGCAAATACTCGGCAATACTGATGTCTTGTTTTTTTTGCTCTGTCCTGACCGCAACGCTGTAGCCAATTTAGATATGCTATAAATTTAAGAGGTTGCTATGGCCACAGCGCGCCCATTGGCCGCCCGGCACCCTACGTGCCGCACCACGTCACCAAATCTGAATAAGGATGCGCGAATTAGGCGGCGGCCAGACAAAGATGAGGATCCGGACCGCTTGAAAGTGGGGGAAAGTGCCGGCGCCTCCGCCAACCGGGAAAGCCGCTCGCCAGCGCCGAAGCCAGCAGCCGCCTAGGACACCAGCTCTAGGCTGAAGCAAGCGCCCGGGCGCGACCCGTGACATGAGACTGTGACCGCCGCCGCCCTCCACGCCACTCTGGGCAGTGCAGCTCCAGGCCGGAGAGCGTCGGAGGACTTGAACCCGCAAAGTCTTAGTTGATCCATACCGGACTCGCCCCTGCCGAGGCCTCAAACCAGGGAGACTGAAAGCCACCGCAGCCGGGACCGGGAGGCCCTAAGGGCCCAGGGGTCCCAAGGAGACGAGGCGGCCCGAGCCGCCCGGGGAGCGCGGCTATGATGGTGCACTGTGCCGGCTGTGAGCGGCCGATCCTCGACCGCTTTCTGCTGAACGTGCTGGACCGCGCGTGGCATATTAAATGTGTTCAATGCTGCGAGTGCAAAACCAACCTCTCGGAGAAGTGCTTCTCCCGGGAGGGCAAGCTGTACTGTAAAAACGACTTCTTCAGGTAAGAGGCCCCGCCGCGCCCTGCTGCCTGCCACTGGCTGGCCGGAGCTCCACCCGGGCACCTCGGGAATTAGGAGACCAGGAGACCCACCCCAGCTTAGAGGGGAGGCAGATAGGCCTCTGCCCTCTTCACGCCCTGTCGTGGGCTCCTCGTGAGAAGCTAAGGCGAGGAAAGAGGACGCTGCTTAGCTGCCTCACCTTGGGTCTACCAGACAGCAGAGAGTCTCTCGGCCCTTTCCCCACACCTGAGTCCCCGGGACAGAAGCTTCAGGACGCACATTCCCAGATCCCAAAGGTACTCCAGGAGTTCTGAGCAGTGGGGGCTTCTGGTCCCAATAGTAACCCTGAGCCCAGAGGGTAATCTGACGACGAACAGAAACTTTCCAGTTCCAAAGGGCCCAGGCAGGAAGGGCTCTTCTAGAGGTGAGGGACCGAGGACCTTCCCTTGCCCCCCACCCCCACCCCGATCCATTTTCTCCCTAATTGGAAAGGTACTGAAGAAATGGAGGCTGAGAATCAGGAGGTCTGTTCTGCGATGTGTCAACCTCCCTTCCCAAATCCATAGCACACGCAGACCGGGACCCAGTGCCTCTGTGGGCCTCAGTTTCCCCAGATGGGAAATGCTAAGGAGCAGCCTTGAAACCTGTAGTGTTTTCGATGGTTGCTCTTTCTGCGCCCTGACAGGCTTTGTGAGTCTGAATTCCAGGCACCGAGGGGGCGTGATTAGCCGCCTGCCCCAGTGGCTGGGCACTTGGGAATTTGAATAGGAGAAAATGTCAGCCGCGCCTTTACACGTGTAAACTCCCCGGCCCCGGAGGCCCTGGCGCCCCTAATGTGGCATGCTTGCGAAGCACCTAATGATTTTTGATAAGGTGTATATAGCCAATTATGCTGCCGGATAAGGCCAAAAGTGACTTATGGTCTCTAATGCCCTCACTACATCAATGTCACCCAAATTCACTCTGTTTAGAGACATGGGTATGAGAGGATGGGGGGGTCCCCCCAAGGTACTGAGCACTCTTCTTACTCCCCACACAACCTGTACCCCTTCTTGTACTTATTGTGTGTGTGGGGGGGGGTACTTTCTCCCACAGTCCAAGGAAGAAAGAAAGGAGATTGGTTCAGAGGCAAGGGAAAGAGGGCTTTGGAGTGATCCCAGGTCCCAGCTGAGGACTTAAGAGAAGCTTCTGTCCCTATTCTCCTGCCCTCTGCCGCCTGCCAGGGCCAGAGATGGGGGAGGAGGTTGTGTGTACAGAAACTGACTTCCTGTTTCCAGAACTTACTCCTCTGAGAGCCTCTTATCTCCAGCTCCTGCAAGGGGGGGGGGGGTGTCCAGCAGGTCTAGCAGGTAGCACCAGAAGCCAGAGGAAGGTTATGGCATTCATTTCTGCTTGGATCCTCCACCCTGCTGCTAGAGACAGACAGTAGTGGTCCTATCTGGGACATCCCCTTCCCAATTCAGAGGGCAAAGCTAAGAATGATGGAAACCTGGCCTACAGGTTTTAAATGCTTTATGGGCTCCTGAAAAAGCCAAGACATATTTGGTGGGGACCTGAAGGCAGGGGATGTATCTTGGGACACCCTGTCTCAAGGCTGCTCTCCCACCTCTTCTGGTCACAGCACCATAGACCTTAAATCAACACACTAAAAACAGGATGACCTGGCCCTAAACCAGTTCTGGAGAGCAGAATTAGGCTTCCATCTGACAGATATGGACATGGAGGTAGCTGGGAAACCACAGCGGGCAGGAAGAGGTTAGCACTGAAGATGATTTGGACACCAGGCCCACCTCCCCACCTCACAGTGACAGGCGCCTTGTATCCACAGGCGCTTTGGCACGAAGTGTGCAGGCTGCGCCCAAGGCATCTCTCCCAGTGACCTGGTGCGCAAGGCCCGGAGCAAAGTCTTCCACCTCAACTGTTTCACCTGCATGGTGTGTAACAAGCAGCTGTCCACCGGAGAGGAACTCTACGTGATCGACGAAAACAAGTTTGTGTGCAAGGACGACTACTTGAGCTCCTCCAGCCTCAAGGAAGGAAGCCTCAACTCAGGTATGGAGGCCTCTTTCCTTTCCCAGCTTTCCTCCTGAGGCAAACGGGCTCCAGCAACCAGCCCGCACTCTCAACCGTCACCCCGCGCCTGCTCTGGGCTATGCTGAATTCAGTCCAGGATTCATCTTTTGGGGACTGCTTCAGGGCTGGAGAGACAGAGCCGGTTCTACAGGAGAACCCTAAACCAGGCTCTTCTCCCGCCTTCCCCCAATTTAGAACTGGAAAAAAAATCCCCCTTCAGTGTCTTTTGAGGTCCTGGTAAATTTTAGCAGGACCAGCAGGTTTACCGCTATTTGGAAGAAGGCGAGACTGGGCGGGAGGAGGTGAGACGGTACAATGTGTCCCCACTCCCGAAGAAAAGGTTCTCCAGAGGGTGTGCCCCGCTTTCCCCGGGAGCTTCCAAATTTGGGGGGCTCGAGAAGACTCTTTCAAACCAAACCAGTCTGGGGGGAGTGGGTGGACGCCGATTCCGGGGGAGGGGTGTGACTGCTTGGGGCAGAGAGGTCTTCAGAAACGGGTTTGTGAAATGGAGACAGATCGCGCTGATGCCACTGTCCCCAATCCGTCCGCTCCGCAGTGTCATCCTGTACGGACCGCAGTTTGTCCCCGGACCTCCAGGACCCGTTACAGGACGACCCCAAAGAGACCGACAATTCGACCTCATCGGACAAGGAGACTGCTAACAACGAGAACGAGGAACAGAACTCCGGCACGAAGCGGCGCGGCCCGCGCACCACCATCAAAGCCAAGCAACTGGAGACTCTCAAGGCGGCCTTCGCGGCCACGCCCAAGCCCACGCGCCACATCCGTGAACAGCTGGCACAGGAAACTGGCCTCAACATGAGGGTCATTCAGGTACGGCCGGCGAGCCAACCCTCCCAACCAGCAGGCGTGCTCGGGTTGGGCAGCCTAGCCGTTGAACCCTCAGGGCCTGGCGTAGGGGGAAGTCCGTTACTGCGCCCTTTAGAAGAGGGGACTTTTGAGCTAAAAGACTGATACGGTCCCACTGTCGTGGCAATGTGATTTTTTTTTTTTTTTGGACGAGGTCTCCAGACCTCTCTGAATTTCATCCACCCCGTCACCCCACCCTGACCAGCTAATGACTTAAGCATCTCTAGCCTCCAGGACCCCTTCCTCTCCAAACACAGAAAGGGGCGATGTCCTCGCGCTCTAGCAAAGCGACAATCGGGGGGCCTGGCTCCGCAGCCGCGGGCGAGGGCCTGAAGGGGCAGGAGGCTTTTATAAAGCCGTCAGGCCGCGGGCAAGCCGAGGGCCAGGAAGCTGGAGCCTTTATGAGTCACCCCACGGGTCCGCGAAATCCTTCACCCTTGGCTGGTTTGCCGAAGCCCCTCTCCGCCCCTCCTGGACTAATCCGTCCCAGCCCTCGCCTCGGGGGAGTCGTGGTGTGCCCAAGGCGCTAGGACCCAGCAGGGCCAACCTCAGCAGGAGTGTGTTGGGGTGAGGGGTCACTCCTGACCCCAAGCTCACTGCCCTTTCTTTCGCCTCAGGTATGGTTTCAGAACCGAAGGTCCAAAGAACGCCGCATGAAACAGCTGAGCGCTCTGGGCGCACGGAGACACGCCTTCTTCCGGAGTCCGCGGCGCATGCGTCCCCTGGGCGGCCGCTTGGACGAGTCTGAGATGTTGGGGTCCACCCCGTACACTTACTACGGAGGTAAGGGGCGCTCTGCAACTCGGCCCGGGCTCACAGCTATTCTGGGCCTCCTAGCGTTTGGGGCCACAGTAGGGCAGTCTTTATTTTTCCCCACCCACGCCGGATATACACAAAGCCTTTCCTAGACAGACTCATTAGCATAGGCTACTCACCCACAGGTATCTCCTGAACAGGAACACCCACACAGGACACTTGAACTCACATACACACCCGCTCGCAATGAGAACTCAGTGAAACAACCAGACGTAAGGTCCACACAGGTGTGGTCCACTACGCTCAGGAGAGTCCTACAAACACACTTATACACACTTCCTCGGTCATACTGGGGCAGCGCCCGGAAACGCCAAGTACCTTTCGCCGCCCACTTGGCCTTACTTCCATTACCCACTGCCGGTAGCCTGGTGAGCTTAGGGAAGGCTGGAACTCCTTACCAGCTTGAGGCAGCGGAAAAGGGTTCTGCCTTCTCGAAACTGACTTCAAAGGTAGCAAGCAATTCTGCTCTGTTAGAGACACCCTGGATTCCGCGTGCGGAAGACTCAAACGCCTGTATGGATCTAGGGTCCACTCGGGTTCAAGTAAAAGGATTGGTCTAGAATGGGGCAGGGGGAGGTGATGCTCCGATCATCTCCGGGCCCATCTTTGGGTCTAGGGAGAACGACTCGTTGGTTTGCACAAACGACGTACCTGACGTCGTTAATAAACTCAAGCCCGCTTGCTCAAATCCTTTCTTCTCTGGCTCCCCAGGACTAGTGTCCTATCCCAGCACCCCATCTTCCTCCCAGCTCCTCCAGCCTGGCCTGCTCCCTGGGGGAGGTGAGGGGCTGCAAGACTGCCCGTTTGCTCTCCTCCGTGCGGAGAATTCACTGGTCCGAATTCCCAAGCCTTTCCGATCTGTGGAGTCACCGGGAGTCTCACCAATGGCACTGAGTTATTACTGGTCTGCTAGGGTCTCCAAACCCAGCTGGTGAGGCTAGCAGTGAATTCCTTATAAAACGTGGATTCGGGGACAATGCCCAGGGTGGAAAGGCGATGGAAGCCAGGCAACCCCGTAGAAAGAGGACCCCTGGTCGGACTTCCACGTGCGGAAGCCTGGGAAGTTTATCTGCAGACTAGGCCGAGGTTCCTGGAAATTGCTGGGGTGGGGGGCGGTGTGAACCGGTGATTTTAACATGGTAGCGGGGGTCCAGGTTGGGGGAGCCGGAACTGTACGGTGATGGGCGTGTCCTAGAACGTCTAATCTTTCCGCCTAGCTTGCCCTCCGCACAAAAAAATCTCAACCCGAAGCCCGGAGATAGTGGGGGCGGTACCCGCCTGGAAGCCTCTGCCGCAACCTGAGTAATTAATCAAGATTTTCAGGGGGACCAGCCCACCCCTAACCCATCCTGCCAACCCCTCTCTCTGAAGGCCTGCGGGACAGGGTGGGGGACAGAACACCAGAACCCCTTTTTTTCTCCGAAAACGGGACGGGGGGCGCAGGACTCCTCAGCCCCCAGCCCAGCAGCCCCGCCTAATCCGCACTGGGAGATGCCGGTGGCGGCGGCCGGTAGCGGGCGAGAAAGGGGCCGGGTGACGGGGCCCGCGGCTCCCCGTGGGAGCTCGGACAAAGCCCCAGCTGCGGCTTTTGTGCCCTTTTCAGACAGCGTTTGTTCCAATTACCTCCGGCCCGGCCGCCATATGGGCGGAGGCGGCGCGCACGGCTCCAGGGCCGCGGCCTTCCCTGCTTAGCGCGATCCCTTTCCGTTCCTTTGAGTGCCCCCAAATTCGTATCTCTCAACCTCCCAAACTTTTGAGCAGAATGGAATTGAGATTTTTCAAAAAGTAATTGGCGGCCGTTTTAGCTGTTATCTAAACTGCCTCCACTCCAAGCAGGTCTCCAGGCAACCCCACCCCCACCCCCGATTTGGATAGATTTCAGATTTCGGTAAAGGAAAAAAAAAGTGGGTGACCTGGACATCCAGAACTCGACTGTACAATCGGACCACGGGACGGAACAAGGGGAGTGGAGTTCCAGAAGAAACCCTGGCCTCGGAGAGGCCGGTTTTCCCGCTGTTGCTGTTCAAAGCGGGCACTGCCCCCCCATAGGCTTAAGGCACTCCTTTTGTCGGGGTCCTGCACCCCAATCCAGGAGGGGGCATCTGGAGTGGGGGCAAATAGTATTAGCAGAAGCAATTTCTTGTGGCGGTTTGAGCTCCTGACCCTTGAGTCCTGAATCCCTGAATTTGTGGGAAGAATGTTCGTTTATTTGCGTCAACTCTTCCAAAGGTCTTTGTCCCCAAATACTTCAAAATAACTTGGGCGTCTAGAAAGCTCCTCTGGTTAGAGAGTGGAGCCCTGAGGCACCCTCGCCCCCCAGGAACCCGCAAGTGGTCCTGAACTGGGGTCCCCTCTCCTAGTCGCTGAGCTTGGCTTTCTCCGATCTGGTCTCCACTGGGAGGAGAGCAGAAGACGCCGAGGCTGCCCCTGGCTCTGCGTCCTGCTCGCCCCGGGTCAAGGCCTCCTGCCCGCCGCCTTTTTGAGCTTTGGCAGCTGACCTGGTCCCGCTTCTCCCTCTGGGGCCGCGTTCCGGGTCAGAACCCCTTTGGTGTTTAGAGCTGCGGCAGCCACTTTGTTCCCGCGTTCCTCTCCAAGTCTTGCAGCCATTATTATTATTATTATTATTATTATTATTATTATTATTATTATTATTATTATTATCTTATTATTTGTTTGTTTGCTTGTTTGTTTGTTTTTCTGTTTTTCTGTCTCTCTCTTCCTGTCCTTGCGCTGTCTCACCTCAGTGGAATTGGCTGTTGGGGTGCGGTGGCACGTCTGGGGCTGCCGATCTTTGTCTCCATGTTCATCCCTCCATCCCTCACTAAGTCTTCCTTTGGCTCCGCACCTCTGACCCCTGCAGGCTCTCTCCCTATCTCCGCGTGTTTGGAAACCTGCTATTCCCTCCCTCGCTGCCTATGTCCCTCATTGCTCCCTGTCCTTGTAAGTTCTAATGCTTCGGCTGACCTTTGCGTATTTCTCTCTGCCTCTTCTCCAGCCTTACTCCTGGCCCTCCTCGGCCTTTCGTCCCCAGGGTCTCGGGCTTCCTTCCTGGGCCTCTGAGGGCCTCCTTAGGTCTAACCTAGGGCCAGTGGCATGCTTTCCTGCGCCTTCCGCATATTTGTATCCACAGGCCTATACATGTGCCATGGCCTTCGCCCCCTCGGGTCACCTCTCCCAGGTCCCTGAATCCCTGTCGGTCTTAGCAGTTTGTCCTCACACCACGTCTTATCCCTTGTCCCTCCCGCAGACTACCAAAGCGACTACTACACCCCAGGAGGCAATTACGACTTCTTCGCTCACGGCCCGCCATCGCAGGCTCAGTCACCGGCCGACTCAAGCTTCCTGGCAGCGTCGGGACCCGGCTCGACGCCGCTGGGCGCGCTGGAACCGCCACTGGCCGGGCCACACGGTGCGGACAACCCCAGGTTCACCGACATGATCTCGCACCCGGACACGCCTAGCCCGGAGCCTGGTCTGCCCGGAGCGCTGCACCCGATGCCGGGAGAGGTGTTCAGCGGCGGGCCCAGCCCGCCCTTCCCCATGAGCGGCACCAGCGGCTACACCGGACCCCTGTCGCACCCCAACCCCGAGCTCAACGAGGCGGCCGTCTGGTAAGGCCAAGGGGCCGGGCCGCCCCCGTCATCGAGCCCTGAACGCTTCCTGGGTCACTCTCAAGAGTCCTCTTTTGGATTCGCACCCACCCGGCAACTCGCATCTCCACCCTTCAGAGCTTCGGCGCGCGACTGCGCAATTTCTTGGGACCAAAGTCAATATTCTGGAGGGTCGAGATTCCAAGCACACCTTAGACGCCCGCGGGACCCCCGCCCACATCACCTCTTTGAACTAAGAGGGGATTGGGACCAAGGAGAGGAGACCGTGGCGCGACCCCTCCCTGCAAGCCGAGGCCATTGTGAAATCTTATTTCCCACTCTTTCTCTTAAAAAAAAAAAAAAAGGTAATAAAGAGAGAGATTGAAAGGGAGAGGGGAGAGAAAGAAGAGGAAAGCCTCAGCCGGAGAAGAAAAATAGACGACCGCTGGTGAATGGTGGCTTTGCGGGAAGACAAATCCACCTGCGAGTTGGCGCCCCCTGGTGGCGAATCTTGAGGCTCAAGGTCAGTTTGTCTAGGAAACTGCGCGGTCAGGACTGGGCCAGCCTGGGCCCAACTCCCCCGCTCCTCCATACTTTGAGCCTGAGGGCTGGGCAGGATTCGAACCCTCCGACCCCTGCTCTGTCCCTGAGCCGGGCGCCAAGTCGCTGGGATCACTCTCCCTGCCCGGGGCCTGGAGGCTGGGCCATCAGGACAAACTATACTTTTTTGGAAGTCGGACGCTCCTAGTTTCCTTATTTTGTATAAAGAAGAAACAAATAAAGTATGTTTTTGTGTTTACTGTTTATTTATTGTACTCTAGTTATCTGGGTCTGGACATTTTTATATTTTTAAGAGGAGGGTGGGGCAGAGTGGGGAAGGGGAGTCAGAAAGAGGTTTACCAAAAAAGCACACAAAAAAAAAAAACCCACAAAAAAAACAAAATAACAAAAAGTCAACTTTTTAAAAAAAAAGAAAGATTAATAAAAAAAAATCTTTTCTCCCTCAGCTCTGCGTGGTCCTTTTATTTTATTTTATTTTTATTTATTTATTTTTTTATCTAGTATCTTGAGAGTCAGGGTAGGTGTCCCAACATTACATCTTGACAGGCATAAGGGCCGGGTCCCCATGCACCAGGGCAGTGAGAACCCCTTTCATAGAGGTCACCTAAGACCATCAGAAAACACAGATATTTACTTTAGGATTCATAACCATACCAAACTTACAGCTAGGAAGTAGCAACGAAAGCAATGTCGTGACTGGAGTCCCTGAGACATGAGGAAGAGGCGCAGCGTTAGGAAGGTTGACAACCACCGCTCTAGGGGCATTAGTTTGGGTTTTGGTTTCTTTTCTTTTAATGATTTGTTTATTTTTATTTTATGTGAATTGATGTTTCGTCTGCACATATGTCTATGTATGTCTGTGTGAGGGTGTCAGATCCCCTGCGACCGAAGTTACAGACGGTTGTGAGCCGCCATGTGGGTGCTGGGAACTGAACCTGGGTCCTCTGGAAGAGCAGTCAGTGCTCCTAATTGCTGAGTCCCTGGTGGTTTCTTTTTTAATTTTGTTCTTGTGTGTGTGCCATGATGTGTGTGCAGAGGTCAGAGGACAACATGTTGGGAGTCAGCTGTCTCCTTTCACCATGTGGGTCCCTACGCTAGAACTCTGGCAGCAAGCGGCTCTACCAGATGAGCCTTCCCGCTGGCCCCACTTTGTGCGTTTCTGTGGTGAAGGATGTTCTCTCCTGCTTTGATTTAGTCACAAGCCAGTCTAGCACGTAGTAGGCCTTCGGGATGACTGAGGAATGAACACGCTGGTGTGCACCTCCAGTCCCAATGTTCGCAAAACTGAAGCAGGAGGTGTAGGTTCTAGGCCAGCCTGCGCTGCATAGTGAGACCTTAGAGAGGGAGGGGATAGGGTGGGATTCTAGCTTCAACCCCATTTATATTGAATATAATCCCAGGCAGCTGTAAACAACAGCAGAAAAGGGTACAGTCGTACGGCAGACAGCAGCAGGCACAGTTGTCTGTGAAGCTGCTATGAAGGGCCGTGGGGAGTGGCCTGTGATTCTCCAAGTCTCCTGAAGCACCTCCTGCCTTCAGAAAAAAAGACTAGCTAGAAAGAGCTGGCTAGGACTTTTGTTGTTATTTTGTTTGGGGGTACCTCAGAGTCTTGCTATGTAACCCAGGCTAGCCTCGAACCTGTGGCAAGACCTCCCTAGCACAGAGATTACAGGCGTGCCCCGCTCCAGCTGATGTGTGTGGTGCTGGGGATCGAACCCATGACTTCATGCATCTGCCCACTGACTGCATATCAAGCCCCTGAATGTGACTTAGGAGGGCTTAGGCCACACCTCAAAACAAGCACCTCACTCCTTTCTACCTCCGTTTCCCAACTTGAAAAAGTTGCTGTCAGAGAGACTGCTTCTTTCGCTCCCTTCCAACTTGGGTCTGACAGAAAGACCAGAAAGACAGAAACGGTATGAAAATGAATGGCCGTGCCCTGCCTTTGGGTCCCTTGTCCTTCAAGCTCAGATGAGGGAGTTGTCCATTTTAACATTGGTGAGGTGGGGGTGGGGGCGAATAGGCAATGGGCAGAATGAGCTATCTTGAAATGGGCACAATGACAGGAACCTGTTCGGTTGTCCTTGCGGTCATTGGAAGTTTCCCGCAAGACGGCCAGCTTTCTCACCCCCTTTGCCCACAGCACTCGGGTCTTCATTAGAGCTAGCTGCTCACTGTGGAGAATTTAGAGAGTTCAGATCAACAAAAGGCATTACCCCATTACCCAGAATGCCAGGCACTGTGGCGAGCTGGGCCTGCGTGTTCTCTCAGCCTTTTCCCTCTTTCTTTTGAAACCCAGGGCTGTGTCCAGTGAATAGCCATGGAGTCGCGGGCTGGCTCAGAACATCCTCCAGGTTCGTGAATACATGCTAGACCAATGGTTCTCAACCTGTGGGCCATGACTCCTTGGAGGTCCCATATCAAATATCTATATTACGATTCATAACAGTAGCAAAATTACAGTTATGAAGTAGCAATGAAAATAATATTATGGCTGGGGGTCACCACAGCATGAGGAACTGTGTTAAAGGGTCGCAGCGTTGGAAGTTTGAGAACCACTGCTCTAGACAGAGCCACATTTAGTCTCTAGTTCCTTGGCCAGATAAACATCATAGTTTTGTGTGGGTTTTTGTTGTTTGGATTTTAAACAAACCTATCAGCGCTCGCCTAGTTCCTGCTGGTTCGCCAGCACTGGAATACACAGAATAAACACCCTCACAGCAACTTCTCGGCAAGGGTCCTAGAAGGTGTTGTTTGTCCCATCAGGATGCTGACAGAGGTTGAGGGACTTGCCCAAGGTCACACAGCTGGGGGGTGGCGGGGTGGGGGGGACACGACCTCAGTCCACACAGGTGTCAGGTTCTCTTTCTATTCCTCCAGGGTGTCCTGGCTGTGGTAAAATCTAGAGCACTGTGCTGGGGTGGCGTTAAAATAGCGGCCCCATCTCTCTGAGTTTTGTAAAGAAGCCTGTTTAAAATGGTACTGGAAGCTGGGGGTGGAGTGGGATCACTCCTTGCTTCTCTAAAGACAGGCTGTGACCGCAGCTGGGGATAGGGAAAGGGAGAGAAAAGAAGAAAGAATGTAAGAGGTAGGGAAGTGGTTGTGAGAAGAAGAGGGACAGGAGAGGAAAGAGGAGGGGACTCGAGGGGAGAGTGGGGCTCCTGTTGCTCAGGTACCCCAGCCACCAGTCCATATGGGAAGCACGGAGTTCCGTCTGTGGGGACAGCAGAGCTCACATTGGGACCACCCTCCTGTGATAGATACACACGTGTGCAAACACAGTACAGACATGTATGGGCCACACAGAGTCACACCTACCCTTGCAAACACAAGGACACCAACAGAAGCTTCATGCAGACAAGTGTTCAAGAGAACTCATTCCAGCCCCTTCAGAAGATACACGCTCCTGGAGGCACATGTGTGTGTGGTAGGACATGGAGACACACGCTCCTGAAGTCACATGTATGGTGGGACATGGAGACACACGGTCCTGAAGTCACATGTGCGGTGGGACATGGAGACACACGCTCCTGAAGTCACATGTGTGGCAGGACATGGAGACACACGCTCCTGGAGGCACATATATTATAGGACATGGAGACATATACATATTATAGGACATGTGCATGCATATACACACCCATGGCATGTGGCCATTCACACACATACATGAAGTGTCTAATCCATGTGGACACACACACTTCGTCCTTGTACATGAGTGCACAAATCCAAGGGGAGGGGACAGCTGAATAATGCAGTGACCCATCAAAATCTCAAAGGGGCTTCAGAAGCTTGCCCAGTGAGGGGGCTCTGGATCCCCGAAGTTCCTGCTCTACTGTGAAATGAACTCAGGGTGATTTCATCCAAGAAGTGTGATGGAGATTGAAGAGACAGATTCAGGGGATTAGTTCTTGTGTTTTTACCCCATTCCCAACACTCACACAACAAGTACACCCCCACCCACACATGTGCCCACATCCACAAGTACACACACACACACACCACCAACAACAACATGAACAACTTAAAAAGAAAGGTTCTCGGAAAAGGCTTATTTGGCCCAAACCACCCCCATTCTTATGAGTTGATTTTAGTTTCCCAGATGCCTTCAGGGTCCAGGACCACAGGAAGGAGAAACTCCACCCTCATCTGCCCCAAAATAGTGTCCTGTAGGTGCTGGTGGAGATCCAGGGACATCTGATGGAGCAAAGTCTGTGAATGGCTGGGTTGAGGGGGTGTTGGGGAAGGCCATTTGTCTCCTAGAACCCACGACTGATTTCTTGAAGTAGAACCAGAAGACACCTGCTAAAAAGTACGTGTTTTGGTCCCCAGCACCCATAGCCAAAGGCCTCACATTCATCAAGCTCCCCCCAGGTCCCTAGGAATCCCCAGACTTACTGGACTACAGTGTAATATTGTTCCAACTAGCGCCATAGCGCGTGTCATCCCCAGATGCTAGTCTCCTTCCAGATGGGCGTCACCACTCCCATTCTGCAGGAAGAGACCCAGATCCAGCAGGTGCAGTGAAGACCCTGAAGCCACACAACTGAGAGAGGCCAGAGTCAGCTCAGTCGAGAACTTGAGCCTTGAGAGTCTGTGTTGTCCCTGAGCCCAGGATGGGGCCCAGAACAAGCTACCGAGAGACTACATTGCAGGGTGTATAGATGGAGGATGCATGGATGGATGCATGAATGGATGCATGGACAGACAGATGGACAGTGGGATTGACAGATGGATGGATGGATGGATGGATGGATGGATGGATGGATGGATGGATGGAGAAAGACAGATGGGCAGAGGGATGAGTGGATGTGTGAAAAAATGCAGACAGAAGGACAGACAGATGGATGGATGGTCTATGGATGAGTGAATAGTGGAAGGAGAGTGGATGAATGAATGAATGAATGAATGAATGAATGAATGAATGAATGATGGATGGATGGATGCTAATAAATAGATGGACAGACAAAATTCAGCAGCAATAAAAAGGACTCTCAGCTGGACACGGTGGCACAAACATATAATCCCAGCTACTTGCACGCGGTTGCGGCTAATTGGGAAGCCGAGACTGGAAGATTGCAGGTTCAAGGCCAGCCTGTTCAAGATTCTGTTTCAAACACTAAAACAAACAAACAACACTCCTGGCAAGTAGCTCAGTACGGAGCACTTGCTTAGCCCACACAGGGCTCTGGGTTCCAGGCCCAGAGGGTGGGGTGGGGTGGGGTAGATTCTTGAAAGAGCCTTTGCCGGTAGAAATGTGACTAGTTTGTTTAAAGTCAGCCCCCTCCATGGTTCAGCACAGGTAACCAAAGTGACAAAGAGCGCAGGGAATCACCAAGGCCAAAGGACACAAGGACAATCCCTTCTCAACCCACCCCGTTCATTTCTCCCTCTTTACCACTTACCCTTTGCTCTTTTCATCCCATTGAGGTCTGTCAACATTCCGCTGCCTCTTCAGCACCTGAATTCAAAAATCAAGTTAAAGGGGCTGGAGAGATGGCTCAGGTTAAGAGTACCGGCTGCTCTTCCAGAGGACCTGGGTTCGGTTCCCAGAACCCACATGGAGTTTCACAACCATCAGTAACTCTGGCAGCAGGGGATCTGATGCCCTCTTCTGACCTCTGTTGGCAACTGTGCTCACAGGGCACACACACACACACACACACACACAGAGAGAGAGAGAGAGAGGCAGAGAAAAATAAAAACAGAAATTAATCTTTAATAAGAATTTCAAAAGTAGTGTAAGAATTTAATCCCAGCACTCAGTAGGCAGAAGCAGGCAAATCTTTGTAAGTTTGAGGCCAATCTGGTCTACAGAGTGAGTTCCAGGACAGCCAGGGCTACACAGGCAAACTCTGTTTCAAAACAAACAAACAGACAGACAAAAATAAATAAATAAATAAATAAACCAACCACCACAAAGAATTTTAAAAATACCTATAGGTAAGGAGGTGGACTAAGCTCTGGCTATGTCCCCAGCTTTGGAAAAAGAAGACATCTCTTGTCCCCCGGTGTCCTTAGAAACATGTGGACCCTGGAGAGTTAAACTCTGACCAAAGCTGGACATTGTTAGGCAATGTGAGCTCCAACTCCAGCATGCATGCAGTTCTGCCGCCCCTGTCCCCCATTCTGCCACAGGGAGCATTAGCGCTGACCCTGCCCCATCCTCAGGACTAATATTTAAAATGCAGAATGGCTGTGGAGGGCTCTGCTCTTCAGCCTTGTCATGCAGTAAAAACATATAAACAGAATAAATTCCCCCTCCAGCTCTGATGATGAGAGCACCGGGCTCCTGACTGGAATTTTAAGTCCCACCTCAGTCAGCGCGCCTCGCACAGCTGATTTATGTGAACCCGGGTGCTCCTCTGCATAATTCTCCTGCTCAGCCGAGTGGCCAGGTTCCCCTTCCTATGCCATTAGCGTTATTAACACCTGGGCAGCCGATCACTGCAAATGGGCCGTTACTGTGATGAACAGAAACGTCTCCAACCCTACATCCAGCCTGGCTCCAGCCATGTTCCAGACAGTTCTTCCTGCTTAATCTCAATCTGGGAGCCTGGTCTGTCTCCATCTGCCCACACCCCAGCCCTGGGCAATGGGATCCTGGGGACTTTGAAGGGGCACCCCTTGTCACATTACATGCCCATAATTTCCTGATGACGTAGAAAGTGGCGGCAGGGCTCTAATTATACATCTCTTCTCTTAAATACCTCTCAATTTTTCTATTATTTAAGGGTTATGCTATTATTTTTAAGAAAGAGAGTGTTAAGGGTGTTCAAGAGCTATAGCACACATGTTCAAGAGCTATAGCACATATGTGGTCAAGAGCTATAGCACACATGTGTTCAAGAGCTATGGCACATATGTGGTAGTAAGACTGATAACCTTCTCCTTCCACATGTGAGGATCAAATACAGAAAACGCCTTGAGATTTATTTATTTATTTATTTATTTATTATGTAGACAACATTCTGCCTCTATGTATGCTTGCAGGCCAGAAGAGGGCACCAGATCTCATTATAGATGGTTGTGAGCCACCATGTGGTTGCTGGGAATTGAACTCAGGACCTCTGGAAGAACAGCCAGTGTTCTTAACCTCTGGGCCATCTCTCCAGTCCCCAGAAACCGCCTTTACCCCCTGAGCCATCTCACACACATTCCAATTCCTTAATGTTTTAGAGAATCTTCCAGTAGGGGAATATTTGATAGCCCCCAGTGACTAGGGATGAAATCGAGGCCAAGGAAAGACAAGATTCTAAATTCTCATGAAGACTTTGCAATGGTTTTGGATCAGAAGCCAGATCAGCCAGTCACTTGCTGTTCAAAGTGTGGCCCAGAGAGGATCCAAAGCAAAGGCTTCAGGAGTTTGGGGGCACTGCAGACTCTGGGCTCCAGAGCCACTGTAGGCACACCCATTGAATGACATGTGCACACCCAGATACCGAATCCAAACCCCAAATGTCTCTTCCATTGGAGTAAAATTTTTCTGAGGTGAATTTTCCTGGTTCAGAAACAGCTGGGAGTTCAGATGGGAATCAAGCTCAGCAGGTAGAGAGTTCACAGAGCCCTGGCTTCCATTCCCAGCATTGTATAACCAGGCTTGGTGTGACACCCTGTCATCCCAACACTGAGCAGAAACAGGAGGATCAGGAGTTCAGGGTCATTCTCAGTTACACTGCAAGATTGAGGCTTGCCTGTCTCAAGAAAGGGAGCCAGGTGGTGGTGGTGCCCACCTTTAATCCCAGCACTGGGGAGGCAGAGGCAGGCAGATCTCTGTGAGTTCAAGGCCAGCCTGGTCTACATCCGGGGCTATGTAGAGAGACCCTGTCTCAGATAGATAGATAGATAGATAGATAGATAGATAGATAGATAGATAGATAGATAGATAGATGATAGATAGATAGATAGATAGATAGATAGATAGATAGATAGATAGATAGATGATAGATAGACAGACAGATTAGGTACATAGATAGGTATACAGACAGATATATGTCATTGTCAGGGTTAAACAAGGCCATGTGTATCACATTCTAATCACAGACCCTCCACGAAGGGACCCACGACCTGGACGCAATAATGACCTCCACGAGCCGCATCATGTGATTACTGCCATCTGTTCAACATCCTCATTTTGAGAAAATGCTTTGACTATTTTCCATCAAGGACTAGCCAGGTGGGGCAGCACACGCCTGTCATTCCAGCACTTCCGAGGCTGATGGAGGACAGAGGATATGGCTCAGTGGTAGAGTTCCTAGCATCCTCAAGGCTCTGGGTCTGATCTTACATTGGCAACAATCGATAAATATGTAAGTGTCAATTTGGTAGCTTCCGAGATCTTAAGTTTACCCAAATCCAGCTAATGGGGCCCTAGTAATCAGGAGCTTTCAAGAACTATCTCCTTTCTCTTCCGCTCCTCCATGGGGGTATTATAGAGTGGACATGGCCTATCCCATATACTTGCTTGTTGTGGAATATTATTTTAAGTAGGCAAAGACCTGTTACATTTGTTTCTGCTGCCTTTGTTTAAAATGTGTGTTTAATTGTGTAAAGATGTGCTACATTTGTTTCACCTTGCCTGACTAAGGCACCTGGTTGGTCTAATAAAAAGCTGAATGGCCAATAGCTAAGTAGGGGAGGAATAGATGGGATTGTCAGGCAGAGAGAATAAGTAGGAGGAGAAATCTAGGCTGGGGAGAAAAGAACAGGAGAAGAAAAAGAGAAAGCGGGAGAAGAGGGACATGCCCAGGGCAAAAAGCCAGGCAGCCACCAGGCAGTCACCAGGCAGCCAGACACTGGAGGAAGCAGGAAAGTAAGACATGCAAAAGGAAAGAAAAGTAAAAAGCACCAAGGCAAAAGGTAGATGAAGAGAAACAGGTTGATTTAAGTTAAAAGAGCTAGAAATGAGGCTAAGCTAGGTTGAGTGTTCATAACTAATAGTAAGTCTCTATGTCATGATTTGGGAGCTGGTTGGTGGACCAAGAGAAAGAAGGCTGGCACACTTATCCCTTTACTATTTGCCTATATATGTCATTTTGTGACTTTATTTATTTGTGTGATAAACAAGTGCCTGGGTTTCCTTTAAAAAGACAGACAACAGACAGACGCCCTGTGTTGAGAACCATGGTCTCCCTGGCTGATGCTGGGGCCACTGTCAGTTTCTGCTCCTAGTTCCAGATCTCACTGAGGATGGTATCTGCTTTACAAGATGTTTCGGATCCTTGACATTAAAGATCTGTATCATCCTGTGAAGCCTCTAGGCTGGTCTTAGGGCAACTGTGCTTCCACAGGTGAGATAAGCCTCCTCTGGGATGTCTCACTGCTCAATTTTCTGAGCCTTCTGGCTGTTTGGAGCAAAGCCCTGGTGTTGAAACTGTCCGAAGGCCTGCTTATGGAACACCCTGAGGGCTCAGCTTGGGAACTGGCTAGAAGTTACAAAGTAACCTTACCCATACTCCCTGTATCGAATTCACATGGTTGCCTATTTCTGGCAAATGATGCTTTCTTTCCGAAGCCTGTGGAGATTTGATCTATGGATGAGACAGCCAAAGACGCTTTGTAGGAGACTAAAACACAACTCAGTGATTGAGAGCACTGGCTGCTCTTGCAGAGGACCAGCACCCACGTGGCAGCTCACAACTGTCTGTAACTCCAGTTCCAAGGATCCAACACTCTCTTCTGGACTCCACAGGTACTGCATGTGCATCGTACACAGACGCATAGGCAGGCAAACACTCATAAACCCACAGCCTTTCAAAAGAATCTTTAGATGTTGGATGATGGACAAGCCCTTGGGAGACAATGTAGGCTGGAGGTGACATTGCGGGAATACATCTACCCAGAGGGATGTCCCTTAGGTGGCACACTGCACAGAACTGAGGGCATATCTGGTCTGTGACATTTCAATTTGGGACTGACTTTGGCACAGTTGTGCTGTGTTGTATATATCTGGGTCACTCACCGTCTCTGGTTACAGCTGGGAATCCTGGAGCCCTCCACCAGCCCCTCTAGCCTTCTCTTCATTCACTCGTTCATCCAAGTTCTCACCTGGGTCTGTGCACAGGGCAGTCCCCTGGAGGGGGATGCAGTCTGGACAGCTAGGTCGTTCTGCATGGTTTGAAGAACTGCGATCTCAGGGTTTGAAAGGCTGATGTGGGAACGGTGAATTCGAGGCTTCATTACATGGAGAGACCCCCACCTAAAAGGAGAGGGGAGGGCAGCGGAGATGTTACATGTTGGAGGGTGCTCTCTGTCCTGCCCCAGGGATGCTCGCTTTGGGTACCACAAAAACTCAACAAACAAGATCAACTAACTTTAAAATAAATTTTTGAAACGAAAGTGAACAAGCCAGCAACATTTTCCGCAGGGGAGAATCTGTGTGGCCTGAATCAGGGTAAGGGAAGCAGGGTCATTAGGCCAGGCCCCAGTTACAATGTTATATTTTTAGATTCATTTTTGCATTCTTTTACATTCTTATTCTGTTTTGATTTGTTTGTTTGCTTGCTTGTTGTTTTCTTTCTTTTCCAGATAGGGTTTCTCTGTATAGTCCTGGCTATCCGGGAACTCCTTCTGTAGACCAGGCTGGCCTCGAACTCAGAGATCAGCCTGCCTGTGCCTCCTGAGTGCTGGGATTAAAGGTGTGCGCCACCACCACCTGGCAGCTGTCAAGATCTTATCTCCAATTTTGCAGAAAAAGAAACTGAGACTCTGAGGGGTTCATCCAGCCACTAGTTGGGGTGAAATCATAAAGAAGTAGAGGCAGGATTTGAACCCAGGTCTTTCATCACTCAGCATGGCGTGTCTTCTACCTAACTCCCCATCTTGGAAGAATCCCCCAAACTACGCGACTCCAGCACAGCCTCAGTTTCCCTCCTGTGTAACATGAGGCTAAGTATCAAGCTCACCTCCAGGGACTGGAGACTGTACCAGGCCCAGTAAGGTCCCCATCCCTGTTACCCTCCGAGGAACAAGAGAGACCCCACTCTGATTGTAAAAGGAGCCACTTGGCCATTTGTTCTTCAAATACTGATTTTATTCTTTAGATCTTTTTGGTGGGGAAGGATTGGGGACGGCAATCAGTTTTCGGACTTAAGATAAAAAATCACAGGAAAGGGGCTGCTTGACTCTTTATAATTAATGGGGCGGCCTGTAATAGGATTCTCCTGCCCATGGCGCTCCCAGGAAACACCTTTTTACATAAGATATTGCCCACGCTGGAGTGGCAGTGGGTGATTTATGGGGTTCCCTGCTGCACAAAGCCTCTCCCGGGGTTGCCAACCGCTGGATTTATCAGGGAATTTGGAAGCGGGGCGCGCAGCCCGCCCATGACATTTTTGGTGGAATTTAAACAGCACAAACACTAGAGAAGGGAAAGGCAGGTAAGATGGGGGTTGGGGGAAGGGTCCATTTAGATCACAGGGACAGAGGAGGTGAGTCCCGGCTATGATTTATAGCCGGAGGGCCGAGGAAGATACAGGCAAGAAAATCTAGCTAGGAGTCTGCTCGTGGGTCTGGGTCCTCACTGAGTTGAGTTGGCCTGACTAGGGACCCAGCGGCTACTTGCCATTTCAGATCCTTCTGTGAGCAGGTCAAGCTTCTGCTGTGGGCCCACATATCCCTAGACGCAAGGGCTCCCGTGGGCAGGGGGCAACTCCACACTGTGTGCCGCCAACCACTCTAGCAGCCAAGGGTCCACTTTACCCTCCCATCAGGGGTTCTAAACCTAAGGAGGGCGTTCTACCATTTTGTTCCACTCAATGGTCAAGTTAGCTCAGGATGGAGAGGGAGCCGTAAATTGGGCATGGGACTGAGGGAGGCAGGCCGGGGACTGCGATCCTGTCTCGGGACCTTTGCATGTACAGCTACTGGGGCTCTTCCCCTCCCTCCCCTTTGTTGCTTTTGGGACTCAGCGCAAAATTTACCTTTTCTAAGCTGTGGGTGTGGCTCAGTGGTATGGCGCTTGCCTAGAATGTGTAAGGCTTGGCTTTGGTCCCTAGTGCTGTCAAAGGAAATCATAATAGCTTCCTCTATTATCTGGTAAAGACTCACTGATGTACTGATGAGTTACCCTATCTGAAAGTCGGGACTCCTTTAAATAGCCCATCCTAGAGCCGGGCAGTGGTGGCATACGCCTTTAATCCCAGCACTCGGGAGGCAGAGGCAGGCAGATCTTTGTGAGTTCGAGGCCAGCATGGTCTACAAGAGCTAGTTCCAGGACAGGAACCAAAAGCTATGGAGAAACCCTGTCTCGAAAATCAAAAAAAAAAAAAAAAAAAAATAGCCCATCCTAATAAAACGGCCTCTGTGGTTTCTCCAACACAATCTTTCCTGTCTTCCTCACCTCTCTTTAAAACCCCCATCAGTTACACATTGTGTGTGCGTGTGTGTGCATGTGGAAGCCAGAGGTTAACAACAGGTGCCATGTGCCATTTCTTCACGATGCTACCCCAGCTGAAAGGACCAAGCGGCTGCCACCTGACTCGGCCTTCTTCCTCCCTGCCCGCACCCACTCCCAGTGACAGCAGCCCCTTTGCCAGCCAAAGCTTGAGGAATGAGACAGAGGGTCTGGGCAAAACCCAGTAGCTGAAAAGAAGGGGCAGTGGGAGTCACAGCAAGGCTGGGGAGGGGGGTGCATGTGAGCAGGAACAAACACCCACAGATACAGCTTGTAGTGACCCTGTGCAGCCCCAGACGAATGCCCTCTGCCTCCAGCCCCCTCCCAGGCTCTGCTCTTGTAACAGAGACCCCAGAGGCTACAGAATCAGTGTCCACCCACAGAACCTGGCCCTGCCACAAGTCTGCCATGTCCCTGTTTCCTTTGTCCCCTGACTCTCTCCACTCTCCCAGCTTTCAGATGCCTTGGGCGTCAACCAGGGGGTCTGAATTGAGCTCAGAAACATGCATGTTATCCAGGTGGGTCAACAGTCCTCCGGGGCTACTATCTGTAGCTCCAGAGACCAGGCAAGGAGCAAACAGCAGCTGACAGGTCTCCCAGGAGGGGCAGTCACGGGGCTGAGGCCAAGCCAGGGCTGCCTGGGATCCCCAGCACCTGGACCGAAGACTGTCTCTGCCACTCGGGCATAGGGACAGGACAAGAAAAGAATATTGCCAGCCTGGACAGTCCTGGGAGGCTTCCAGCAGGAGGCAGACTTCATGCCAGGCTTGAAGGATATATGTGAGTCAGAAGCATAGAAAGCAAGGCAGGGAAGAAACACAGGCTGAGGAAGGGGAGCTTCTATACAGAAGCTGTGTGTCCCAGCCAAGCGGTTCAACTGTCCTGACTCAGTTTCCTCACCTGCCTGCAGATAGCAATTATCTGGATGGCATTGGTCATTATGGGACAAAATGGTCCAAAGCCCTGAGACACACGACAGGTCCATAGTTGCCCTCCTCCATCAGCCCTCCCCATCAGAGCACTGGGATGGCGGACAGCAAGAACGAGAGTGGCGTGGAATGTCTGCTCAGGTCGCCTTGGATACTTAGCAAGAATAAAGGTCTGAATGCATCCGGCTCCAGGACTCACAGCGCCAAGGTCTCTTTCCTGGCAGATTCACAGATTGTGGCCTGCCTGGTGGGGGATTCTTGGCATGTGAGGGCCAGGTCTGCGGTTCTGGAGGGAACACACAGGGCAGGCAGAAGATCTGAGAGTGGAGGACACTGCCGCCTGAATCCTGCCTTTGAGGAAGCAAGTGAGTCACAGTCTGTGGGCTGCAGGCCCTGAGAAGGAAGGACACTTGCCTGAGGTCACATAGCCCACACACCACCGGGAAATGAGTTTTACCCTGCGCTGTGACTCCCCCCCCCCCCATCCCAATAAGCTTTGTCACCTGGCAAACTGTGAGGGGAATCAGAAGACCTCATACAAAGACAGGTGTGTTCCAGACCGCTCTGGGGTCTCAGAACTCCCAGGTTGGGAGAGAGCAGAGGGGAATCCCAGGGTTGCAGGAACCCAAGATACCCTGAGCCTCCTTCCCCGTAGGAGACACTCTGCTGCCCCCTTGTGGCTTCAACGGAGTTGATGCCATCTTGTTTCCTAGGAAATTGTCTAGGGCTGAAGGCCTTGACCCACTGGGAAGGGGTGGGGGGGCACACAACACGACTCCTACCTCTCTCCCCTAGCCCTACTACCTTTAGTACTCAGGCTGACGTATCCTAGTAACAATGAGAAGTACAGTCTGCACCTAGCTGGGTCACATACCAGCTTCGTGACCTTGGGGCATTATGACACTTTACACACACACACACACACACGCGCGCGCGCTCACAGATTGTGACTCCAAAGGGCCAGTGAGGGCCAAATCTGCAGTTCTGGGGGGAACACAGTGCAGGCAGACGATCTGAGAGAGTGGAGACATGGAGGAAGGAGGGGAGTCACACACACACTGTGACAGGGACTCGCTGGCAGGGCCTCTGTGACCGTCATGCAGAGAAGGACTCACAAGCTCTCGGAAAAGTTACCGGCAGTTAAGCAGATGACATCGTCTCCTCCAGGGAGGGACGTGTTTTAAGGCTTGGCGCAGCCACCCATGAGGTGATGAGGAGTCACTGTCTCATAACCTGCTTCAGTATTGTGTAGCTCGAGGGGTAAAAACACAGAAACTGTGGAAACCACACACTCAACTCAGGCAGCTTTATTCAGTGGACTGCAGGGAGCCCCTGGGAGCAATCCAAGAGGGCTACCTGGAGGAGGAGGGTAGGAGGAGGGTAGGACACTCCCTTGGGTGGCCATGAAGGTGTCCAGGAGCCTCTCTGGGGTCCCTGGGAGCCCTCAGCTACAGCCCAGTTGGGTTTTCAGCTCCTGGAGCTGTTGGCTACTGATGTTGTTGCCACCACACACGATGACCACAATGGAAGCCAGGGCCGGGCCTAGGCGGCCCTCAGCCTGGAGCCTCCCCAGGATGCCTGAGTATATAGCAGCCAGGGCGGCCCCACAGGCAGGTTCCACCAGGATGCGCTCATCATCTGTGGGTAGGAAGCAGGAGGACTGTCAGTCAGTGCTCAGCAGGAGGGCTCCATCCACCCACCCATCGATCCATCCATCCATCCACCCACTCATCCATCCATCATTCACCCCTCTGCCATCACAGATCTGACTCTCTACAGACCTACTCCTTACTCCATCACTCAGCTGCCTCTCTGTCCATCCATCAGTGTAGGCTTCATCTGTAAAGCCAGCCAGCAGCCATCCATCCATCCATCTCCTACCCATCATGTGATTTCATTCATCAACCTGCTCAACATGTCCATTTACCCACTATCTACCTACCAACTGATCTACCCACCCATCCACATATCCATCCATCCACACCCATCCACCCATCCCCATCTACTCACTCACCAATTCATCATCCACCCACCCACCCATCCATCTATCCACCCACCCATTCACCCATCCATCCATCCATCCATCCACCTACCCATCCACCCACCCACCCATCCACCCATCCATCCACCCATCCATCCACCCACCTACCCATCCATCCACCCACCTACCCATCCACCCACCCACCCACCCATCCACCCATCTATCCACCCACCCACCCATCCACCCACCCACCCACCCACCCATCCATCCATCTACTCATTCATTCACCCACCCACCCATCAACACACCCATCCATCCACAAACCTATCCTTCCCTACCCACCTACCCCCACACATCCATTCATCCTTCTCTCCCTCTACTGCCCATCCATCCATTATTCATCTTCCCCACTCACTCACACATTCACCCATTCATTCAACAAATACCTCACTCTCTGCTTGGAAGACCCTAGGGACATAACAGTGGCTAAGACACAAAGCCCTACCCCCACCCAGTTACACCCAAACAGTAGATAAAAACCAGGCAGCTGTGGGCAAAGGGGTGAGTGTATTGGAAGTCTCTAGCTAGTGAGGGGGTGTGGGGAGATCAGGGTGGCTTCTTGGAGGAGGATATACTGGATTACTAGCCATCACCGTGGACAAGCATTAGGCGATGGGGCCAGGATGGACATCCAGAGGCAAGAAGGTAGGAAGAGCATGTGCCAACATCCCGAAGCTGCCTAAGACTTGCCCTCCTCCCGTCCACTACTGGACACACCCGTGACATCATCACTGCCCAGCCAGCCCTGCCTCAGATGCTGGGGACACGGTTGCTGTGGACAGATGGCCTGGGTTGCACTCACCCAGGAACCTCTGCACTGCCTTCACAGCCTCCCGGTCTTCCACCACCTCAGAGAGGATCTCACACTCCTTCGCACACTCCAAGGTCCGCGCAGCCACCCTCTTGGCTCCCAGGCTCCTGGCTACACTGTAGGGAGGTGGGCAAGGGGGAGATGGAAGAGCAGACACATCAGAGCCCTACCCTGCCAAGCCCCAGGTCATCCACATCCTGTGATGGCAGGATGTCAGGAAGCCCAGACATGCTGGGCTACACAGAGAGAGAGAGTTCAGGGCCAGTCTGGGCTACAGAAAGAGTTTGGGGCTAGCCTGGACAACTTAATGGGACCCTGTCAGAGCTCAGATTCAGAACCATGTCTGAGGCCCTGGTCCTATATCCAGGGCAGGGGGTGCAAATGAATAAGCACCCACATGGTACATTGTGGGGAACATCAGAACCTGGCACCCCAGGAGACAGCAGTGGGGTTTCTCTGTGCTGACACCCAAGCGGAGACAAGCAAGACAGATGAGGAGTGTTCCAGACATAGAAATGACATGTGCAAGGGGTCAGGGCCTTCAGCCATCACAAGGACAGAAAGAGAGGCCTTGGCAGAGGGAGGGAGAGAGGCCGGAGTTTGGCTGCAGGCTTGGGAAAGGGGTGAGGATGGGCACAAGTCAAGACTAGTAAGTCTTGTAGAGGGCTGTAGCTTAGTGGGCCACAGAGAAAGTTCAGGCCAGCCTGGGCTACAAAGGAAGTGGAGCTAAGTGGCAGTACACCAGAGTCCAGGCTGGCCTTGAACTCTCTCAGGGGTACTAGAAGAAACCCCCGGGCTCTGCTCCCAGCACCAAACAAAGTAGGACAAGTGCTCACCTAGCAAGCATGAGGCCCTGGGTTCCATCCCCAGCACCCCATAACTGGATGTGGTGGGGTGCACCTAGAATCCTAGCACATGGAAAGAGGATCAGTTCAAGGTCATCCTCAACTACATAGGGAGTTCAAGGTTATATCCTGGGCTACATCTCAAAAACTTTTTTTTTTGTTGTCTTTGTATTTTTGAGACAGGGTTTCTCTGTAGCTTTTGGTGCCTGTCCTGGAGCTAGCTCTTGTAGACCAGACTGGCCTCTAACTCACAGAGATCCTCCTGCCTCTGCCTCCCTAGTGCTGGGATTAAAGGCGTGCACCACCACCGCCGGGACCAAAAAAAAAAAAAAAAATACTGACTACAGTTTGAATAAGTGAAGAACATGGTTTTGTACCACATGCCCCCCCCCCCACACACACACACAAATGGCCACAAGGCTGGTCCAGTGGACAGGGGAGGCTGTTGCCCCACACCAAGGATCAATGACTGTGGTGGTTTGAATGTAATTTGCTCCCATAGTCTCATAGGGTGTGGCACTATTGCTGGAGTGGGTGTGGCCTTGCTGGAGGAAGTGTGTCACTGTGGGGGTGGGATTTGAGGTTTTCCTTGCTCACGAAACTACCCAGAGTCACAATCTACTTCCTGCTGCCTGCAAGAAGAAGGACTCTCAGCTCCTGCCCGCGTGCCACCACGCTCCCCACCATGAGGATAAGGGACGGAACCTCTGAAACTATGAGCTGCCACCTCACTTAAACGTTCTTTCTAAGGGTAGCCGTGGTCACGATGTCTCTTCACAGCTATAGGAACCCTGACTAAGACAATGACATAATAGATGTGAGTACAGCGTCAAGAAGGGAACTGGGGACAGATGTGACCCCCAAAACCAAGGGGGGAACATAGGTCACCCCCATGTGCCTCACCTGTGGGTATCACATGGTGCTTTCTGCTGTGCCTGGCTGGGGGGCATGTACCTAGCTTGGGGCCTAAACAGCTGGGCTGCCACTCTGGAGTAAGCCCCCCTTTTTTCCTTTTCTTTCTTTCTCTCTCTCTTATATACAGGGTCTCGTTATATAAACCTGCCTCTGCCTGCCCAGGACTAGACTACAAGCACACACCACCACGCTCCGCTGTCTTACACGGGTCCCGGGGACTGAACACTGGTCCTCATGCTGGCAATGCAGGAATTTTACTGATCTTCCAGGTCTACCTCCTGGGCCCAGTGTGTGGGCATCTCTTCCAGCGGCCCTGGGAAGCTGGGCAGCTTGCATTAGCATGTTTTTGAGGCAGAGTTGCCCACTGTATCTGGGGTTCACTTCTTCTGTTAGGCTGAGTGGCCAGCAAGCCTCTCTGAAATGCCACTCTCCTCTCTCCTAGTTCTGGGGTCACAGGTGCGGCCACTGTACCCAGATTTTATGTCGGTGCTAAGAATCTGAGATCAAATCCTCACGCTTCTGAGGCAGGCATACGCCCACTGAACCTCTCCAGCACCACCCACGCCCTTATTCTGAGACAGGGTCTGTCTATGCAAGTTCAGGCTGGACTCCACTCTCAAGCCTCCTGCCTCATACGTGTCGGGATGACAGGGGTATACCCATAAACCCGGGGTTTTTTGTTTTTTGTTTTTCACACCCTCTAACTTGGATCTTTGCGACAGTGGTTAGTATTTCAGGACAAGCCAGGCGGTGGTGGTGCACACTTTTAATCTCAGCACTTGGGAGGGAGAGACAAGTGGATCTCCATGAGTTTGAGGCCAGCCTGATCTACACAGCTCCAAAGCTACAGAGAAACCTTATCTTGGAAAATCAAGTAAAATAAAATAAGAATTTCAGGACAAGCAGACCTTTGGGGTGCCCTCACTCCCACTACCTTGGACAAAGAGACCATAGGACAGAGACACCCCACCCTCTACCCCCTCAGATGCTCCATCCAGACCCACCTGGTGATGTCTGGCAGCGTGACCAGCCTGCCTGCCTGCAAGGCCGCGTTGAAGCTGTGTGCCCCTCGGGTCTCCATCGCAACAATGGGCACATGTTGCCAGCCTACCTCCAGCAGGCCAGCTGTCACACCTGCGAGGAGTCCTCCACCCCCTACGGCCAGCACCACGGCACCCGGTGGGCTCCCCAGCGACTCCTTCAGCTCCCGTACTAGACTGGCATGGCCTTCCCTGTAGGGTGGGGGTGGAGCGAACGATGGGGCTCCCAGGAAAGGAGACCCCTCTGCCTCATCCTTGCTCACTCGACCCTCTCCACTCTGGGAAGAAACGCCCCTATCAGAGAGGGTTAAGAGGAACCAGCCTGTGACTTAGGACCAGCTGGAGTTCTGAAGCAGAACCCTGTCTCTGCCCCTGACCAGTTGACAGTCTTGACCTCTCTGTGCCTCAATGGGCTTCCTGGTTGCTACCTCATCTTCTCAGATGAGGCCCCAAGACACGTGTTTGATAAGGGCTATTTTATACTCTAATTTCCATTCTATCAAAGGAGAAACTGAGGCACGGACAGTTATGTGCTTTCCACAAAACAACTCCCAAGAAGCAAAGTCTGAACCCATGTCTGCCTGGCTTTGAAGGCTCTTCTCTTTCTGGGTATTAAAACTAAGAAACTCTCAGGCCCTGATTCAGGAAGGGTTCCCCCACACACACTCTGGCACCCTGGGAACAAAGCCACAAGCCTCACCATATCAGGGGATGGTCAAACGGGGAGACATTCACCCAGCCGTCCCTTGTGGCCAATTCTTGTGCCTTTATGTTGGCTTCATCCCAGACCTAAAGAGAAGTAGCAGCCCTGGAAAAAGTTGGGGTGCAGACTCCACAGGGACTGCAGTCGCCTAAAGAGCTAGAGGAGATCTCCCCTGAGGGAGACCACACCTCCCAGGATGAGGCCTGCAGCCTCTGTGTGGGCCAAAGGACACCACATGTGTCCCTCAAACTCAAAGGGATCCGAGTCCCTATGACAGCAGGACCAGAACTGCCCAGAGTGTGCAGAGCCAAAGAACTCCAGGGCTGGTGACATGGAGCCCACTTTGGGCCCACAGGAGGGGACAAATCCCTCACACCAACCCCACATTTCAGCTGGATCCCTGCAGTCTATCCATGAGAGTCTATGTCACCCGACGGTGGCCCACGGTGAGCTGAAGCACAGATGTGGGCAGAGATGGCTCCTGACACCAGTGTCCACCATAGGTCACCCAGAGCTCACCTTCTGGGTGTCCCCTGATCATAGTGCCTGGCTGAGGAGTGGACAAAGTGGGCTGCCTGGGACAGGCTCCACCAATAAGAATTGAGAGCTGTGGGTGAGAGCTGCTGTGACCCACTCAGGGGGCACAACCCTCCTGAATTCTGAGGACACCCCAGATGGCACAGACATGCCCTGTCCTGCAGAGTGGGCTTCCCTCTATGCCCTGCCCTCTTCTGGGATGGGTGGGTGGGTGAGTGGAAGGTAGGAGAGAAGCAGAAATCAGTGGGTGGCGGTGGCGCACGCCTTTCATCCCCGCACTTGGGAGGCAGAAGCGGATGGATCTCTGTGAGTTCGAGGCCAGCCTGGTCTACATACATAGTTCCAGGACAGCCATCATCGAAGACTTTTCATCTTATCAAATTGCCAGGTTTTCAGGTCTCAGTACCAAGTGTCAGTGAGGATGGGGGACACTATTCTCCAGCCCTCTGACAGGGGTCTTCTCAGGATGGGACAAGACGTCCAGAGGTCCCAGCCCTCAAAGTGCCCTTGCCCGACCCATCCTCTCTTCTCTCCACCCTCCTGAGAGAAGACCGAAGACCAAAACACTAGTTCTGGCCAGTGTTTGTCCAAAATAAGTGGAGGTGGTGCCCTGGGGTGCAGTGGGGGGAGGACACAGCACCCCTCCCCCACCACTCCGCCCTTGCTTTCCACTTTCTCCTTACCTTCCCAGCCAGCTGGACCTCGGCCCCCTCCCCCTCCAGCCGCCTCACCACCTGCGTGGAAGTGTTCTCTGGGAGCACAATGGTGACAGGGATGCCCAGCTTCCGAGCCGAGTAAGCGGCTGCAATTCCTGCATTGCCCCCTGGGAGCAGTGGAGGGAGGAGTTCCTCAGATGTCACATGCCTTCCCGCCCCCACCACCCGGCAAATCACCTGTGTATCTGCCCCACTGCTGGCAGAAGGAGACACCTGATCTACGTCAACCCAATCAGAAAACGCAACCTCCTCACCCATTACTGCTTCAGGGGTGAGTATGTTGCCCAGGCTACTGTGTGGCCTGGACAATGAGGAAAAGGAGAAGAAAAAGCAGAAGACAGAGAGCAAGAGAAGAGACCGGCTGGATTCAGCCATGTCTGAAAGTCGCTTATCCTGAGGAAGTTCAGAACTTGGAGCCTGCAGCTTAAACCTCCGTGAGATGGATCTCTGTCGCTTGTGACCACCACAAATCTCGGATTATAGGAAAGGGACTGAAAACAGATAGGGTGTGGCTGTCTGAGATGCGGCCCAAATGAGGCTAATCCTTAAAATGGAACTAAATTGGTCCTGATGGTGCAGACCTGCAATCCCAGTGCTCAGGAGGGGGAGACAGGAGAATCAGGAATCCCTAACATAGCCTTTTTACAAAGAAAAAAAAGAAGAAAGGGAGGGAGGGAGGAACGAAGGAACGAAAGAAGGAAGCAAGCAAGCAAGCAAGCAAACTCTGGACATTGACCAATGTGCTAGCTGGCTCCCCTGCCCCCACCCCAGTCCTGAGGACTCCTAGTAAAACAGAGAGGGGTGGGGTCACCTGAGGAGCACACCAGATGTCTGCATCCCTTCATGGCCATCTGGAGAGAGAAAGGATGGAGTTGGGGGTCACTCCAGTCATGGAGGCCTTTGTGGGATGTTGCTGGATGCTCCATCCACACCCAACATTCCTCTCCCTCTCTCCTGCCCACACTTCCTCCACATCCCCCCCCCCCCCGCGTGACCTCCTCCCCTCCCCACCCTCCTTCACCTGCTGACAGAAATGTCCGATGCCTCGGATCTTAAAGGAGCCAGCTGGCTGCACATTCTCATATTTGAGGAAGACGGGAATGCCTGCCACTTGAGACAGTGCCCAGCTCTCCAGCAGAGGCGTGACCCTATGGAAAGACTCAGCCCTGACGTGATCCGCCAACGCTCCCTCCATTCCTGTGGCACACAGACGACCTGCAAGGGGGCATGCTTGGATCAGATTCCTTAACTATAACAGGGGAAGGGAAGGTCAAGGCCGCTGGTCCTGGCCACCCCATATCCAACCCAGCTTCCAAGCTTCAAGGCCCATGCAAGTGTCTGCCCATCTCTGGACCTTAGTTTCCCCATCTGAACAAGGCAGATTGTACTGAGTACCTTTCACTAGGTGTCTGTGGCTGTCCATAGCGCTGGGGACACAGAATGTGACCAAAGAGTAATAAAAATGTATTCATTCATTCATTCATTCATTCATAATTTTTTTTCATAAAAAACACTGGAAGCAGGTGTCAGGGAGGCAGGGCCCTTCCCTATTCCCTTACCTTTGCCCTTGGCCGTCCTGGACCCTCTTTCCGGTTATTGGTTCCCGGTTATACAACCACAGCCTGTATCTCTAAAAGCAAAGAAGCCTTTGTTGTAGTTACCATTGACAGACAGGGTCTCCCTGTGTAGCCCAGGCTGGCCTGGAACCCACCATCCTCCTTAGTATTGGGATTATAACGCTATGATGTCACACTGGCCAGTAAGCTCTTGTTTTGTTTCTGATGTACATGCATACGCAGCTTTACAAAGGTCTACATTTGTCCAGACTCAGTGAGGTGCTGATTTTACACCAGCTACACAGCAAGTCTGAAACCAGCCAGGGATGTACAAGATCTGTCTCAAAGCATAAAGGGGGAGGTGAGCTGAGACGCTGGCTCAGCAGTTAAGACCACTCGATGCCCTTGCAAAGGACCCAGGTTCAGATCCCAGTACCCTCACAAACAGCTATAATTCCCATTCTAGGGGGTCTGATCCCTTCTTCTGGACAGCTTGGGCACAGCTTGCACACGGTGTACAGGCATCTATGCAGGCAAACACACACATAAAAATAAATTTTAAAAGATTGCAAAAGAGTCTGGCGAGATGGCTCAGCAAATGCTGCTTGTCACTTGTCACGTAAGCTGGATGACCTGGCTTTGATCCCCAGGAACCACTTAAAAGTGGAAGGAAAGAATCTAGTTCACAGAGTAGGTCTCCCTCTGTCTCTCCTCTCTCTCTCCTCTCTGTCTCTCTCTCCTCTTTCTCTCTTCTCTCTCTCTCCTCTCTCTCTCCCTCCCTCTCCTCTCTCTCCCTCTCTCTCCTCTCTCTCTCTCTCTCTCTCTCTCTCTCCTCTCTCTCTCTCTCTCTCTCTCTCTCTCTCCTCTCTCTCTCCCTCCCTCTCCTCTCTCTCCCTCTCTCTCCTCTCCTCTCTCTCTCCTCTCTCTCTCCCTCCCTCTCCTCTCTCTCCCTCTCTCTCCTCTCCTTTCCTCTCTCTCTCTCCTCTCTTTCTCTCTCTCTCTCCTCTCTCTCTCTCTCTCTCTCTCTCTCTCACACACACATGCACTAATAATAAATACAATTTTCAAAGAGGGAGGTAGATGGACGTGGTAGTGCGTGGCCTTTGATCCCATCATGCAGGAGGCAGAGACATAAAGATCTATGAATTCCAAGTCTACCTGGTCTACAAAGAGAGCTATAGGCCTACCAGGGCTACACAGAGAGACCTTGACCATAAGTAAACAAACAAAACACAAATAAGGAATGTTGGGAAAAGGAAGAAACTGGGTTGTTGCTCACACCTGTAATGCCTGCATTCAAACTTAGGGAACTGAGGCAAGAGGGTTGAGAGTTCACGACCAGCCTGGGCTACAGAGTGAGTTTAAGGATAGCCTGGGCTACAGAGTGAGTTTAAGGATAGCCTGGGCTACAGAGTGAGTTTAAGGATAGCCTTGACTACGCAGTGTGAAGGCCTTATTTCAAACCACCGAAGAGACAAAAACAAAAACAAAATTGGTGCGGTCCTTTGCAGTTTCAAGGCTGACCACCAGGGGGCAGGTTGCACCCTATCCCACCAGACCTGGAGCCTGAACCCCACTCTTACTCAAGGGGCTCAAATAGGGAACTGGTCCGTGAATCTGACCCTTTGACAGGATGGCCCTGGAACACCCCAGACAAGGCAAAGACAGAGTAGACCTCTCACAGGGAAAGAGGGCCTGTGGTCTGTACCTGGTCCCCAAACTCCCTGCACTGGCTAGTTTTTATGTCGACTTGACCAAAGCTGGAGTCGTTTAGGAAGAGGGAACCTCAGCTGAGAAAACAACCCTAGCAGACTGGCGTTGTCTGTGGGAAAGTCAGTCGTGTATTTTCTTAATTGGTGGTGCCCTGGGCTGGTGGTTCTGGGTTCTATAAGAAAGCAGGCTGAGCAAGCCATGGGGAGCAAATCAGTAAGCAGCTCCCTCCATGGCCTCTGCATCAGCTCCTGCCTCCAGGTTCCTGTCCTTTTGAGTTCCTGTCCTGACTTCCTTCGGTGACAAATAACGATATAAAAGTGTAAGCCAAATAAACCCTTTCTTCTCCAAGTTGCTCTTGGCCATGGTGTTTATCACAGCAATAGTGACCCTAACTAAAACAACCCTCATAGCCTGGCTTGGCCCACACCTCTGTCTTGCAAACCCAGATCATAGGTTTGGGGGCTAACCAGAGACCAGAGCCAAACCCAAGCTGTGTGACCCATGTAAGTGTCTCAACCACTCTGTGCCTACTTCCACTTCTGTAAAATGGAAACAAATACATATACACCCCAACTGGGGGGCTATGGTGCAGAGGAACTGCTCGCACGCACTGCCACGCTCCAAGCTGAATCCTCTAGACAGGCTGAGGGGACCCGTGAGGACTGGGGCCTTCTGCCAATGCTGCATGTCATGGTCCCGGCTAGGGCTTGGGACCCAGGGATGGCACAGTGAGGAAGACAGACTTCGACCTCAGAGCCCAGCTTGTAATTTGATGAGATCTACTATAAACCAACAAAATAACAGGAAACCATGATATTAAAGATGAACAAAAGTGTCTCCTTTGGGCATGGAGCCAGGAAAGAACTCTTGGACCAGGAAGATACTAATGAGCTAACCCGAACCATGCCACACACTGGATGCGGTGCTACATGACTCCCAGTCCTCATGAGGGTTAAATTCAACCACAGAGTGAAGGAGCCCATTGTACCCGGTGTGGCTTGATAAGAGCCAACTGTTGTGTGGGGCTTGCTGGGAGCCAGGCTCCGTGCCCAGCACCTTCCTTGTTATCTCCGAACGCACTGTGAACCCCTGATGGAGTCCTGTATTTAACTCTATCTTACAGTTAGTGAACCAGAGGGGTTGGTACACAGGAAACGTGGCTCAGAGTTCAAACCCGAGTGTGTGCTTCCCCATCTTAGCTCCTGGGCTGCCGGTGTCCTCCTCCTGCTCCTCATCATCATCATTTATTGAAAATGAGGCTGTTTGGCACTTCGCTGACCATTATCCTCAAGAACTGAAACTGGCCAGGAAACAGTGGTGCACACCTTTAATCCCAGCACTCGGGAGGCAGAGGCAGGCGGATCACTGTGAGTTCCAGGCCAGCCTGGTCTACAGAGTTCCAGGACAGCCAGCGTTACAGACACGAGAGAGAGAGAGAGAGAGAGAGAGAGAGAGAGAGAGAGAGAGAGAGAGAGAGAGAGAGAGAGAGAGAGAGGAGAGAGGGAACAAAAGTAAGGACAAACAGAACTGAAACTCTGTCCCCAGGCCCCTCTTGGTGACAGCAACCTCATCGTCATCAGGGTGGAGACCATCTGAGCAAACCTAGGGACCCCATTGGTTCACTCCCCACTGTGACAGCTCCCGGACCTGAGCAGGAGGCTGGCCCTCCCTGTGCTGGGTAAGGCAGTGGAGAGACAGCTGTGACTCCGTCATGGGACTTATTGATAAGGGCTGCTCACTCTCACCCACCCTCCATCCAACCCCGACAGTTCTGAGTGCTTTTCCCAGGGACCACTGGGTACCATACAGCAGTTGAACCAGGAGAAAGTCTAGAAAGTCAGGCTGAATGCCCCTCCCACCTGCACAACCCGGTATCCACCCTCAGGGTCCCCAGAGCCCACCTCCAGTGGGATGAGAGACAGGGCAGCTGCTCCTGGGGTAGTAGCCACCCTCACGCCCACTTGCTGCACCCTGCAACCACCACACAGCTCCTGGCCACTCCCACAATGCTACGCTTACCTTCCGGAAGGACAGTCCCCAGACCAGCACAGCCTACAGCTCAGCCAGGACCAACCTGGACTCAGGCCACTAGATCAGCTTCCGCCACCAGGGCCTGGCCCCTCCTCCCTGTTAAAGGGACAGTTCCTGATTCTGGAGTCCTGTGAAGACTCACAACCAAATCAGCCAAGATGAACTCAGGGGGATATCCAACCCTCCCCTCCTTCCTCATGCAGCTCATGGCTCGTTAATGGTCTGGTGGGTTCTTCTGGCAGATGGGGCAATGGAGGCTCAGAAAAGACAACATGCACCCACAGGGGCTGGCCAGCAAGAGGCCTAAGGACCTCTCACCTTGGACGACCTTCCTAACACAGCCACCCTAGATCCAACATATCCAGAACTGTTCTTAGGTCAGGCCACTTTCCCCAGACCACACCGGGGCCATCTTACGTTTGAGACAAGAAAATACAAACGCAGTACAGGCATGGTGGTACACGCCTTTAAAGCCACTACTCAGGAGGCAGAGGCAAAAGGATCTCCCTAAGTTCAAGGTCAGCCTGGTCTATATAGCAAGTTCCAGGACATTTGGGGCTACATCAAGAGAATCTGTTATAAAAATAAAATAAAAGGAAGATAGAAGACAAGGAGGAGCTGTCACCCTGTCTGAACAGGAAGGGTGACTCTCACGTCCCATTCCTCTGTCTGCTGTTTCATAGCCAGCAGAAGAAGCCTGCAATGGCTGCTCATTCCTTCACGTATCCAATAAATAAATATTTACCAGACACCTACCACTGCCAAGACCTGAGACCTTTAACCTCAAACAAGACAGCGTGTCCCCGCTTTCTCCCAGCACTCGGGATGCCCGTGCTGTGGGAGGTGGGAGCAGGTAGGATGTTGGGAGCCCACAGGTGTGGAGTGGGGACAGGGCAGGGTCACAGAAGTACTTAGAAGCTCTGAGGACACGGCTCTCTAGCTCCCAGGAGGAAGGGTCAGATTCTCGTGTCCCCTCTGTCCCCATCTCACTGGACAATGCTGAGACCCTGGGCTTCCTCCATCCTGAGCCTCAGTTTCCCTAAATACAAAATGAGAGGCAAGATTCAGAAGGGCCAGGCAACGTAGGTGTCCCTTAGGGCAGTGTGACCGCTTCCCTCCTGTGATTGATGATTAACCCCTGGCTACCTGGGATCATGTCGAGCTGCTTAGCCAGGACCCACGACTGGGGCCCCACCCAACCTACCTCTGCCCTCACACGAACCCTCTCTCATTGTTGACAGGTGCCCGGTCTCGCACAAAGTGCTGGGGACACAAAAGAACAGAGAGCAGAAGGTCCCTGCAGTGGCTGGAGGACGGAATCTGGAGAAAGGCTTCCTGGTAGAGGAACACCCCAGCTGTTGATCTGCATTTATTACACGCCTATGGTATACCAACAGCGCATTCTCAGGCCTCTCATCGCCAACACTAAGACTAGGAACCCAGAACTTTGCACACGTCAGTTAAGCTCTCTACCACAAGCCTGGAACGAAGCCTCCTTAGTTTTTCTTGCAGTGGGATCTTGTGTAGTCCAGGCTAGCCCTAAACTTGCTGCGTCAATGAAGACAACACTGGACATCTTATCTTCTCGACTCCACCATCCAAGTACTAGGATTACAGCTGCACGCCCAGGCATGGGAGCGCACACACAACACACACGCACACATGCACCCGTGCACACACACACAGAGGGGGTCACTGGCTAAGTGGTTAAGAGCATGTGCTGCCCTGAAGAAGACTCAAGTTCAGTTCCCAGCACCTACATCAGGCGGCTCACAATGGCCTGTAACTCCAGTCCCAGCGGGTCTGACACCTCTACAGGTGCCGCACTCGGTCACATGCACATAACTCCACACACCATACACACAATGAAAATAATAAGCAGGGCAGTGGTGGCGCACACCTTTAACCCCAGCACTTGGGAGGTAGAGGCAGGCAGATCTCTGTGAGTTCAAGGCCAGCCTGGTCTACAGAACGAGTTCCAGGACAGCCAGGGCTACATGGTGAGACCCTGTCTCAACAAAACAAAACAAAGAAGCAAAAAAAAAAAAAAAAAAAAAAAAAAGAAGTATTATTTTGTATCTTTGAAACAAGGTTTCTTCATGTAGCCCTGGCTGTCCTGGAACTCACTCTGTAGACCAGGCTGGCCTCAGACTCACAGAGATCCTCCTGCCTCTGCCTCTTGAGTGCCAGGATTAAAGGTGTACACCACGGTGCTGAACTAAATCATTTTTAAAAGAAAAATCATAAGTAATAAGACAAGCCAAGTTCTAGTACACCTGTAATCTCACCACTCTAGAGGCTGAGGCAGGAGGATTGCCATAAATTCAACAGCAAGACTGTCTCAAAACAAAAACAAACAAACAGGACTGTTGAGATGGTCTGCCAGGTGAGAACACTTGTCACCAAACTGATGTCCTGGGTTCGGTTCCCAGGACCAACATGGTGGAAGGAGAGGACCGATGCCAAAAAATGGACCTCTGACCTCCACATACACGCTGTGGCACGCAAGTGCACCAACACACACGTGCGCGTACACATGCACGCACACACGCTCACACACATACGCTCACACACACGCTCTCACACACATGTGCATGCACACACGCGCACACACCAAATGTAATTTTTAATTTTTTTATATGAAAACCAAGAAATGAAAGAAAACAGAATGGCACAGTGCTCCCGTGGGGAGGCAGGGTGTTCGGCATCCAGAACACAGATCTTGGAACTGGCTCTGATGCACATAATAGCAACACCACTTCCTGGCTGGGGAATCCCAGGCAGATCATTCAACCTCTCTGTGCCTTGTCTGAGCTCTGCGTTGGCGGGGGAGATATGGGCCTCGTGTCCTGGTAGAGCAGACACTGGGGCCGGCAGCTGGCACTCTGTTGTCATTCCTATGGCTGTAAAAGAGGTTTCCTAAGAAGTCTATGGTGTCATTTCATCACAGAATGTACAATTATCTGTACAAAAAGAAACCATTAAAATCAACCCCTCACTGAGGAGACAGGTTCGGAGAACCCAAGTCATTTGCGCAAGGTCACATAGCAGGGGCAGAGCCGGAGGCTGAGCAGCAGAGGGGCTGGGCTCCAGCTGGCTGGAATGAGGGGGAGGGTGGGCCTGGAAGGCTAATGGAGGGGGGAGAGGCTATGCTTGTCAGCCAGCTCCTGTCCCTGACACCTCAGGCCACCACACAGCCACCATGCCAGTCCTCTGGGTTGTTCATTAATCCTCATTTCACCACCTCAGCCCCAGCTGTGCACCCTGTTCCCAGGACAAAGGGACCTTTCTGCCTCTGGCACTTGCCCGGCCCCCTCCGTCACAAGTCTCACCTCATACTCCTCTTTGCATGACTTCTGAGTCACTAGGTAGGACCAGGGACCTGGCAGGTGAAGCCACCAGGGCAGCCAGTGAGCAGCGACTAAGAGCAAGGAAATCTGGGTCTTCCCACACACAACACAGCGTGGATCCTCAGCCAAGTTCAAAGACTCCCCATCCTGGACCAAGAAGTTTGATCATTGCAGGCCCGAGAATCCAACCTTAGGGCATTATTTCCATCAGCCGAGCTAAGCTATACCATCCTCTCTGGAAAGTCACAGCCCTCTGGTCACCCTATCCACCCAGCAAGCACCCAACAGCTTGTGACTGAACCTCAGATGTATTTGAGTTTGAAACCCTGGCAGAGACACTCTCCACCACAACAACTCATTTGCCCAGAACAAGGGAAGGAGTAAGTTAAAAAAAAAAAAAAAAAGGCCTAATTGGGTCTTTGAGGGACAGTCAACCTGGGTGTGCCTCCCTAGATACTTAAAAATGCATACCTAAGCCAGGTGTGGTGATGAATGCCTGAAATCCCAACATTTGGGAGGTGGAGACCAGATAATCAGAAGATGAAGGCCATTTTTGGCTACAAAGGAAATTCAAGGCCAGCCTGGGCTATGGGAGAACCCACCTTACAACAAACAAACCCATAGCTAATCTGGGTATAGTGGTGTGCACCTCTGGTCCCAGCACTCGGAGGCTGAAGCAGGAGAATGAAGGGTTCAAGGCCAGCCTGGGCTACGTAGTGAGACCCTGGCTCATAGAACAAAACCCCTTGGACTTCAGAGAAATGGAAAGAGTTTGTGACAGATGAAAACACTGGTGTGGGGAGGGCTGGGGACAGGCCCTGACCCTGCTGTCCACTGCCCCTGAAGGGATGCTATGGGCTGGAGCCCCAGAAGGTTCCCACATAACTCACAGCTACTACCCAAGCTGCTTTGGCTCCTGTATTTGCTGCAACCCCTAGGAGAAGGGAAAAAAACAAAAAACAAAAAAACTCAGCCCTGTCCACTCAAATTAAGCAGTGTACGTGCCCTTGCGGTGTGAGGTTCTTTCGCTCCTCATTTGTCAAGGAGCTGCGGCTTTGTCTCTCTTGGGGTCTCTAAGGGCATGGGATCTGGCCAGCTCCCCACCTCCAGCACGGGTCACCATGGGTCACCATGGGCAATGATAACCTTGTGGAGAGGCTCCAGTTAGTGCCAGGTCCTGACCTTGGCTTGGTGACTGATTTTACACATCAGGGATCAGCAAAGACTGTTTGTCACTAGGAATGACGCACAGTGGGAGTCAGCAACGGACAGTGCCACCGAGAAACCCTAGAGGGTTCTGGGAGTCCCCACCCATCCAGCGAGGGTTGCAGCAGGTGACCACAGTGAAAAGAGCCTGGTGGCTGCCACGTCCCCCAGCAGGGACCACAGAGGTTGGACACAGAGTCCAAAGCAAGGGAGACTCCCTGTTCAGACAAACTCTTTTCTTTTTTTTTAACATTAAAAAAATGGGTTTTTTTAGATTTATTTATTTATTGGTGTTTTGTGCATGTGCCATGGCATACATGTGGGGGTCATATAACAATCTGTGGGAGTCATCAGGCTTGGCAGCAAATGTCTTTACCCATTGAGCTGTCTTTCCAGTTGTGTGTGTGTGTCTGTGTGTCACATTTTATTTTTTTCAAGACAGGTTCTCATGTATCCCAGGCTAGCTCTGGATCCACCAGATAGCCAAAGATGGCGTCAAACTCCTGATCCTCCCGTTTCTGCCCCCCAAGTGCCAGGTTTACAGATTTACCACACCTGGCCGCTTTTTCCTTTTCTTCAGAGACACACTCTCTTTCCATACATACCCCAGTCTGGCCTCAAACCTGTAGCAATTCTCCTGCCTCGGCCTCCCATGTGCTAGGGTGACGGATACGAGCCACCATGCCCATGTGACGCCTCTCGGGGCTCTGTTTCAGCAGCAGTTGGGATCGAACATGTTTTGTACACGAGGTTAAGGCAGTGCCAGGAACAGAGGTGGCATAAAAAGGAGGGTTGGGTGTCATTCGTGTTACCCTGGAGTGGTTCCTTAGATGCCGCCGTTGGTTTCTGGAGCTGCGCCAGGCATTGCATGTAACTAAGCCTGACATTCTCCACTCTGATACATCTAACGTATCTCCAGGGACTGTCCCCACGGATGCAAAAATCATACCACCTTGAGATGCTGGACTGGATTGAGGTGGGAAGGAGGCCTGTGTGAAAGGGCTGGAAAGGGGTGGGACTGGGAATATGGCTGAGTTGGCAGAGTGCTTTTCCAGCATGCACAAGGCCCTGCATTTGATCCTTAGTACCAGGTAAAGTAGGCACAGTTGGCACTCACCTATGATCTCAGCATTCCGAAGGTGGAGGCAGGAGAATCAGGAGTTGAAAGGTATCTTCAGCAACTGAGTGAGTTGAAGGCCAGCCTGGGCTACCTGAGACCCTGACTCAAATTTAATCTAAAATAATGATATCTAGACCCTCCAGGTGTATCTAAACTGCTCGATCCACTTGACTGTCCCCAGTCCAACCCTCTCCATCAGCTCTGTGTTCCCTAAAAACTAAGAGTCCCCAAGTTACCGTCTTCCAAGTTACCCTTGCCCCAATGACTCTCAGTAAACGTCATCCACCAGGCCTGTCCTTACCTACAACATGGGTCAAAGGAAGCCAGATAAATACAGGAGATCCATAGCGTGGGACCAGGGCTCCATTACTCTGGCAATAGGGTGTTGGTACAGAGAAACCAGAGATGATTGTATCCACACAATGGCTCTGTGTTCCCTTGATCTCCTTTTGCTGTCTTATTGCTCTAGCTAGAACTTCAAGTACTACTCTGTTGAATAGATATGGAGAGAGTGGACAGCCTTGTCTTGTTCCTGATTTCAGAGGAATCGCTTTGAGTTTCTCTCCATTTAGTTTGCTGTTGACTGATGGCTTGTTGTATATTGCCTTCATTATGTTTCTTACACAAGAGCTTTGTGATAACCATGTTACCCCAGCTTGCCTATCTCGTGCCTTTGACCCACACCCTGTGGCCATCCCTGTTGTGGGTGATCAGAGGAAGCAATGACAATGTGCAGCTTGTTCCGCCTGGGAGGGGGGTGCCAGGGCAAGCCGACTGCGCTGTCGCCACGCTGCGTCCATCGGTGTTCTTGGCGCAGCCAGCAGGACAAGAGAGCATTCTTGGGGAGGCCAGAGAAAGAAGCAGTTGGACCGTCTGCCTGTCAGTGTGCATGCGTGCGAGTGTGTGTGTGCCCTTGTGGATACACAGGCCTCTGCACACAGCCAGAAACAGGCCAGAGGCTTGGAGTAGAGCTGAAAGAGATTTTAGGTGTAAGACCTCCCAGTTCTAGGTCATGGTTGTGATGGTGATGATGATGACTGTAGTGAGGATAGCGATGATGAAGATGATGGTGTCCATAGTAATCGTGGTGATGGTGATGATGAAGGCTACTAATACACACTGGCTGCCTGTTCAGTTTTAAGGTGAGAGACCTAACACACACTCATCTCCAGAGCCTGGCACACGGGTGCTGGCGTCAATTCCCATTTACAAATGAACAATCAAAGGCTGTGGGAGGAGGCCAGAACCGTATATCTAGTAACAGCAGAGCCAGGGCTTGAACCACCAATCCCCTGGGTCTTACCCATCTGCCCTTTTATATGTCCCTAGAGGATGGAGGCAGGTAGCTCTGTCAATCACAGGCTTGGAAGTCCGCCTCTCGCTATCCCTAGGACCTGAGCCTCATTTCCACTCTAAAAAAAGTCTTTTATGGTTTGACACTAATTTGGGGTTCAGTGGCTGAGTCACATTCTCCTCTCTGCCCCTTCTTTCTATTTTGAGACAAGATCTCACTCTTTAATCCAGGCTGACCTCAAACTCTTAGTTCTCCTGCCTCTGCCTCTGCCTCTGCAACTTCTGGGATCACGGGTGTGAGGCACCATGTGGCTGGGCTATGGTTGTTTCATGGCCACATACTAAGTGTCCAGCAACTGCCCCACTTTTCTGTTGCCGTGAGATGGATCTCAGGGTCCCTGGCAATGGCTCTTTAGTGCTACCCCCACCCCCAACCCCAGCTCCTACAGGTTCTTGGGAGATCAGTTTCTTCACTTCAAAGTGAAGAAACCAGGAGGAAAGGGGAGGTGGACAGAGTTGGAGAGCAGGATGGAGACCAGGCCTGAGTGCCCTCCCCTGCCACCGCCCCGTCCTGGACCAAGGGGCGTGGCTTTGGGGCGTGGCCTGCCGGGGCCCTTATTGACTGCCCCGAGGTTCCTCCGGAGAATAAAAGCCTGGAGCTGAGAGTCCTGCCAACCTTCTACTCTCCCAGGACACAGAGACAATCTACATCTCTCGCTGCTCCGTCCACCTCATTCTGTGCCGGGTATGTGGCCCCCAACCTCAGCCGTAGCCCAGGACTGACAGTCAGGGACAGCCAGGGACAGCCAGAGAGGGGTACCCAGGGAAGGGGTGAGGGGCTGGGGCACATTCAGTTCAAATCTCCGTGTTCTGATCCGTAAAATGGGACCGATGGTAGGACCCTCCAGCTCAGGATGTCAGAAGGGTGAGACAGGCTGTGTTTACTGAGTGCTCCCATGAGCCAAATGACAAGGGAGGGTTTCTGCCCTAAAGCTCGGGCTCCACACCATTTGCCAGGACCCCACCCCCACTCCCATCTACCTGACACCTTTTCCTCTCCTGACTCTTACCGTCTATGGAGCTGGGTGGGACTGGCCTGTGGGTGGGAATCAATACGGAGATGGCGTACCCTGTCCATTTCTCCAAAGGTCCTCAATGTTGCAGCCTGGGGCAGGGACCAGGTGGCGCACCCCAAAGCCACCTGGAAGGGGTCTGCATGGTGGGACCCACCCACTAACCAGAGACTGCATCAGGTGAGCCTTTTAGGTCCAGAGGAGACCTGGTGTGTTAGGATGGGACCTAGCTAGGAGTTGAAGAAGGATAAAGCAAAGAAATTTGGAGGTATCCTTGTTTGGCATGCCCTTCTTCCCTCACTATCATTCAATAGGTCTACCAGAAAGAGGCGCCTAGTGGGCTTGTCTGTAATCTGAGCACTTAGCAGCAGGAGAATCACAATGACTTTGAGTCTATCTCGCTTGAGACTGAGGCAAGAGGATCACAATAAGTTTGAGTCTCATACCCACACAGGAGCACACACATATACACAAATGCACACACGCATGCACACGTGAGTGCTCATATATGTAGGTGCTCCCAAGAGTCACCATCTGCCTAGGCTTGATCCTCCTTGGCTCTGGATCTATCTTAGGGCCTCTCATAAGGCTGCAAGGTGACAGTGGCTGAGTCAGTGTTAACCCAAATGCTTCCTCACTGTCGTGACTACCAAAGGGACCTCATGGTGCCATTAGTCAAACCTGAACTTGTCATGTAGCCTTGAGAGGATTCCTCTCAATGTGGGAACTGTGTGATAAAGGTGAACCAGGGGTCTGTGTTGCCTCTCTGGTCCCCATGCCAGGAAAAAAAAATCTATTTATAAAAAACTAAGAGCTACCAGGTGGTGGTGATGGTGCACACCTTTAATCCCAGTACTCAGGAGGTAGAGACAGGTGAATCTCTGAGTTCAAAGGCAGCCTGGTCTACAGAGCAAGTTCCAGGATGGTCAGGGCTACACAGAAAAAAAAAACACTATCTCAAAAAGGAAAAAAAGAGAGAGAAAGGGAGGGAGGGAGAGGGGAGAAAGAAAGAAAGGAATAAGGAAGGAGGGAAGGAAGGAAAAATATGAGAAACATTGAGAACCTTTCACAGCTTGATGCTGGAGTCTCAAGTCTTTTTGTTTTTGCTTTGAGATAGGGTCTCATGTAGCCAAGGATGACCTTGAATGACTTCACCTCCCAAGTGCCAGGACACAGGCCTGCACCAGATCAAAGGCTCATTTGAAAAAACAATGTGTGTCCAACACCAGGCATGGCGGGGTACACCTGTGATCCCAGCAAAGGGAGACTGAGCACTTATATACGTAGATGCTCCCAAGAGTTACCATCCGCCTAGGATGAGAGTCAAAAGTTCAAAGCTAGCCTAGGCTACATAGTAAGAACATACTGTTTGTTTGTTTTTAGCATATGTGGAACTGGGAGATGGCTCAGTCTGTAAAAGGGTTTCCTGGGAAAGCCCTTCCTATTAGGTCTTGTGTCCATATCCCCAGAACTCACATCAAAAATGCCAAGCACAGCAAAAAATACCTACAATCCCAGCACTAGAGAACAAGAGACAGAAGGATCTCTGGGGCTTAGTGGCCAGCCAGTCTAACTGAATCAGTGAGCTCCAGGCTCAGTGAGAGACCCTGCCTCAAAAAATATGCTGGAGGGAACTGAGGAAGATACTGGATATTGACCTCTGCACACATATGTGTATGCATGCAAGTACACACACACTCACTCACACACACACACACAGTGTGTTTAAACAAGTAATATACAATAGGGCAAAAATGCTGACCATGGATGGGTGCTATGGACCCGAGGGCCACTCTCCACAGGGACCCCCCTTGGCCCATTTCTTTCGTGTTTGTTGACATGCTCTGAGCTCATGGAAACAAATGGACTGAGGCTGGTTCCTGGTGACTTTGCAGAAACAGCCTTGCTTTATCCACACCCCCATCTTGTGACTCATTCTGAACCACCTTGTGCAAGATCTTTCCCCTAAACTTGCCCATGACTGCAGCCTAAGGATGCTTGTGCAAGACCCTTCCCCTGAACTTGCCTAAGTTGGCAGCCTAAGGATGTTTATGCAAGACCCTTCCCTTGCAGTCTAAGGAAGTTTCTGAACTCATGACCTTCCAACTCTGGGAGGAGAGGGGCCCAGCTGAGATTTTATTCTGTGCCCTTCCCTTCTCGTTGTGGGTATGAAGGAGGGGTCATAGAGCTCAGGAGAGCAGCTGTCTTGATCTTTTGTATCTCCTTCCTGCCTCCCAGCCATGGCAGTCCAGGAGCCCCTCCACGTGAAGACCCCGCTGCGTGACAGCATGGCCCTGTCCAAAGTGGCTGGCACCAGTGTGTACCTAAAGATGGATAGTTCTCAGCCCTCAGGCTCCTTCAAGATCCGAGGCATTGGACACCTCTGCAAGACGGTACAGGGCAGGGTGGCATCCTGCCAGAAAGGGCACTTCCTCCTACGTGACAGTTCTAGAGCTCGGTGTGCAGACGTACACTCAAGATTTTAGCACCCAGGGAATTGAGGCAAGAGGGTGGAAAGTGAGTAGCATCCTAGGCTGCATAACAATATCCCGTCTCTAATAATAATAATAACAAAATAATAATAATTAATAATGATAATAATCTTAAGGGCTGGAATTCTGATGGCTCAGCAATTAAGAGCATTGGTTGCTCTTGCAGAGAACCTCAGTTCCCAGTATTCACATGGCGGCTCACAAATCCAAGGGATTTGACGCCCTCTCTGGTCTCCAAGAACAACTACACTCATGTGCACATAAACAGAAATGAATAACTATTGGGCGGGAGAGTTAGCTAAGCAGTTAGGAACACTTGGGGCTCACTCTCAGCATCTGAGTTGGTGGCTCACCTGTAACTCCAGCTTCGGGTCATCTGGTGCTCTCTTCTGCCCCCTGCAGGTAACACATGCACACATACACATAAATAAATAAAATAAATCTTAAATTAAAAAAACACAATCTTTCTAAAAAGAAAATAATTTTAGAGTAGGCTACACATATCAGGGTTCCCTCTGGCAATGGGGTGCCTGCCCATGAGAATACCTCAAGACACCTGCTCCCTTGCCCCAGCCGGTCTCCTTGGGGAAGACAGGCCCAAGGGAGGGTGGTTCAGACACCAAGAGGAAGAAAGTGAGTTCAGTATGGATGGAAGACGCTCCAGTGGGAGGGACGAGCCTAGGTAGGGACATAGAGGAAGCCTGACCCCTCCTCTTGCCTCCACAGAGGGCAGCACAAGGCTATAGACATTTTGTCTGCTCTTCAGGTAAGTGGCCAGGAGGCTTTCTCTCCCTTCCTATCCTGGATGGTGTGTCCTGAGGCCAGGTGCATCACCTCTCTGGGCCCTGGTCTCTGCAGCAATAAACCCACTCAAAAAAGTGCATATTTGGGGGCTGGAGAGATGGCTCAGAGGTTAAGAGCATTGCCTGCTCTTCCAAAGGTCCTGAGTTCAATTCCCAGCAACCACATGGTGGCTCACAACCATCTGTAATGAGGTCTGGTGCCCTCTTCTGGCCTGCAGGCATATACACAGACAGACTATTGTATACATAATAAATAAATAAATATTTTTTTTAAAAAAGTACATATTTGGGGTTCCAGAGGCCACCTAGGAAGAGAGGGGAGTCCAGAGCCTGACAGGAAAGGGATGATGAGTCCCACCTGGGGTCCCAGACACACCCCTTCCATTGCTACCCTGACAGCGGGCAATGCAGGCATGGCGACGGCCTATGCTGCCAGAAGGCTGGGCATTCCGGCCACTATCATTGTACCTAGCACCACGCCCACCCTCACCATTGAGCGGCTCAAGAATGAAGGTGCCACAGTTGAAGTCGTGGGAGAGGTGAGTGCAGACTGGCAGGGGGCAGGGCTGAGAGGGCTCCTGACGGCTGGACAGAGCCCCCATCATTGCATTCTCTTCCCGCAGATGTTGGATGAGGCCATCCAGCTGGCCAAGGCTCTAGAAAAGAACAACCCGGGCTGGGTGTACATCCATCCCTTCGATGACCCTCTCATCTGGTAAGGTGGGGCCACCCCACTCCTTACTGCACCTATCTGTCTTAATGCGTAATACCTGCTACCTGCTGGCTCTCCGTGTTGCACACCCAATGTATACGGGAAAGAACACACAAACATCCAGATGCACACATCAGCAAAGGGGAGGGGTGTCCCCAGATAGAGATTTGGGGAGATCAGCTCATCTGGGGGTGACTAGGAACAAATGAGGTGGGGATGCACTGATGAAGCGCTAGCATCTGCCATGGGCAACTGAACCTCGGGCCCTGGGGACCCTGAGAGTCTGTGGGGAATGAGCATCCAGGGACTGTACCCACTGATGGATAGGAAGTGGGCGTTTAGTCCACCTACTCCCGCAGCCCTCCTCTCTCTTGGGGGGATGTCACTTACAAGGAGTTCAGTGAGGCTATGGCTGGGTGGGGAGAGGGCAGGGACCAGTTCCGAAGGCCACCATTGCCTGGCTGGCATCTTCAACCACCCGTTGTGTCTTAGAAAGCCCAGCCCTGACCTGCCACCCTTCTCCTGCCCAGGGAAGGCCACACTTCCATCGTCAAGGAACTGAAGGAGACGCTGAGTGCCAAGCCTGGGGCCATTGTGCTCTCCGTTGGCGGCGGGGGCCTGCTGTGTGGAGTCGTCCAGGGGCTGCAAGAGGTGGGCTGGGAGGATGTGCCCGTCATCGCCATGGAGACCTTCGGTGCCCACAGCTTCCATGCTGCCATCAAGGAAGGGAAGCTGGTCACCCTGCCCAAGATCACCAGGTGAGTTCAGGCACCTACCTCCCTGTTGTGCCTGCAGTGAAAATGAGGCTTTGGTCATTTGCCCTAAGTTACCCAGGCACATGCGTGGTACACCTGGGCCTTGAACACGAGTCTCTGTGTGGATAATGGCGGGCAATGCCGACCACTTCTTGAGATCCTCATGCCTCACTACTTTGCTGGACACTTATCTGGCCTCCAAAATATGCAAGGCCCTGGCTGATCCTGGACACAGGGTGGGAAATAAAACACCCATTTTTGGGGGGTTTTTCGAGACAGGGTTTCTCTGTAGCTTTGGTGCCCGTCCCGGAACTAGCTCTTGTAGACCAGGCTGGCCTCGAACTCCCAGAGATCTGCCTGCCTCTGCCTCCCAAATGCTGGGATTAAAGGCGTGTGCCACCACCGCCCGGTTTATAAAACACCCTCTTGCCCGCAAAAATTTATAACCAAACCCCAGCTTTGAAGCTTAAACAAAATTGAACTCTGTTTCTCCCTAGTTTAAAAAAAAAAAAAAAAAAAGCCTATTAGGGACAGTTCCTTGAAGCTGTGGGCCAAGTTCCTTGAGTCTGCTGCACCACCACGCTGAGTGAGCTGACCTAGGGCCCAAAGTGGCTGCCTTTGTGCCAGCCAGCACAGCCACACACTCTGTCTGAAAACAGGAAGTGAGGGCAGAAGGATGCACCTAAATTTTTTGTTTTGCTTTTTTCAAGACAGGGTTTCTCTGTAGCTTTGGAGCCTGTCCTAGAACTAGTTCTTGTAGACCAGGCTGACCTCAAGCTCACAGAGATCCGCCCACTTCTGCCTTCCAAGTGCTGGGATTAAAGGTGTGAGCCACCGCGCGGCAGACACACACAAACTTTAAAGACAAAGTGGGGCTCCTTGACTGACAGTAGGGTTATATGCCTCAGCAAACCCATGATTAGAGTTAAAATCGTCGAGTGAGTTAAACCTGGTCTGCCTTATCTAAGCACACAGCACTCTCAGACCAACCCTCAGCAGTCAAAGCTGTCTATGCTTCCTCTATTGCCCACTGGGCAGAACTTAGTTGTACAGCCACACCTAGCTGCAAGGGAGGCTGGACAAGGTTTGCACCAGACATCCTCGAGGGCTGTAGAAGAGACTTCTAGGGAGACAACCTTTCTGTCGGAGGGAGGGAAGGCTCAATCAAGTAAGGGATTCTTCCAGATTTCTGGGAATGACGTCGCTGTTGGGACTGGCATCCTGCCATGAAGTATGGGTGCAGTAGGGGGCATTCAAGCAGCCATTTTAGCCCCTAAGTTAATGTGACCTTGGGGCATCCACTACCTGCCTAACCTTTGTTCCTGATTCCCCTTCTATAAAACTGAGTCTGGGGACTAGAGAGATGGCTCAGAGGTTAAGAGCACTGGCTGCTCTTCCAGAGGTCCTGAGTTCAATACCCAGCAACCACATGGTGGCCCACAATCATCTGTAATGAGACCTGGTGCCCTCTTTCTTTTGGGGGGGTGGTTTCGAGACAAGGTTTCTCTGTAGCTTTGGTGCCTGTCCCGGAACTAGCTCTTGTAGACCAGGCTGACCTCGAACTCCCAGAGATCCGCCTGCCTCTGCCTCCCGAGTGCTGGGATTAAAGGCGTGCGCCACCACCACCCGGCTAATAAATATTTTTTAAAACTGAGTTTGGGAAGTGTGTGGCACCTAATCCTTTAGTAAGGACTAGCTCTCCCTATGTTAGGATGGGAGGGGACTATTTGAAAACCTCAAATAAACCCAGGGACTGGGGATTTCCTCTGAAAGGCTCCCTGGAAGAGGAGGCCTTCACCTTGAGCTTGGCAGGTTGGGGCAGGAAGCAAGCAAACAAAGCAAGTAGAGGCTACAGGCTGGGGACAGGGCACATCGGAGTCAGGCCAGTATGAGGTCGGAGACCACTGTGCAGGCTCCCGAGTTGGGCAGGGGTTGCCCAATCCCACCCCTCACCTGTAGTTCCTGCCTCTTACGTGCATCCTTTGCCTTGTCTCCCACTCCTCTCCCCACTCCCAGTGTTGCCAAGGCCTTGGGTGCGAACACTGTGGGGGCGCAGACCCTGAAGTTGTTTTACGAACACACCATTTTCTCCGAGGTCATCTCGGACCGGGAGGCTGTGTCCGCTATTGAGAAGTTTGTGGGTATGTACCTAGGGACCTTTCGCCCTTCATTTTTCCCTCCTTGGCCTAGAATCCCTCATGAGTGAAAGCTAAAGCTAGTCAGTGGTAAGAAGAAACACTGACGTCACTCATCAGTCTGCCTTTCTCTCCAGTAGGACTCCTGGAGCTCAGCCCAGTGCTTGACTCCCAGGAATCCACCAGGATGACCCCAGCTAAGACTCCTAGCAGTAGTGGAGAGGGTGCCTGACCTGGCCATCTAATGTCACCAGAGTGGTGACTACCCTAGTTGTCATCGGAGAGCATCAGTCCAGTAACTGATGGAAGCAGAGGTTTAAGGTCATGACAGTGGATCCCACAGAGCCCATGGGAGCTCACCGACTCTGGACCAATAGCTAGGGAGCTTGCATGGGACCAACCTAGGCCCTCTGCATGTGGCTGACAGCTGTGCAGCTTGGTCTGTGTGTAAGGCTCCTAGCGTGGGGTCAGGACCTGTGCCTGGAACTTGAGTTGCCTTTTGGGTACCTATTCCCCACGCTGGGTTGCCTTGCCCTGCCTTGGTGCAGGGGGAGGAGCTTGGTCCTGCTTCAACTTGGTGTGCCATGCTTTGTTGACTCCCATGGGAGGGCTACCACTTTCTGAATCGGGACAGGGAATGGTTGAGGGGGGAGGGTTAGAGGGAAGTGGAGGGGAGGGAGCAGGAAGAGAGGAGGGAGGGGAAACTATGGTCAGTATGTAAAATAAATGAAAAACATTTTAATAATTAAAAAAAAAGTGAGGCTGGTAACCATGATAGCAGGGAAGACAACCAGCCTTTCAAATGTACATCTTGAGCTTCCTGGTAGCCAGAGTCAGAAGGGCAAGCACTGAGATGAGTTGGATTTGGAAGTGGTCTATAATGGAACTCTCTTGGTTCAGCCTGGAACAAGATGGTCAAAAAGAACCTGGTGGTAGTGCAAGCCTTTAATACCAGTACTCGGGAGGCAAGGGTAAGCGGATGAGTTCAAACCCTGTCTCAAAGAGAGAAAAAAAAGGCCAAAAAGGATGAAAAATGGCACACTGTCAGCTACTAATAACCACAGCTTGCTGCCCCACACCTAGGCACCTGTGACTCCCCTCAGGCGCCTGAGAACTCTTAGCACAGGCTGAAGAAACTGAGGCTGGATTCAGCCTGAACAGTCCCAGCCACAGTGAGAGGTCTGGTCCAAGACCAACAGTGCTGAGAGCTGACCAGCCCCCTTTCCCACAGATGACGAGAAGATCCTAGTGGAACCCGCGTGCGGCGCAGCTCTGGCTGCAGTGTACAGTGGTGTGGTGTGCAGGCTGCAGGATGAGGGCCGGCTGCCAAGGCCGCTGGCTTCACTGGTGGTGGTTGTGTGTGGCGGCAGCAACATCAGCCTGGCCCAGCTGCAGGCTCTCAAGGCACAGCTCGGTCTGAATGGGCTGCCCAAGTGACCCCGCACCCCTAAGTAGTGTGGGCAGAGGATGCACCTGACAGTGGCCCCACCCTCCTTTACCCGTGTTTATAATGTGCACTTTTTCATTGTAAATAAATAATATATATATATATATTTATAAAGCAAAGACTTTAGAGTTTTGTTTGTTCTTGACATGTGGCCTACGTGCAGCGTAAGCCTCCTACTTCAGCCGGCCTCCATAGTGCTGCTGTAACGGGCATTGGCGGGCACCCTGCCACAGCTGCCCTGGCCCTCAGAGGAGCGATGCTCCCTACCCACGTACTAGTCACTTGGGTCTCCCAATGGGCTGGTGTAAGAGTGGGGCCCACACATTCGTCACAGAGACCTGGGGTAGGGGCAAAGTGGCTGGGAGATGCACAGACAAAGCCATTCTAATATGAAGTCCTTACTAACAGGACAAGGACATCCTTAAAACACCAGCAGCCCCACCCACGTGCAAGTAAACCAACCCTGTACTCTTGTCTGCAGGGCAGGAATGGTGAAGCGAATTTGACCTCCCCTTCCAACAAAACCCAAAATACGCGACAGGCACTGGCCGGCTGGGGCAGAGCCGTCCACTCCGCTCAGGACCTCGGGACACTGGCAGAGCACTGGCCTGCCGGGGCAGAGCCGTCCACTCCGCTCAGGACCTCGGGACACTGGCAGAGCACTGGCCGGCCGGGGCAGAGCCGTCCACTCCGCTCAGGGCCTCGGGACACTGACAGGCACTGGCCGGCCGGGGCAGAGCCGTCCACTCCGCTCAGGACCTCGGGACACTGGCAGAGCAGGGTCTTCCACCCCACTGCCCGCCCCAGCATGGCAGGGCTCTCGGACGCTGGTCTACACCGGTGCAGTTAGCTTTTGTGCATGTCACAAAGGGACATTCCCTCATTTTCCTCAAGTCCAAGTACTGAGGGTTCAGCGAGGATCTACTATGAGCAAGGGTGAAGCCTATATTCCAGGGAGTGCAGCTCACATCTCCCAGGACCCCAACAACAGATTAGGCAGGAAGAGACCAGAGCCCAGACCTCTGGTTCACAGGTTTTGAGTTCTCAGTCTGTGAGACCGAACACGGAGGACTCTGTTTCTTGTGGGTCTCTGAACCTCGCAACAGGACTTAGGATCTTGGTGGTCAGCAGGGCAGGCCAGAGTAGGACCCAGAATATAGCATGTGAGATGGATACTGAGAAAGGGTTGATGGACAGAGGGCCTGACAGGGAGGGATAAATGCACACACAGGGAGGAACACACAAGTGGACAGAGGCAGACTGGTGGACTGACAGATGAAAAGCAGACAACAGGCATGGTGGCCCACACATGTAAATCCGGACCAGCCTGAGCTACAGAGCAAGGGTTGTCTCAGGACCGAAAGGAAAGGGTGTGCGGTTCTGGCTGGGTGAGTAGGTGAGGATGGGTGCTGAGGGCGGGTGGCTTGCTACGCAGACAGACAGTGGTACGTGGACTGGCACAGGAGTGAAAGAACAGATGGATAGCGAGAACAATCGGCAGGGCGTGGTACAGGGCCCTGACCTTCAGTGCTGCCTCACAAGACACAGCATGGCCATGGCCCCTCCTACTCAGTGGGAGTACAGCCCATGCTTGGCTCCCTCGGAACAGAGCCAGGGACACCTACCAGGAGGCCAGGGGCAAGCTCGGGCTGGGGGCGGGGCAGGAGAACAGGGTGATGGTGCACCCCTCCTGCAGAAAGAACACAAGACCCTCTAGCTACCAGCAGCCAGAAACTTTGGTTTTTGTTTTCAAGCTTCTACCTCAGGAAAGCTGCCCAGAGGAGGGGACACGGACCGTTCCCTGAAGTGATGGGCCCACAGGCTAGTGACAGCAACGATGAGCCCTATCGGAGTCCCACACAGACACTGAGGGACCAGCAGTGGGAGAATGACACCCAGGATCCCACCAGGCCCACAGCCAAGCATAAGCCCCAGCCCACTGGTGACAGGCACAGAGCAAGAGCCGTGAGGGGGCAGAGAATCAGCTCTGAGCCCGCTGGGTCTGTGTCCCTGCAGAGGAGACCATCCAGACCAGAGCCCCAAAGGGTGGGTGGCCACACAGAGTGAAGGCAACTGGGTGCAGGCAGAATCTCAGTCCCATGGGACCTGGATGGGTGAGAATGTCCAGAGATCAGGCTGGCCCATGTGCAGCACGTTGTGGAACGGCGATCTACTCCACTGGAAAGGGGGTAACTGGTCCCACGTGGGGCCACTGGCCGCCAGCATGCTCATGTGCTTGGCCAGGGAAAAGCTGGTCACCTGGAGGTCAGAGAGCAGGCCACTGAGTCAGAGCACCATTCTAAGGCTGACCCCAAAGCAGGTACCCCTTCACCTTGACCCGTCTGACCCGATCTTACATCCGTCCCACCCACCCTTCCCCAGGCCATGTGGCAGCTGGCGTGGGTGGCGAACCTTTACATCGATGCCACCATGGGCACGTTGGCGCAGGGCCTGAAACGGGTAGGAGCCATTGGCAGGGTTGAGATCAGAGCGGGCAGAGATGGCGTTCTCCGCATTGGGCTTCGGAGTGCAGGCTTCACACAGTGACAGCGGGTCGTGAAGGAAGTCATTGTACCTGTGTGCAGATGGCAGGGATGCGAACAGCCCGCAGAAAGGGTGGCCCTGACCCTTCCTTAACTTCCTAGGCTTCTCCCAGCACCAGCCATGACTCAGGCATGGCCAGATGTGGCCCCACTCTTACCCCTCCACAGGGTCACCCCAGTCCCAGATGTGGCCTACCCTCACACCTCCAAGGGTCACCCCCCCAGACTCGTCACTTGGCTCTTCTTGGGGGAGGTTCTCCAGGCCCCTCCACCAAGCAGAGCAGACACCTGGTCTACTCCACAGCATGTGCGGGGACTCAGGCTGCCTCGCCACACTTCAGCTCCAGTCTGGGTCCTGGGCAGGCATCTCCACCTCCCAGGAGAAAGGGGTTCCCCAAGGAGGGCGGTGAGCAGGTCTGCCACCTGCAGACTAACTGTCACAGACACACACGTGACTCTCCACACCAAGCCAGGACTATGCTGACCCACCTCATGAGCCGGACCATGGAGTCAATGTCCTTCACCGATGACTGGTCCCTCTGGAAGATCTGGGCTCGAGGGTTCTTAGTGTAGGAGAACCAGTCTCCATACTCAACCAAGGCCTGCAGCCCACTAGCATTGAACACAGTCTCGAAGAACCTGCTGGGACAAGGGTGGTCACCCACGACCCCCACTGGCCATGACTGACTGTCACGGTGCAGCTGCTGCCAGGGCCACATCAGGTTGCCGCAAGGCCCTCTTGTACTGTAGGGGATAAACCTGGGCTCTGGGCTCTATTTCAGAATTCTCTGACCAAGGAGCTGTGGATGAGCCAGGATCCCTGCCTCCGTTTCCACATCTATGGAATGAGAACGAGAACGAGAACAGGCTCTCACACTCGGGTATCATGGTCACAAGGACCCAATGGCAGGTCCTTAACACCCTGAGAAAGCACAGGCTGTAAGGCAGCTCGGAGGAGCCTGGCTAAGACTGGATTTAGGGACCTAGGCTGCCCCAGCCATGCCTCAGCTTCCCTGGGTACTGCATGGGCATCTCCATCTCTCAGGAGATGGGGATAGGTTCAGCTGAATTCGTGGCAATATCCAGTCCCAAGGTGTGCCCATCCAAAGACACCCTGCAGCAGTACCAGATCTGGAGGTCACATATGAGGTAGAACTTTAACAGCAGGAGAGGGGCTGGGGCAGTTCTCATTGCTCTGCGTGTTTAAGATGCCACCTGGGGAAGGAGCCTGCTTCAGGGAGGACAGATGGGGGTAGGGGTGGAAAAAGGAAGAACATACGGGATGTTGTAGCTAGCCCAGTAGGTCGTCTTGTAGAGCTCCGCGGTCTTGTCGGCCACCACCACCATGCCCCTGAGACCCAGAGAGAGGGACAAAGCAAGTGAGGGGACAAGCTCCGAGGGCCCTGAGCAGGAGCTGTGCTGTGTCCTGAGCCTCCCACCTGCACCCATCAGGGACCCTCCTCCTTCTGCCCCCAGGACTCACGGGATCTGTTCTAGGATAGTAAGCACCCGGTTTCCAGGGCTGGGCCCGTTGGGGATGAATGCCTTGTAGTCCACAATCATCCACTGGTTATTATACCTACCAGGCACAAGGAAGGAACGACTTTAAGTCTGAAACGCTTACAGGAGAGGATAGAAGAAAATTCTTTCATTCTTGAGTCTCAGTTTACCCAAATAGAAAACAAAAAAAGGGCTTGGGTTGCTCCAGTAAGCATTTGCAAGAAGGGGCTGGGCAGAAGGCCCCAGAGCCCTGATGGTCCCCAAGTAGGGGGTAAGGGGCCAGGAATGCACGCACGTGCCACTGTTGAACCGCTTGAAGACTTCTGCCCAGGTGGCCCCATCCACGGCCAGGCGATTGGCCACGATGTTTCGGATCCACTCCAGCACGCAGCCCTGGGGCTGCACGTACTTCCACAGGGCTGAGTTCTTATTGCCGATGGTGGTCTCCAGGGTGACCTGTGAGAGACAAGCTGGGCTGCAGATCCACAGGGCAGCCCCCATCCTGTCCTGGCTCAGAAGTCAATGTTTGTGCTTTTCTTACAACCCTAACTTGCTTTTAGTGAACACCCCTCTTGGATTCCTTGAAAAGTACTTGGTTTGGGGGAGACTCAGCTCAACAGGCAGAGCTGGTGGTTTGAGGCTATTCACCTGACACGGCTGCTGTCAGAGACCTTGCCAAGACCCCAGCCCACCCTGCTCTGTCCGGTGTCACGGCCCCTGGGGCCCTCATGTGTCTACATAAACATGCCCTCTTCTATTTAACGTCATTGTTAAAACCAATGCAGAACCAGCCAGGTGTTGTGGTACATGCCTATAGCCCAGAACTCAGGAGCCAGAGGTAGGAAGTTTGCCACAAGTTCAAGGTGAGCCTGGTCTATGGTGAGCTCCTGGTGAGCCGGGTCCTCAGAGTAAACCGTCTTAGACCAAACAACAGAACTCGGAACAATCAAGCAGAGCCTGGGAAACCTGACTTTCAAAACAGCGACATCCTGGCAGCTGGTGGGTGGCCCTGCTGTGGGAGAATCTCACAGCTGAGCCCCAGTCAGCTCTTGCCACCCTCCCTCTGGAAGACAGGTATGCAAGACCCAGAGAAACTAAAAGACAAGCCCGCCAGCTGGCCGTGGTTGGCGACTGGCCCCCCCCAGCCTGAAGTCAGAGTTTAGTCCCCTGTGCCCCCAAGGATGCTGGCCTGAGTCTTTCTTTATATGAGGAGGCTAAAAAGAGGCAACAAATGGCAGGACCCACATAGGACAGTACTTTAGTGTTAGGGTTTTGTCTATTTTGGGGGCACCTGCAGTGTCACACTGTAGCCCAAGCTGACTCCAAACTCTGGTGATTTTGCTGCCTCGGCCTCTTGAGTGCCAGGAGTCCAGGTGTGAGCATAAGCGAGTGTTCTACAGAGGACATCGGAGATGGGCACAGTGCTGCACACCTGTCTTAACCCCAGTCCTAGGGAGGTGGAGGCAGGAAGACAGGACCTCGAGGAAACCTCGCTACATAGTGAGCTTGGGGCCTATCTTAACCTCTGTCCTAGGGAAGTGGAGGCTAGCCTGGGCTACATGAGACCCTGCCCCAGAAAAACAGAATAAGAAATAGAAGAGAAGCTGGGCGATGGTGGCGCACGCCTTTAATCCCAGCACTCAGGAGGCAGAGGCAGGCGGATCTCTGTGAGTTCAAGACCAGCCTGGTCTACAGAGCTAGTTCCAGGACAGGCTCCAAAGTGACAGAGAAACCCTGTCTCAAAAAACCAAAAAAAAAAAGAAAAAAAAAAAAAGAAATAGAAGAGAAGACAAATGAAGATGACATCTAAGCTGGGCCTGGCCCGGGCACATAAGCCCAGTCTACTCGGGAGACTGAGGAGGGAGGACTCCTGGTCTGGGCTACAAGCTGAGCTCCAGAACAGCCTGAGCTACAAAGTGACACACTGCCTTAAAAACCTGAATAAATAAATAGAACAAACAAACAAAAACACAAAAATAAAAATAGCCAGGCAGTGGTGGCACATGCCTTTAATCCCAGCACTCGGGAGGAAGAGACAGGTGGATCTCTGTGAGTTCAAGGCCAGCCTGGTCTCGAGTGAGTTCCAGGACAGGACAGGACTGTTACACAGAGAAACCCTGCCTCAAAAAAAACCAAACCAAACCAAATATATACACACTAAATACATTTAAAAAACAAAACATAAAACAAAAACAGAAGGGGCTGGAGAGATGGCTCAGCAGTTAAGAGCATTGCCTGCTCTTCCAAAGGTCCTGAGTTCAATTCCCAGCAACCACATGGTGGCTCACAACCATCTGTAATGAGGCCTGGTGCCCTCTTCTGGCCTGTAGGCATACACACAGAAAGAATATTGTATACATAATTAATAAATAAATAAATATTAAAAAAAAAAAAAACAGAAGTCTGAGAAGGTCCCTAGCACAAAGGGGTGGATGGCCTCCTATGCTGGCCCAGTGAAGAGGCCCAAGGTTCCACCACACATGTGCAGACAAACACAGACAGACAGACAGTCTCTCTCTCTCCCTCCCTCCCTCCCTCCCTCCCTCCCTCCCTCCCTCCCTCCCTCCCTCCCTCTCTCTCTCTCTCTCTCTCTCTCTCTCTCTCTCTCTCTCTCTCTCACACACACACACACACACACACACACACACACACACACACACAGAGGATCCTCTAGGGACAGGCAGGGAAAGCTTGTTGGCCTGAGGCTCCTGTGTCTCCCATCCCCACCCCACCCCACAAGTCTCTCCCACACTAGGAAAAAGCAACAGCAAAGACAAAGAGACATGAACCCCACCACGCCTGCTAGTGCCCCAGCATCCGCTGCACCGAAGCGCTTTCTGCATCAAAGTCCATCTCCTAGCAGCATCAGTCTGTGATCTCGGGCGCCAGGAACAGATTTCTAAAGGGGCCTGGATGCCAGCCAGAGAGCAGAGGAAGCAAGGCACTGTAAACAGCAGCTCTCAGAAAGTGGCCAGGTTAGGGGGTGGGGAGAGGGGAAGGCAGCAGAGAGCAAGGTCACTGGCAGAAAGGAGGTGTTTATGCTGAACACAGAAAAACAAACCAAACCAAGGTCACTGCACTCAAGGGCCTTGCAGAAGTCCCCAAGACCAGCAGCTCAGAGGCTCTGCACGCCTCATCCTTCACTGTGTCCCCAGGGAGCACGTGACTCGGCCACTTACCAGCCCACTGCCCAGGATGTACAAGTCATCACCGGAGAAGATGGTGCCCGGGTAGGACGAAAAGACCACGTTGTTGCCAGCAATCAGGGGGTACTCCTCTGGGAGGGGGGGTGAGTTGGTCAGGCAGGCCTTGTGGGGACCCCATACCCCATCCCACAAGACTAGAGTCTCAAGTGAGGAACAAGTAGTCCTCAGGGGGCCACTCTCATCGCGTCAGTCATTTGTTATAGCAGATGAGGTCCTTCATATAAAATATGTGGTGGCACCTGCCTGGATGCCAACACTAGGAGGCTGAGGCAGGAGGACTGCTCCAAGTTGAAAGCCACTCGGACTACACAGTGAGTTCCAGGTCAGTCAGAGTTATGAGACTCTAATTCAAAAAGGAAGTAGGGGGGTGAGGAAGAAGATAAGGACAATAAGGAAGAGGATGAAGAAGAGGAAGAGGAGGAGGAGACAGAGGAAGGGAGGAGGGGGAAGGAAGAAGGACGGTAGAAGGAGGAGCAGCAGCAGAAGGGGAAGAGCCCCACTGGCTGCCTCTACTGCTTCCACAACACACTTGGAATACGATGAACAGCAAGATGTTCAGCAGCTGCTCCTCCTGTAGCCGGAAACAGATTTCCCTTAAACACTGGTGAATCAGTTTTTAAAAGGAGTAAATAAATTCATTTTAAAATGTAGATGGAGGCCGGGCAGTGGTGGCACACACCTTTAATCCCAGCACTCGGGAGGCAGAGGCAGGCGGATCTCTGGGAGTTCGAGACCAGCCTGGTCTACAAGAGCTAGTTCCAGGACAGGCTCCAAAGCTACAGAGAAACCCTGTCTCGAAAAACCAAAATAAATAAATAAATAAATAATTAAATAAATAATTAAATAAATAAAATGTAGATGGATCTAAATTCATCAGGAGGGTCTGCAAGTGAGGAGCTCAGAGTGGGTGGGTAAATAAATAAATAAATAAATAAAATGTAGATGGATCTAAATTCATCAGGAGGGTCTGCAAGTGAGGAGCTCAGAGTGGGTGGGTGTCTACTCAGGACCCACGAGATTTGTGATTGTATACCACTGAGACCAAATGAGGAATAAAACAATGAAAAATCAAAAGGAACTTTGGAACAGTTACAAGTAAACGACCAATCCACAGGGAAAACCTCCCGAGGACCATGGATGTCACCAATCCATAGGAAAAACCTCCCGAGGGCCAAGGATGTCACCAATCTGCAGGGAAAACCTCCCGAGGGCCATGGATGTCACCAATCTGCAGGGAAAAGTTCCTGAGGGCCATGGATGTCACCAATCTGCAGGGAAAACCTCACCAATCTGCAGGGAAAACCTCCCAAGGGCCATGGATGTCACCAATCTACAGGGAAAACCTCCCGAGGGCTGTGGATGTCACCAATCTGCAGGGAAAACCTCCCGAGGGCTGTGGATGTCACCTTTGCACCATTCCCCCACACACACACATAGCTTCCACATATTGGTGGTACTGTTTTAGGGGACTTGTTCTGCATGGAAAAATATCCCCAGCCATTAAGCTGCTTTTTTGTTTTGGTTTGGCTTGGTTTTTCGAGACAGGGTTTCTCTGTAGCTTTGGAGCCTGTCCTGCTGTCCTGGAACTAGCTCTTGCAGTCCAGATTGGCCTCAAACTCAGATCCACCTGCCTCTGCCTCCCGAGTGCTAGGATTAAAGCATGCCCACCACCACCCAGTGCCTTAAGCAGGTTTTTTTAAAGCGTTAAAAACGCCAGAAAACATGGTGGGTGGTGAGTGCCTGTCGTCCCAGGACAAGGGAGGCTGAGGCAGGACTGCTATCTCAGTGTTACCCCACTGTGTGCAACCGGTTTCTCTCCATTGCCATTGCTTTGCCTGCCTCACTGAGTGACTGTCTATGGTGGGCACCTACTAGAGTGAGTTCAGGGCCAGCTGGAACATGGAGCTGAATGGTACAGCCCTTGCTCAGCAACAAGGCCCAGGGTTCAGTACCCCAGATAAAGCCAGGAGAAGGTAGAAGAGTAAGGCGCAGACAGACGGGTGGATGGTTAGTAACCTTGGAGCCAGCTGATAGATATTGCTTGCCAAATAAGAATTCCTAGAATAGAGCTGGAGAGATGGCTCAGCAGTTTAAGAGCACTGGCTGCTCTTCCAAAGGACCTGAGTTTGATTCCCAGCAACCACATGGTGGTTCACAGCCATCTACAGTGGGATCTAATGCCCTCTTCTGGCATAAAGATGCACATGCAGACAGAGTACTCACATAAAATAAATCAATCTTAAAAAAATAAAAATAAAAAAGAATTCCTGCCCCTATGCACCACCCTCCTGCAAGGCTGTTTTTTCCTCCCACCTTGTGGCCCCTCCCGGAACTGCAGCCGGTACTTCTTGATGATACGTAGCATGTTCTGGTAGGAGTTCCATGTGTTATGTGCCACCAGGAGGTCACGTGCACCTGGCAGCAGCTTGATGAGAGCAGAGCAGGAGCCAGAGCCCAGGGAAAGCTTGGTGCTGGTCTTATTCAGTGCTGGCTCCAGGTCTTCCAGGTCTCCGGCAATCTGCAGCAGGCTGAGGAGGCAGGACGGGAGGGTCAGCAGTCACTCTGCACCCACGTCACATGAGGCTCCAGGGGTCAGCAGACCCACTGTGTTCTAGGGGCAGGAAATGGCAGAGCTGGCACGGAACTGGGATGACTCCTTACCCACCCTGCGCAGGTTAGCGGGGACACTTACAGGAACCCCAAGGGTTTGATGGTGAACCTCCCAGTTGGGAAGGTCAAACGACCTTCGTAGCTGTCCTCCAGGCCTTTCAGCTGCAGGAGGGTCAGCCGCACCTAGGGGAGGGACAGAAGGAGGATAAGGCCCCCAGTTCACCCCTCCTACACCACTGCAGGGGCTCTGACCTGGTCCAGGGGTGCTCCACAGGCTCCTGCCAGCCCTGAGCCCTCCTGCTTTCAATAACTCAACTGGATGAAGTATCTTCATGCTGACCCCAAGTCCGCCTCACTTTAAGAATCCGGATCAAAAGCCACCTCCTCCACAAATCCTTCTAGTTTGGCCAGATGCCCTGCCAAACATCTCCCTAGTCTTTGGCGCTGGCTGTGTGGCTGATCCTGGCACCCGCCCTAAGGTTGCCTTCGCCCACTGTCAGTTCTGCCTCAGCACCTGTAACTAGAGGCATTACTGTGCCCCTCAGTCTTGGCTGGTGCTGGGCAAGTACCAGGAACTTAAGTACAGGCAAGATAGATGGCCATACAGGATAGGAATAGACAGATGAACAGACAGAAGGATGGGTAGAAGGATCAACAGGAAGGTGGATGGATTGCTTGGAGGATAAATGGGTCGGTATGTACATGTGTGGGTGTCTAAGCAGATGCACTGTTGGGAGAATGGATACCTTAGCAAGCAGATGCATGGATGGGTAGATGGACGGGACAGAAGGGGCACTGGGTGATCTGGAGGGTGGATGGTGAGTAAGCGGACCTACGGGAGGAGGGGCAGATGAGTGGTATGTGGAGGAAGAGAGCCTGAAGCAGCAAGGGTCATAAACGGGTTGTCAAAGAGAACTATGGGTAGGAAGTGTCAGCCCTGGAGGATGTGCAAACAGGTGGCAGGGTCCTCCACAGAGGCTACTGCCTGGGCTCTGCAGCTAAACCTTCGGGTCTGTAGAGAAGTCAGAGCTACTGCCTGTGCTCTGCAGCTAAACCCTCGGGTCTGCAGAGAAGTCAGAACTACTGCCTGCGCTCTGCAGTTAAACCCTCGGGTCTGTAGAGAAGTCAGAACTACTGCCTGCGCTCTACAGCTAAACCCTCGGGTCTGTAGAGAAGTCAGAACTACTGCCTGCGCTCTGTAGCTAAACCCTCGGGTCTGTAGAGAAGTCACAGGTTCTGTGACCTAGCCGGCAGCCCATGGAGCTAGCCATCCAGAACCTGGCCCTTAGCATCATCCAGGCAGTCGGAGCTCCACCCCGAAGGAAGGCAAAGCCTGGTTTCTCTGCACGCTTTCCTTTTCTCCTCCCTTCCTTTCTGAAATGGTGTTTGCTCTATCCAGCCTTCCACCACCCCCCTGACAGCGAGAGCCACGAGCCACCACTTAGCTACATCTAGGTTCTTTGACAGCAGGAAGGCAGAAAGCGCCAGGCATCCAGGCCAGGATGGGCAGCTGGAGGTGCATCAAGCAGACAGATGGGAGGAGGAGGGCAGCAGACGCTGATAGATATTAAAGCAGAAAAGACTTCTAGCTCACTGAGGACTAGCCAGAGATTGCACAGGACATGGGCACACCCAAAGAGCCACCTCCCCTCAACCAGGGCAGCCCAGCCCACCTGGTGCCAGTATGGAGAGTCCTGGCTAAGCTCCATCTCCCTCTGCATCCACTCCAGGTTAGTCTCCAGGAAACTCTTGAGCTTCTCACAGTAGCCGACTTCATACTCGAAGGGGCCACAGTAGTTGACCACCGTGTTCATCCAATGCATATAGATGAGCTGCGGGGAGGAGGGCAGGGCAGCTGCTGCTCTCTTTGTGCAGGACCATAGGACTCGCCCCACCAGAGTGCAGAGACTCTCAGCCCCCTTCAAAGCCCAAATCCTTTGAGTCGCCCTCCTCTGGAGCCTGTGATGTGGAAGGCCTACCCTAGACTGCACCTCCTCTGTGGATGGGACCTGGGTTGAACAATGTGCTCCATGATCAAATACAGGGTCTTGGGTCTTGGGTCGTTTCTGTTGGGTTTGCAGCACTGGAGATTAGACCCAGGGCCTCATGCAGGCCAAGCAAATGTTCTGCAAGGCCACCGGACAACAGGTTTGGTTTGGTTTGGTTTGGGTTGTTTGGAGGTAGGGTTTAATGTAGATGAGGCTGGCCTTGAACACCTGATCTTCCTGCCTCTACCTGCCATGTGCTGGGATTATAGGTGTGCATTTCCAAGGCTGGATATACAATGCTGGGCACGGAACCTGCAGTCTGTGCGTGCTAGGCAAGCTGTCTACTAGTGCAGCCACATTCCCAGCCATTGTTTGGATTTTCAGACAGGTTCACACTCTTCGTCTCTGGCCTGCTAGGATTACTCCAGGTACTGTGAGCATGTACCACTACTCCTGGCTTGACAAATGTGTTTCTGAACAGCTCCCTGCTCTGTTCCACGCACGGAGGACAGAGGGAACCAGACAAGCCCCCCTGCTGACTCACTGGGCCAGAAAAGTGTGCCAGGCTGTCGACACTGCCCAGGTGCAGTGTGTATCAGCTGGGGCTTGCCTGCTGGAAGAGAGACTGCAGCCAGCCTACCTGTTCCCCAGCTGATGGACATGTGAATGAGGTTATCCCAGGCCACCCAGCTACTACAGCAACACCAGTGAGCCCACCAAGGTCAGCCTGACCCAGCCCAGAATAACCAGGGCATACAGCCAATGCTCCCTGGGAGGAGGCCTGCTGATCTATGGCTTATGCTAGTGAGCGGCCTCAAACAGGTGGACATGATGATGCAAGCCTCCAGTGCTGAGCTAGGCACTGTGGTTGTCATCCCCACACAGTGGTCCAGCTTGGGCTGGCCATCCAGAGGCTGTTTGGTATATTGGGTTGCACTGCTTTGGAGGAGAGTCTAAGGTTTGTCCTGGAAGGGGACTCTGAGACCCTGCTCTCTTCTTTCTGGTTCATGAAGGGAACATCTTGCCCTGCTATGTGTATGTCCCTGCCACTGCTGTCCAGATCCTACCAGAGACCCAAGGCAATGATCCACCCAGCTGTCACACAAAATAAACCCTTGCCTTTATGAGCTCACTGCCTTGGGTATTTCATCACAGTGAAGTGAAACCAAAATATCCACTTTACAGCTGGGGAAACTGAGGCAAGGGCAGGCAAGTACCGGTGTCCCCAAACACCAAGACAATGAGTCAATGTCAAGATATGCTTTTGCAAAGTCCCAAAGCCCCACACTCCAGGCAACCGCTGAAGATAACTTCCAACCACACACCAACCTACTAGGAAGCCTCTCTACCATGACCCCCCCTCCCTCCGCCAACATAGTGACACGCCATATCCTGCTTAGCCCCAAGCCCTACTAATGCTCCCTGTCTCCTTCTACCTTCCAGAAACTCCAGAGTACTGCCCATTGGCTGCCCTACCTGAGGGTCAGGCTGGACTCAGCTAGGAACTAGCCAGAGACTTGGGCCAGACAGAGCTGGGTTCAAATGCTGCTTCTCAGCTTGAATGGCTATTTCACCTTAAGGAAGCACATGTCAGGAACCAAGTCTCATCACCTCTCCCAGTGGAGACACCCAGGCCACCCTCAGGAGCTGAGACCTGGTAAGAAGACACAAGCATGTCCCTCAGGGTCCTGGCACAAGAGCCACCGTGGCCTTGTCTCAGTGTCCCCAGCAGGTTGTGTGTCCCTTGGGAGAAGGAATTGTATCTCACCATCTTCCTAGAGGCAAAGGCTACTGGGAAGCCTGGATGGAGGTTAAGCTTATGAAGAATCCCACAGAGGCTGCTTCTGTGGTCCCCAAAACAAAGCTCACATTATCCACGGTCCCTTGCTGTCACTGCTCCATCAAGCTCCACCAGGAAAATGCCTTCAGCCCCTGAACACCCCTTCCATGTCCCTGGGTCACCAACTGGATACACACTCAAATAGTGGCCAGTGGACCCTGAATGGATTTTACTCTATAAATTGATGCCCAGTAATTTCCCAAAGAGGGTGTCCACTTAACACCCACCCAGTGTGGGAAGAGCTGTTACTCACAGCTTCTGATAGCTGGGGCCCCTGACAGGGACTGTCATCCCTACAGTTCCAGACCAGGTAAGCAAGAGACTATGCTGTTGACAGGAAAGCTAGTTTAACAAAAGTAGGAGCCAGGCCAAGTGCTGTGTGTCAGTGCTCAGGAGCTGAAGCAGGAGTGTCCTGAGTTCAAGGCCAGCCTGGACTACAGAGGGAGATCAAGGTTAGACTAGGCAAACGCGTAAGACTGTCTCTAACCGAAGAGTGCAAAGAAGCCAGAGATCAGCAGGAGAGGCTTTCTCAACATGCATGAGGTCCCAGGCTTCCTGGTTCAATCTCCAGTATCAGAAAGAGGGCAGGGGGAGGCACACCTTGTAATCCCCGCACTCAGGAGGCTGAGGCAGGAGGATCTCAAGTTAGAAGTCAGCTTAGACCACACAGTAAGAGCCCGTCTCTAAAAACCTTAAAAGGGGGCTAGAGAGATGGCTCCATGGCGCTTGCTTCTCTTGCAGGGGGCCAGAGTTCAGTTCTCTACACCACTGTAACTCCAGCTCCAGGAGCCGACACTCTTCAGTCTCCTTGGATATCCACACAATTCCTTGGATATTTCCAAGGATACCTTGGATACATACATGCTCTTACACACACACCAATATAAACAAAAATAAGTCTTTAGCCAGGGGGTGGTAGTCCACGATTTAACCCCAGCACTCAGGAGGCTCTGCAGAGGCAGGCACATCTCTGTGAGTTCGAGGTCAGCCTGGTCTACAGAGCGAGTTCCAGGACAGTCAGGGCAACACAGAGAAACGCTGTCACAAAAATCCAATAAATAAATAAAAAAAAAAAAGTAAGTAAATAAATCTTTCAAAAAATACCAAAGTGGGAGAAGACATGAAGGCAGAGGGGAATCGTGGACGCTTTAGGCAAGAAAGGGGCCACTTGGGAGTTCAGGAATGCAGCAGGGGACAGAGGTGAAGTACAAAAACATGTATGTAAGCCGGGCAATGGTGGCGCACGCCTTTAATCCCAGCACTCGGGAGGCAGAGGCAGGCGGATCTCTGTGAGTTCGAGACCAGCCTGGTCTACAGAGCTAGTTCCAGGACAGGCTCCAAAGCCACAGAGAAACCCTGTCTCGAAAAACCAAAAAAAAAAAAAAAAAAAAAAATGTATGTATAAAAATGTCATACTGGGGCCACTGAGATGGCTCGGCAGGTAAAGGAGCTTGCCACCAAGCCTGATGACCTGAATTCAGTCCCTAGAACTCACATAACGAAAAGAAAACAGACTCCAGAAAGTTGTCCTCTGACCTCTACGCAAGTATCCTGATGTATGTGCACCCACCCACACATACAGACACAGACATGCACACGGTAAACCGTGACGATCAATTTTAATGTCATCAAGAAACCCATTATTTTGTACCTTAACGAAAAACCATTTCCTGAGGATATACAAATACAAAAGGAACAAAAAACATTATGCCGAGTGATGGTCATAAGAAGGCTCGCACTTCCCAGCACGCACGATAAACCCTGGGTTCCATCCCAGCGCTGTATAAATCGGGTGGTGACACACTACTGTGACCCCAGCACTAAGGAGAACCAGGGACATCCTTGGCTACACACCGAGTTGGCAGCCAGCCAGGGCCACATGAGCTCTATCTCAAATCAAACAAAGCCAGGAGGAGGTCGGCATCTCCGGCTGTGTGACTGCACTTCTGTAAGATGTTTGGAGTGTTAGCCTGATAGGTTCCTCCTGGGTGATGGCTACACTCTAGAACTGGACAGTGGTCCACTGCACAACCTGAGAGGTGTACCCAAAACCACTAGATTGCACTTTCTTCCCTACCCTCCCCTTTTTGGAATATGGTCAAGACTGTTCCTGAACTCCCGATCTTTGTCCCTCCCTCCCCTAACTGCTGGGACAACAGGCATGAGTAATGGCCTAGGGGTTTTTGTTTCTTTGTCTCTAGCCCAGGCTACCCTCAAACTCATCAATCCTCCTGCCTCAGCCTCCCATCTCACGCAGTAACAAGTGTGTTCCACCATGTCCAGCTTCATGTGCTGTTTTGAAGCACAAGCTTTTTCTCCCCACCTACATGGAGGGCAGGAGGTGGGGACCCATTCAGCACAAGCATCAACCCCACTGAAGGCCCTGAGGAAGTCCTGGCTTGGCTGGGGGCAGGTAGGTAGGACCCCAGGCTCCCCACGAGGCCTTACCTCCTCGGACACAGAGGCCTCCACCACACCAGCTGCATAGGCCTGCAGGCTGTCATTGTAGCTTCCATTTGTGCCCAGGTCCAGATGGGCCCACCTAGGGGAGAGGGAAGACATTCAGTCAACAGCAGGGCCCTGCAAAGCCAACCTTCACAGCTAGACCCATGGCTGCAGGCACTCTGGGGTCTGGCTTTCCACTCCTTATGCCACAGATGGAATCCAGGACCTTATGTGCCGGCAAGGGCTCCAGCTCCGTTTCTGTTCTGTCTGTTTTTCAGACAAGGTCTCACTATGTAGCCCAGGCTGGCCTGGAACGCCAATCCTCCTGCCTCAGCTTCCTGAGACCACAGGTGTTTGACACCATGCCTGCCCAGCCTCTAGCTTTAGACCATGAAAACGGCCTAGTGAGTAGCCGCGGCCCACACAGATGTCGGCCGGCCTGCCTGCCTGCACCCACATGCCCACTGGGCTAGATCCCCGAGACAGGAAGTACTGGGTTATAGGATGGATTCCAGAGACTAAACCTGCCTCCTCTGCCCGCCTATGCCAATTGATGTTCCCAGTCATGCTGGCCGGCACTTCCTAAGCTGTCACTATCTAGCAACCCCACCTGGTTTGTCCAGTGGCAACTTCACAGTCCTTCCAGACAGGCACTGCTAGTGGGCCCATCACATGGAGGAGGAGAGGACTGAGTCCAGAGTTTGCCATCACGTGATGCATGCCCTGTGTCCTCGCTCTTTACTGTGAGGCTCTGCAATGTCTCCACCCACAGCCACATGCCCCGCCCACACATCTACCTGTGCTGGATCACACACGTGGCTTGCTTTGCCCAGTGGGACAAGAGAAGAACTTAGCGCTGTTAAGGAGATCAAGAGGCCTCTGACTCCCCACTGCCCTCCTGTGCCTCTGCCACAGTCATGGAAGGACATCGCAGCCAGTCCACAGGTCCCAGGAATGGAAGGTGCCCAGAGTGGAGCAGGTCTGCAGACCCGACATACAAGGGCCCTGCAGCAGTCCTGGACCATTTGTTAAGAAGCACTGTTGTCCAGTGCTGACTGATATACTTGCAGGGTCAGTGGCCTCCAAGCGCGGAACAAGACTTCTGTCGAGTCAGGCTACCATCTCTGTTTACTCACAGAGACCTGGATTTCCACAAAGCTCCACTTCCCCAGATGGGAGTGCTATAAATTATCACCTCAACCCTTGTTCTCATTTTCTTAATAGAATTGTCATTAAAATATTTCTCCAAGAGGCTGAAGAGATCGCTCAGCAATTATGAACACTTGCAGAGGACCCAAGATCAGTTCCCAAAACCCACATTAGGCAGGATCACAAGAGCCTGGGAGTCTAGTTCCAGGAGATACAACCCCCCTCCCCAGGCCTCTACAGACACCTGCATGCACATAGTACATAAACTCACATAGGCATGCACACATGAATAAACAAATAAATAAATATTAATAAACATTTGTTTTAAAAGAACTCTATTGAGTTGGGGTGCAGCTCAATTGGTAGAGTGCTCGTCTAGCATGCACCAAGCCCTGGGTTCTGTCCCCAACCCTTCATAGACTGGGCATCTGGTCACATGACTATAACCCAGGAGGTGGAGGCAGGAGGATAACAAGTTTAAAGTCATCTAGAACAGTCTGAGCTACATGAGACCCTTTCTAAAGAAAGAAGGAAGGAGGGAAGGAAGGGTGTGTGTTGGAAAGACAGTTCAATCAGTGACGTGTTTGTTTGTAATTCCAGCACTGAAGAGGGGAAGAACACAGGCAAATATTTGGGGCTCTCTGGTCAGGTAATCAGTGAGCCCCTATCCAGTAGGAAATCCTGTCTCAGAAGACATGGTGGCCAACATCTGAGGAACAACACCTGAGGTAGACCTCTGGTCTATGGTCCACACGCATGTGCGTGCGCACACACATCAACAACAACACCAACAAAAGCCCAAGATGGAGTTAGAAAGACAGCCCACCAGTGAGGAGCACTTGGTGCTCTTGCAGAGGACCAGGTTCGGTTCCCAGTGTCCCCACTCTGGCTGACGACTGTCTGTAATTCCAGTTTCAGGGGATCCAATGCCTTCTGGCTCCTCAGGCACCGCATACACATGGTGTACAGACACGAAGACAAACAAACAGCAGCAGCCCAGGGGAGACATAGGAATAGACCACAGCCCAGTAGGAACTTGAGGACAGCATGGACTTTCTCACACAAACTTTCCCACTCTTAAAACAGCAACAACAAATGACTTAGCAGGAGGAAGCTAGAGGGCGGCTCAGCAGTTAAGAGCACTGGCTGCCCTTCCAGAGGACCCACATGGTGGCTCACAACTACCTATAACTCCAGCTCCAAGGGAGCTGATGCCTACTTTCTGGCTTTTGCAGACACCTGCACACATGTGAACACACACACACTTCTAAAAATTATTCATGGAGTTTTTAATATTTATTTATTTATTATGTATACAATATTCTGTCTGTGTGTATGCCTGAAGGCCAGAAGAGGGCGCCAGACCTCTTTACAGATGGTTGTGAGCCACCATGTGGTTGCTAGGAATTGAACTCAGGACCTTTGGAAGAGCAGGCAATGCTCTTAACCACTGAGCCATCTCTCCAGCCCCCTTCATGGAGTTTTTAAAGACAGAATCTTTCCATGTAACCCACCCTAGACTCATAACAAGATCTGTTTCAAATTTTAAAAATAAAAGGGCCTAAGGGGTCAGTTCCGTCATAGAGTGTGCTCAGCATGCACACACCCCACAGTTCCAGAAGGGGAGAGAGAGAGGAAAAAGAGGAGGAAGAGCAAGCAGCAGCATGTTTTTAAAAGCTAGGCCGTTGCTGAGTTGTGGCATCACACGCCTTTAATCCCAGCACTCGGGAGGCAGAGGCAGGAGGATCTCTGTGAGTTCGAGGCCAGCCTGGTCTAGGACAGGCTCCAAAAACTACAGAGAAACCCTGTCTCGAAAAAACCAAAACCAAAAAAAGCTAGGCCATTGCTGAGGTGGGCAGGGGTCTCAAAGATCTCCCATCACCAACCCTACACAGCAGGCTTCTCTCTGGCCGTCTCCAATGGCTCCCCTTACTGACCCACTTCCCCAGCTGCAGCAGAGTCAGGATGCTCCCTGCTTTCCTAAGCTGCCCTCCTCTGGTGACTGGTTCCAAGCAGAACGGTAGATACCCTTCTGAGAGGTGGAATCCAATTGCAAAGGGAAAAGGGGTGAGGGGTCTGACTTCCCCAGGGCGGAGGCCACAGCCCGCTAGCACAAGCTCCACAATAGGGCATCTCTATCCACCACACACCAAATCCTAACTGTCTCAGGGCGTTAGTTCAAAGTCTCAAGATGGCTCAGTAGGTAAAAGTGCTTTCCACCAAGTCTAACGACCTGAGTTTGATCCCCAGGGCCTGTGAGTGGTCCTCTTCCCTCCACATACATCACAGTACATATGCCCCTCCCACCTCCTGCCCATAAATAAATAAATGAAATAAAACAATTAAAAGTCAAACTGCAGGAAGGAAGAAGGAGAAAGGGGGAAGGGAATTTACCCTCCAACAACCCAAGAATTGGCAGCAGCGAAACCTCCAGAAGGAGGGTGGACTCTAATTCTAGGAGAGTCTAGCTCCTGACCTCTTCCCTCCAAAAAAGTGAGACAGGCACCCCCAGGTTGGAGCTCCCATTGACAGGGGGACCAGGGCAGGCCAGATGTCTTCCATTTGACCCAAGTACTCAAGTGTTGTAATAGGAGCGGCAGGGCTGCGTCCCCGGCACCCGGCCGCCCGCATGGCTTATGCCCCAAAATAATTACATGGAAACTGTATTCTTTTAATCACTGTATGGCCCATTAGTTCCAGCCTCTTATTGGCTAGCTCTTATATATTGATCTAACCCATTTTTAATATTCTATGTAGTACCATGAGCTGGCTTACCAGGAAAGATCTTAACCTGTGTCTGTCTGGAGTGGGAGAATCATGGCAACCGCCTGACTCGGCTTCTTTCTCCCAGCATTTTGTTTTGTTTACTCCGCCTATCTAATTTTTTGTCCTATCAGGGCCAAGCAGTTTTCTTTATTAATTAACCAATGAAAGCAACAGATAAATACAAGACCCACCTCCATCACTCAAGAAGCTGTCTCCAAGGCTCTGTTTCCCTGCCTACAAATTGGGGTCCCCACTATGAACTCCCTGCACTGCTGGAATCTCAGAGTGAAGGGACATGTGACATAGGAGAGGAGGTAGAGAGCAGAAAAGATGCCAGCATGATGAGAGGCCTCAGTTTCCCCAATCATAAAACGACCATTCCTTTCCCTGACTCATTTCTCCTTCAATCAACAGCAGAGCTTTGTAAGTTCCAATGAGACTTTGGGACCCCCTCAGCCCCATTTCAGGTAAGAGAACGGGCTCAGAGAAGAGGAGCCACTTGCCCTAGGTCACACAGCAGTGGATCCGAGGCTGGAAGAAATTGCTAACACAATCAAGACAGACCCTTCCCCACTATCCTGGGTGCCATAGCTGGAAGCATTCTTAGCCCACTCAGATGTCCTCCGGAGTCCAGAACCCCCTCCCCACACAGTCCTCACGCTCTTGTACCTCCGCATCCAAGTATGGGTTCATCATGCCCTCTTGGCTCTGCTAGACTAGAACAAAAATGCGTGAATCAGCAGAAAACGGGCTACCAGATCAGTCACACGTGGTATCCCTGACGCCAGCCAGAGCCCATCTTGAAGTTCTGGGTTTACAATGGTGACATGGGAACCCAGACTGGCAGAGGAGCTAGTGAGAGACAAAAGGTTGCAGGGCCAGCCTGTGTTCCAAGTGTGACATTGATCATACTGATGAGCATTTAGCTCTGTAGCATCAGGCCATGAACTTGTCCCCGGATGGGCAGGCGCAGCAACAAGGATACTGTCTGTGCTTGTGTTTAGGGACCCTCAACAATCCCTCTGGCCTGGAGCTTGGCTTATTCCTGGAGCCCTGACTCTGGAGGGGAGCAAGGGCCTGGTCTCCTGGATAGCTGTCAAAATCACTGGAGAGCCTGGCGTGGTGGCGGACGCTTCAGGTGGGAGTCTGTGAGCTGCAGGCCAGCCTAGCCTACACAGTGAGTTCTAGGCCAGTCTGCACATGCAGTCAGAGAGCTGGTCGCCCGGTCCCTCAGGGAGGATCCCGGTGGTTGGGGAAAGGGAGTTAATGGGTCACCCATTAACCCTGGGCCTGACCCAGCTGTGGACTCCCGAGGTCTGCAACCCCGAGTCCTGTTACCCGCCAGGCCCACGGCGGCGGCGGGGACGGCCAACCCTTACCCGGTCTCGCGGATGGCGTTGGTGAGGTTGGCCCAGGCCACCGCGGAGGGATGGAGGCCATCTACCAGGCGCAGCTGACCTGACGCGGCGTCCAGCAGCAGCGAGCGGATGCGGGAAACAGGCGGGTCGGGGTTTGTGCGCTGCCATCCGGGCCCCGGCGTGGGGAGGGCTCCCGCTGGGCCGCCCAGCCACAGCCCAGCCAGCGCGGCCAGCGAGGCCAGAGCCAGCGCCCGGCCCACCCGGCCGCCGGGGCTCCAGTCCACGGGGGCCGCCATCGCGAACCTCAGCCGGGCCACGTGATTGAAGCCCCGGGGCGGGGCTAGGGCGTGGCTTCCGACCGGGCTTCCTGAGTAGGCGGGGTCTATGGGCTGGAGGGGGCGGGGCCCTGGCGGGGCACGCCTTAAAGAGTCCTAGCTCGCTACTGAAAGCCTGCTTAGCATCCTTCCCAGGATTGCTGTTCATTCCTTCGTTCCTTCGTTCGTTTGTTTGTTTTGGGACAGGGCTTCTCTGTGTAGCCCTGGCTGTCCTAGAACTCACTCTGTGGACCAGGCTGGCCTGGAACTCACAGAGATCAACTTGTCTGTGCTGCTGGGATTAAAGAAATGTACCACCACCGTCCGACGCATATTTTTTTTAAATTATATTTCTTCCTCTTCCTCTTCTTTTAATTATCACTATTTTTACACTTATTTATTTTAGTTTACGTGTATGAGTGTTTTGTCTAATGTATGTGCGACATGTGAGCGCTCCGTGCTCAGAATATCAGAAGTCTTTGGATCCCTTGGAATTGGCATTATGATCGTTCTGAGCCACAAGATGGGCTCTGGGAATCCAGGTCCTCTGTAAGATTAACAAGTGCAAGCGCTCTAACCACTGAGTCACCTCTCCAGCCTCGATGGGGGGGGGGAAGGGATTAGAGGGCGGGTATAAAGGGGGCAGCAAGGGGAAGGACGACACAAGGGTGCAGGTGCCCGTGGAAGCCAGAATAGAGTGTTGCTTTCTCAGTTGTGAGCTGCCTGATGTGGGTGCTGAGACCCAAGCTCAAGCTGCCAAGAACATCAAGAATTGTGAAACCATCTCCCAGCCCCAAATTTCTTTTGCTGTCTGTCTGTCTGTCTATGAATGAAATTGTCTCATGTCACCCAGGCTAGCCTGAGCTACAGAGTTAATTCCAGACTAGCTTGGGATACAGTTTGAGACCCCGTCTCAAAATAAATTTTTTTAAAAGCCAAGTGTACTCTCAAAGATTTCAAGACCAGCCTGGTACAGAAAGTGAGATCCTGTCTCAAAAATAACACAAAAGGGGCTGGAGAGACGACTCAGCAGTTAAGAGCATTGCCTGCTCTTCCAAAGGTCCTGAGTTCAATTCCCAGCAACCACACGGTGGCTCACAACCACCTGTAATGAGGCCTGCAGGAAGAATACTGTATACATAATAAACAAATAAATAAACATTTAAAAAAAAACAAAAAAACACAAGAGGGTAGCAATTAGCAACGCAGTTCCCTTCAGACCCTCAACTTGCAGCAAGCACCAGACCCCAGAAGACAAGGGCTCAAGCACATAAGCTGTCCCCACTCCAGATGGGCAGTACAAGCCCCTGGCCACCTGTGCCTCTGGACAACCGGGGATAAATTCCATAGGTTCACCTGAACAAAGGACTCGCACCTATAATTTTAGCACTTGGGAGTGCTGAGGCAGGAGGACTACCAAGAGTTCCAGAACAGCCTGGACTGCAGTGTGAGACCTTGTTCCCCTACCAAAAAGGAACTCAATATGTCCCTCTACCCCTACGCTGATGCATAAGTTTCTAGAATGTCCCACAGGATGAGAAAGGTGCTTCCTGAAGGACACACACCTATAAACCCTGCAATCACTGGGCTGAGGCAGGAGGATTACTGGGATCACCAGTTTGAGACCTATCTGGGATACATAGTGAGATTCCATTTTTTTTAAATATGTATGAATGGTTTGCCTGCATGTATGTCTGGGCACCAGGTGTGTGCCTGCTGTCCCAGAATGTCAGTTTTCTGGGAAATGAAGTTACAAATTGTTTGTGAGATACTATGTGGGTACTGGGAATGGAACCTGGGTCCTCTGGAAGAGCAGCCGTTGCTCCTAACTGCTGAGTTATCCAGCCATCTCTCCAGCCCGAGACCCATCTTTTTTTTTTTAATATTTATTTATTTATTATGTATACAATATTGTTTCTGCGTGTATGCCTGAAGTCCAGAAGAGGGCACCAGACCTCATTACAGATGGTTGTGAGCCACCATGTGGTTGCGGGAATTGAACTCAGGACCTTTGGAAGAGCAGGCAATGCTCTTAACCGCTGAGCCATCTCTCCAGCCCCCGAGACCCATCTTTAAAGAAGAGAAAAGTATAAGTTTCCTTGCTGGGCATGATAGAGCATGCTTGTAAACCCCAGCACTCTTAGAGTTGGAGGCAGAAGGGTTGAGAGTTCAAAGTTAGCCTCAGTGACATACTAAATTAAAGGACATTTTGAGGGAGTTATAAGACCCTACCTAAAAACATGACAAGACTACACAAGAGGCTGCCTGATAGGGCCCAGTGACAATTTACCCTCTGGGGAGAATTATTCCCCTCGCATTACCCTCTGGGGAGAATTATTCCCCTCGCATCCATTCCAAGCACTACTGCTGTTTGCTAATCCCTTACTGTAAACACTTTCAGTCATCAGGTCCCTAACAGCTGGGAATACTGAGGCTCAAGCAGACGAACTGACTTAACAGTTACAAATAGAAATGTCAGCACAGGGATTCGAACCCACTGTGGAAGCATCATGGATGCTGTTCTTTGCAGCCACCAGAGGGCACACACAACCACATCTACTCTTGACATTTCTGCCTGGCCCTAGCTGGAAGGGGAGGAGCCTGCTTTGGGTTCCAATCCTTATTCCCAGAGATCCCTTGACCATGGTGATACCAGGATTCTGAGCCTCCTGGCACTCACCTCTACAGAGAACTTAGTAGACACAGCCTAAACCACAGGATTGCTGGGATGAAGGTACAGCCCACAGAATTTGGGACTAGTGCTGGGCACACCAGAGGTACAACAGAAACAGTAGGGGTGCATGACTAATGGGGACAATGCTGTGACAGTAAGCGCTCACACACACACACACACACATGCACACGCGCACACGCACACATCCGTTCCTTAGAAGCCTGGGTGCCTTCTAAGTATGCTGTAAAGCAGTGGGTCCTAACGCTGTGACCCTTTAATACAGTTCCTCATATTGTGGTGACTCCCAACCATGAAAGTATTTTCACTGCTATTTCATAACTATAATTTTGCTACTGTTATAAATTATAATGTAAATATCTATGTTTTCTGATGGTTTTAGGTGACCCCTGTGAGAGGGTCTATCTACCCCCCCCCAGGGGTTGCAACCCACAGGTTGAGAACCACTGGTCTAAAGCCACTACACAGAGGAATGCATCCATAAAAACCCGAGTTCAGACCCCAACACCCACGTAAGAAGCTAGGCACGGTCTCCCATGCACCATAATCCCAGACCTGAAGGAGCCACAGACAGGAGAGTCCCTAGAACTCACTGGCCAGCCAGCCTTGCTGAATGAGTGTCCCCAGATTCAATAATAGATTTTCTGAAAAGATAAGGTGGAGGGGCTGGAGAAATGGCTCAGAGGTTAAGAGCATTGCCTGCTCTTCCAAAGGTCCTGAGTTCAATTCCCAGCAACCACATGGTAACTCACAACCATCTGTAATGGGGTCTGGCGCCCTCTCCTGGCCTGCAGGCATACACACAGACAGAATATTGTATATATAATAAATAAATATTAAAAAAAAAAAAAAGATAAGGTGGAGTCAGGCATGCTGACTCTCTGTGAGTTCCAGGCCAGCCAGGGCTACATAGAGAGACCCTGTCACAAAGTAGTAATAATTAATAATAATAATAGTAATAATAAATAAGCTGGAGAATAATTAAGATTTTTGGTCTCCATTTGAAACTAGGCACTAGCCTATGTTTAGCAGTCTGAGGCCTTGGGCCCAGTCTCTAACATCAAAAAGAGCTCCAACACCCAGGCTTGATATATTACATAAATGGGATTTGTGTTGATATTCTGTTTATGCTTTAACAAATAAGGCTTGGATGAAGATCCGACTGTGGAACTAGACACACTAGTGAGCCATAGAGGTCAGGCAGTGGTGGCATACACCTTTACTCTCAGCACTAGGGAGACAGAGGCCAGCAGACCTCTGTGAGTTCAAGGCCACCCTGGGCTACGTGAGATTGAATCAGTCTAAAAGAGAAACAGCCAAGTGGTGGTGGCTCACATCTTTTATCCCAGCACTAGGGAGGTGGAACTGGGAAATGATATGGCTGGGCAGAGAGAGGAATTTAAGAAGGGAGGAGACAGGAGTTCAAGACTCAGTCTGAGGTTTCAGAGAAGGCATTCAGTCTGAGCATTGAGGCTGAGGACTTCTAGAGACAGGACACCCAATTCAGTCTGACGATTTTGTATAGGTAAAAACTAGAGGCTGGCTTCTCTGTTTCTCTGATATTTACCCCCTAATATCTGACTCTGGGTTCTATCTATCTATCTATCTATCTATCTATCTATCTATCTATATCTATTTTGATTTTTCCAGACAGGGTTTCTCTGTAACTTTGGAGCCTGTCCTGGAACTAGCTCTTGGAGACCACCAGGCTGGCCTCGAACTCACATAGATCCACCTACCTCTGCTTTCTGAGTGCTGGGATTAAAGGCGTGTGCCACCACCGCCCAGCTCAGGTTTTTATTATTAAGACCAATTAGAATTCTCACTACAGGGATTAAGTTTTTGTTATATGTTGTATAGTTTTGTGTGTGTGTGTGTTTGTGTTTCTGTTGTTTGTTTAAGACAAGGCCTCATGCTGGAGAGATGGCTCTTCCAGAGGACCTGGGTTCAATTCGCAGCAACCACTTGGCAGCTCACAACTGTCTGTAACTCCAATTCCAGTGGATCCAACACCCTTACACAGACATAGATGCAGGCAAAAAAAAAAAAAATCAATGCATACTAAGAAAAGAAAAATGGACAAGGTCTCACTATATAACCTTGGATAGCGTGGAACTCACTCTGTAGACCAGCCTGGCCTGGAGCTCACAGAGATCCTCCTGCCTCTGCCTCCCGAGCTCTGGAATGAGAGGTGTGTGCTACCATGTCTGGCTGTTGTGAGGTTTAACGGCACCGAAGCAGCGTCACAGGGGTGCAGAGTATCCCTATTGAGCCCCCCTGCTGCCGAACACTTCCAGTTATTGCACAAGTGTGCTGACTGCCACATCCTTCTTAGAGAGATGTCCAAACCTTCTTGCCGTTACTTCGAAAAGTTCAGAGTGACACACATGGGCAGGACAAAGGACACATGAATTTTTTTTAAAGATTTATTTATTTATTATGTATACAGAATTCTGTCTGCATGGATGTCTGCAGGTCAGAAGAGGGCACCAGATCTCATTACAGATGGTTGTGACCCACCATGTGGTTGTTAGGAATTGAATTCAGGACCTTTGGAAGAGCAGCCAGTGCTCTTAACCTCTAAGCCATCTCTCCAGCCCGGACACATGAATTTTTAAGACCCTTATGAGCCACAAGAACCCTTGCCACTTCGGTTTACCTAAGGGAAAAGCTTCCCTCCATCTGAGAAGCAACCAGCAGCAGCCAGGAAGGGCCCATAAGAAACTTCTCCTATAGTGATGCTATCTGCTACTTATTCTCCAGCTGCTGGAACCGGCAATGAGCTCCCTGTGTCTGGGCAGATTTAAACAGGTGCTGTGTGACTCTGCCCTGGGAAGGCAGCATCATTGGGCAGGGTACTAGTTCAGGTGAGGTTATGAATCCTCATCTCTCAGGACCTCTCAGACTGGAATAGAAAGTTCCATTTCTCGTTCCACTTTAGATCTCCCTCATCGCTTTGCCCGTGCTGTCCCAGGCTCGTGCACGATGTCCTAGCTGCCACCCACATCCTGGCCTCTGAAACTGGTAGGCATGCTGAGTATGGGACAGATCTGGCCTTACCCGTGTGTGAACCAGGATATCAGGCCTGGAGGGTAAGGCACTTCAGGCATGGTTGCCCTCCAGTCTCTGCTACTTCTCGGTGCATGCCCTGGGGACAGACATTTCATCTCCCTGAGCAGCAACTTTTCCAGTCAGTGAAATGGAGATAGCAGCCCTCCTACAGGGCATAGGCACTCAAGTATTGGAGGTCCCAGTCAACAGCTGTAGTTTGCTTCTTGTTTGTTTTGGGGGCTTTTTGAGACAGGGTCTTAGGTAGCCCAGGCTGCCCTTGAACTTATTCTGTAGCCAAGGTTGACCAAGATCTCCCCATCCTCTCCCCCACCTTCTCAGTGCTGGGGTTCCAGCTGTGCACCAGCACACCAGGTTCATGTCATACTGAGGATGAAACCCAGGGCTTCCTGGATGCTGGCCAACTAAACTACGCCCCAGCCCCATTCCAGGTTTTGTTGATTTGGGGTTAATCCCTAAGAGACTGAGGACAGGAGCTGCCTTCTGGCACATGCCTGTGATCCTAGCACTCAAGAGGTTGAGGCAGGACGATCGGGAGTCCAAGGTAGGCTGAGTTACATAGACATCGCTTCAAAATAGACTGAAGACAGGATGGGTCTGCCTGTGATGCTGTAGGCAGTCATCCACCCGGTGGGAGTTGGGGGCCTTCCTGGGCACATCTAGACTGAAACACATTGGCAGCTGATATTTTCCAAATATGGTCACATCAGAGTCTTGCCCTTCACATGCCCTTCCACATCCCTCGGAGAGTCAGGGGCTGTTTCCTCAGTGAACCTGGCTGGGCAGTGGCTATGAAGGAAGTGGCACTACTCCACACTGTTAAGTTCCACCACCAACTCCCAGAGGTGGTATAGCTTCCCCCTTTTGCTGGTCCCCAAAGGTTCCACATGAACACACTTCCACCCTGGCATGGCCTTGTTCTGGGGAAGCCCAGGGATCAGCTTTGGAGAGGGGCCACATGAAGACGCCCTGAGGTGTTGTGGAATATTATTTTAACTAGGCAAAGATGTGTTACATTTGCTTATGCCGAAGACAATTGCTTTAACTGTGTAAAGGTGTGTTACTTTTGTTTATGCTGCATTTGTCTAGTTATGTAAAGATGTGTTGCATTTGTTTCTTCTGCCTACCTAAGGCACCTGATTGGCCCAAGAAAGAGCTGAATGGCCAATAGCTGGGCAGAGAGTATAGATGGGGCTGGTGGGTAAAGAGAATAAATAGGAGGAGAAATCTAGGCTAGAGAGAAAGAAAAAAGAATGGAAGGAACAAGAGAACAAGGAGGAGGAGAGTGAGGGAGACACCGGTCGCCAGGTATAGAGAAATAGTGAATGTAAAATATACAGAAGAAAGGTAATAAGCCCTGAGGCAAAAGGTAGATAAAGAGAAACAGGTTAATTTAAGTTAAAAGAGCTAGCCAGAAATGGCCTGAGCATTCAAAACTAATAAATCTCTATGTCATGATATGGGAACTTGGTTTCTTTTTGGTTGGTGGCCCAAAGAGGAAAAACCCTGGTACACTGAGGCTACACAGAGAAAGGGAAATGTCTCCCAGCCTCCCTCAGGCTGGGGACACAAACACAAGAAGGACTTGAGCCAGAGCCTCTCCCAAAATCATGACTCTCAGGCATTTGGACATATCAAGGTGCTGGTGTATTATATCCGTGACTTTGGGGATAATTGTTACGCAGCAAAAGCTAACTGATTCACACAGGAAATCTTTCCCTTCCAGGGAAGGAATTTAATACTCTCCCCTGCTTTTTGTGGCTTGTGACACACTGAGGCAAGTCCTATACACTCAAGAATTGTGTTAGTGGTGGTGGGGCTTGGTGATACACACCTTTAATCCCAGTACTAGGGAGGCAAAGGAAGGCAGATCTCTGTGAGTTCGAGGTCAGACTGGTCTACAAGGCTGTTTCCAGGACAGCTAGAAATACATAGTGAGATCTTGGCTCAAAACAAAACAAAACAAAATAAAGAACAGTGGTATCAGCAACGTGGATCCTAGCAGTTCCACCTTGTGAACTCTTACCATGCTGGCTATTATGCTACACGCGACTTACTTAATACATTACATTTGTTTATTTGACCTGTGCGTGCGTGCGTGCGTGCTTATACACGCCATGGTGTACATGTGGAAGTCAGAGCAACTTCCAGGAGTAGGTTCTCTCATCACTATGTGGGTTTCTGGGAACAAACTCAGGTTTTGAGGCTCAGCATCAAGTGCCCACATCACCACCATCTTCATCATCACCTTCACTATCATCACCCTGACTATTGCCATCTCACCTTTAACACCATCATCAACACCATCATATTGAGACAGTGTCTTGCTGTGATACTCAGGCCGGCCTTAACCTCACAGTCCTCCTGCCTCTGCTCCCTGAATGCCAGGACTACAGGAACACACCACCACGCCCTGTTTGCCCAGGTTCCTCTAATCCCCTTTCATTATCACGACTCTCAGGGGTCCATCCCATCCTCAGTAACAGAATCTCCCAGCTTCCCCCTCAGACTTCCCTCGGGCACCTTGATGCCTATAATCCACGTGCTTTCATTACAGCCTCTACCTGAAAGCAGAAGTAACAGGTTAGGAACAGAAAGCGAGATGGGGAGAATGGGGAAAGACTGCAGGGGACAACGCATCCCTGGGAGGCTGTGTCTTTAAGAGCTGGGGCGGGGCGAGCCTTAAAGGGCGTGTTTAAGGCGGGGAAAGGAGGACCGGGGCGTGGTCCAGCAGGGAAATAGGCGGGGCGGAGTTTGTGTGGGCGTGGCCCGGCTGCTCCTGGCCCGGGCTCTAGGGGCGGAAGGTCGTGGCGCGGGCCATCCGGCTGGAAGAAGACTCTGAGCTTGCGGATCAGGCCCCGCCCGAGGTAAGAGGAGCCCGAGCTTCGCAGCCCGAGCACCCATCACCCCAACTTCAACTTCCCAACCCGGGTTCCAACTGAGACCCCAAGCCAGAAAGCGCTGCCGGGTTCCCATCCTCATCCCTCGCCGCCAAGTCTGCCCACCTCACCAGCGCTCCACACAAGTGCCGGCATACTGGAGGCGCTCAGTAGATGCTAATTTGGAACTGAATAGAAGAAATTGGCGGACGGTGGGGAAGAAGAGGCTTGTGCTGGGGACACGGGTGTTTGCTTGACCCTTGGGTCAGCGCTCGTGTCTGTTTCACAGATGCGGACTCCGAGGCCATATGCCCAGACTTCTCCCAGGCTGCCCACATAGAAGACGCAGAGACGGAACTGGAAGACTGTGTGTTTTTCCACTCCGTGTCCGTGCCAAGTGGAGTAGCTAGAACAAGGAGGGAAGAAACTTCCTGTCAACAGGTGAGGTAGCATCTGGGATCCCTTCCCTCCTCTGGGGTCTCTTCCTGTCCTCCTCCCCTCTCCCTGAGGGATTGAGAAATGCTTGTGCAAAGAATCACACCCCCATACACACACAAAAAAGGTCTGATGGCCTTTGCCTCCCTGATTGCAAAAATAAAATGCACAAAGCATGTGAGGCAGCTTGCCTAAGACTTTGAGCCCTTTTTCTACTTGGAGAGGAAAATGAAGTCCTTTCCCCCTGAGTGGAGGAAAGTGGATTATGCCGCAGCCCCACCCAACTCGGCTGTGGCTGGTCCCAGGCAGTTGAGGTGGCTTTGAGCAACGTACTTCCCTCTGGGCCTCAATTTCCCCATCCGAGAACTGTTGGCTTCGCGGCTCTCTTCCTTGTCACATGATCCTGGGCCTCCTGCTGAACTTCTGTGCACATGTGGCATTTCTGCTGACTGAGGAACGAGCGTGACATTCCTTCCCCGTGCCTCAGTTTCCCCATGTAGAGCTCAAACAAGGCCCCTGGTGTAGTGTGCTGGGCGTATCGCCCGGCATGAAAGGAGGTTGTGAGGGATGAGGCACTGGCGTCTCTGGGTCCCGGCCTGGTGGCCGCAGCCAAGTCCACCTCGGAAGTTTGTTATTTTAGGCTGGAACCCAGTGACTGGTGCACACTGAAACCTCAGCTTCTGAGGAGGCTGAGGCAGGAGAAACAGGAGTTCAAGGCCAGCCTTGAAAACTCAAGAAATCGTGCCTCAAAATAAAAAGTAGGAAGACGGTAGAAGCTGGGCATGGTTCACATCTGTGATCCCTGTGCTTTCAAACCAGAAGCAAGAGGAGTGTCACTAGCTCAAGGGCTATGTGGTGAATTTCAGGCTAGCCTGTCCCAGAAAAAACAAACAAAAACAAACAAAAACACAAGGCTGGAGATTATAGCCTAGTGCTAGAGTACTTGCCTAGCACCCCTGAGGCCTGGGGACTGCATCCCGACGCCCCAACCAAAAAAGAAAAACAAGCCTAAATCTTGAGTTCCTAGTTCTTAGGATTGGCTACTTCCCATACTGATCTCATACTGATCTGGCTGTCTGGCTTGCTCCCACGGCCTCTTCCAGGTCTGTTGTCCCTGTGACAGACAGGTCTCAGACACCTTGGGGGGTGATGTCACTTCAGAACAAGAGGCTTAGCTCGGCGGTGGTGGCTCACGCCTTTAATCCCAGCACTCGGGAGACAGAGGCAGGCGGATCTCTGTGAGTTCGAGGCCAGCCTGGTCTATAAGAGCTAGTTCCAGGACAGGAACCAAAAAAACTACGGAGAAATCCTGTCTCGAAAAATCCAAAAAAAAAAAAAAAAAAAAAAAAAAAAAAAAGAACAAGAGGTTTGTGATGCATCCCCAGGAGGGCTAAGAAAACTCTTTTGGGATTGGGGGGTCTCTATATTGAGGAGAGGGAGTTGGTTTTGACAATAAAAGGTCTCTGGTCTCCTCCCCTGGGGCCCACAGAGATAACATCCCCTCCTCTCGCCCCACCCCTTAGGCACTGGAGTGGCCAGCTCTTTACAGCTAAAGAGAGCAGAGGGCGCTGGTCCAGCCCCAAGGGGCCCGATGGCTGGCAGATGGCTGGATCTGCGCTGGGCGCCTGGCTTCCTCTGTGTGCCTCTGATAATGGAGACAGTGTCTGCGGCCAGAGACTCATCCACAAAAACCCTCGAGCACATTCAGTTTGCAGCCCGAGGTGTCAACCAGACTGCCAAGGCAGACGTGAGTATCTGGGCAGGGCAGGAAGGCAGGTTGGGCGGGGTCTCTGCTGTTTTGCCAGCCAGTTATTTACTCATCTGCTACGTGTCAGCACGGACAGAGCTGGACCCTGGGACCCACAGGGACTCCTGATGGAGCTGGCTGTGAGGCAGGAGCACTGTGGGGAGGATGTGAGTTTGGGAGTTACTTCAGGTTTTTGGTCTTTGACAAACCTGTTCTGTGAACAAGTCACCTTGGAGCCAAGCTTGGTAGGTAGGGAGAAAGCCACTCGCACAGACTGGGTAACGAGTGCAAAGGCCCTGAGGCAGGTTCAAGCTTCCCAACAGCAGGGCTGAAGCAGCCTGTGTGAGGCTGAACCCGGTGGGTGGAGAGGTGATGCTGGCCAGGTTACCAAAGGGCTGGGGACTGAGGCTGGGAGATGAGACTCGGGAGCCAAAGCAGGCTTTTAAGCAGAGGGGTGTCAAAATCTGATGTATGGCTCCCTTCAAGGAATCTCTCTGGTTGCTGTCAGGATTAAGAGGGGAGAGAGTGGCCCCCAAGAGACCAGTGCAGGGAGGCAGAGCTCTCACAGCCTCCAGGCTGGGAGAGTGGGAACATGCCGGTGGGTTTGGAGCGGTGCCGGAGACACACACAGGCGGAGAGTAGGCGGGGTATGAGGCGTGGATGCTGCCGTGGGCCCAGCCTGGTCAGCTGAGGGTGACCTAGTGCCAAGGACTTAAATGGAGATTTGATTGGGGATATCTGGGGGGGGGGTGATAGGCGCAGGGGCTAAGCAAAGGCAGAGAGACAGCTGCAGGGCCTGGGGAGTGAGGCCACAGTGGATTGTACCTTCTTTTTCCTTCTGCCATGTGTGTGTGTTGAATATGTGTATATGTGAGAGGGATGTGTGTAGTGAGATATGCATATGTATGCACACATGTGCATACGTGGAGGCTTACATACACACGGTGGGTGCTGCTTACAAAGCTTACCCAAGCACGTACGTGTTCATGAGCATGTGGAGGCCTGAGGTTGACATCAGGATGGCTTCTTCTCCATTGTACTCGCTGAGCTAGGATCTTCCAGGCACACCCAGACCTCACCAGTATGGCTAGTCCAGTTAGCCAGCTTGCTCTTCCTTCCAAGGCTGGAATTACAGGCGGTTTCACAACCCACCCAGCATTTACCTGGTTTCTAGGGATCCATACGCCAGGTCCCACGCTTGCGGGATGAGCAGCTCTAACCACTGAGCCATCTACCCGGTGCTTTCTTTTCCTTGAGATGGGGTTTACCGTTTTTTCCAGGCTGGCCTCGTACTCACTACTGAACTGATCCTCCTGCCTTCTCTTGAGAGCTGGGAACCAGGCATGTGCCGCCATGCCTGGTTGCTTTCTGTGGATCTGTGAATAGAGCCCAGGAACTCAAGCATGCTAGGCACATAATTCCACCCTCTGAGCCAAGCCTTGACACCTGTATTTTCTCTGTTAGAAATCATCAACTCAGCTGGGATTAAAGGTGGCGCGGATCTCTGTGAGTTCAAGGCCAACCTGGTCTACTAGAGCTAGTTCCAGGACAGGCTCCAAAGCTACACAGAGAAACCCTGTCTCCAAAAACCAAAAAAAAAAGAGAAAAACGAAATCACAAACTCAAACCACTTGCACTGAGATTGTCGCCATCTCCACCAAGTTTATGAGAGGGCAGGGGTGTCTTCACCCCACCCTCTGAGAGGGCAGTGGGACAATTAAGCCCGTTTTACAGATGGGTGGGCAGTTTGTAGTTACTGAGCCTATAAAATTTCCAAGAAGGAATCTGGGTGATTCTCTTTGTGCTGAGTGATTTGTCCAAGTCACTGTGCCCTTTGGCCGTCATTGTGCTGAACTCACCAGGAGGTCTGTGTGGTGGGTCGAGGATGTGAGAGCAAAGTAGCCCTGGGCTCCCTTGTGACAAACCAAACCTTCCTCGTTAGCGTATAGTCTCCCAGGACAGACTCCATCGCTCTGCCAGGAGCCTGAGGTCCCTCACCCTTAGCGTGTATTCTCATGCACCCTGCATTCATTCACCAAACATTTGTTTGTGTTTTACACAAGAACTCACACGCTGTAAGCCCAGGCTGGCCTTAAAATCAGAATAGCATTCCTGCCTCAGCTTCCTGAGTACTGGAATTCTAGACGCTGGTGGGAGTGGGGGTGGGGAGTGGGAGGTGGAGAGGGAGTGAGGTGGGGGTAGGGTTCGTGCCTCTGGAGAACTGGGACTGGAGTGTGAGTGCCACCATGCCCAGCAGGTTAGCTAATGTTTATTGAGCCCCTACAGCTTGCAAGAATTAGAGGACTTAGAACTATCTCTCCCACCCCTCACACCCCCTAGGCTTCCACTGCTCTGGAAACAGGCCAAGAAACAGCCCTGCTGAATAACTAATAAAGTAAAAAGGAACCGGGTAAAAGAATGTGGGTGTGGTGAGAGACATGAGGCCACCTGCTTCGCCTCAGGCCATTAGGGTAAGGCACTGGGAACTGAGGTGCCAGTTTTTATTGTTCTTTTGGGTTTTTCTGTTTGGGTTTTCAAGACAGTGTTTCTCTTTCTCTGTGTAGCCCTGGCCATCCTGGAACTCTGTAGACCAGGCTGACCTATAACTCAGAGATCTACCTGCCTCTGCCTCGCAGTTCTGGGGTTAAAGGTCTGCTGTGATGTTTTCATTGCGGCCTGAAGAGCAGGTGCCGAGGTCCTGGGGCAGGGGCAGGGTGGTGTTTTCCAGCCGCTGGAATACTGTGCCCGGAGAAAGGAGGGAGGCAGGGTCAGCCGCAGGGTGACTCAGCATGCTGTCACTGGTCAAGGGATTTCAAACCATTGTAGGAGATTTTTTTTTAAGGTTTAGTTTTTCTGTGAGTGTGTGTGTGTGCCCGCTCACGCATGTGCGTGCGTGCATACACCACAGCAGACTTGTGGATGTCAGAGGTCAATGCACAAGAATCACTTCTCGCTTTGGCCATCATGTAGGTCAGGTCAGCAGGCTTGGCAGCAAGCACCTCTAGGCCCTGTTGCTGCTGGAGGTGGTAGAGGTGGGATTACTACAAATGCAAAACAGCGCAGCTCTGCAGCTCCGGGCTGTAGTGGTACACGCCTGTAATCTCAGGGTCGGGAATTCAAGACTAGTTTGGGCCACCAACCAAAATGACAAACCACAGGTTAACATGTGGTTCTATGACCCAGGTGTGGGTGGGGCTGTGGCTATCCAACTTCCCAAGTCTCCAGGAGCCGTTCCATGCAGCATCCAGGTCCTTTCTCAGTGTCCTGTTTCCCATCACTCACATCACCTTCCTTGGATCTGCCCCTCCTACCACCCTCAGACATAGACCTGCTCAGGAGGACCTGGGCCACCAGCTAATCCCAGAAACCCCTATCTTCAGACCCTCACCTCAACCATGTCCACAGTCATGGGGGCTTGGGATCTGAACACTATTGGGGCCAGCATACCAATAAGGATGGCCAGGTGTTTGTGTGTGTGTGTGTGTGTATGTATGTGTGTGTGTGCATGCATGTATATGCATACCTCTGTCTGTCTATATGCAGGTCTGTCTGCCTGTTTGTGTCCGTTCAGGTGCTTGGATGGGACATCCCAGTGTACAAGAGCTCGGGGCTTTCCTGACCACAGCTGACTGAGTAGACGGGGTTCGAAGGTTCTGCCTTCCTACTTATTTGATTGGCCTCTTCCTGGAGTCAGGAGGGCTCTGAGAGCCTCAGCCTCCATTGGACCGCACAGGGAGGGCAGGGGAGCATGTAGGCACCCATGGCGCCAAGGTGACACGGGCCAGAGCAGTCTGAGTGAGGAAACCAGAGTCCAGAGACAGCGAGCCCCTTAGCAAAGGACATGCTGCTGGACACTCGGGCTCCTTACCCTCGGACTCCTTATTGACCCAGCTTTCACTGTCTTCCACAATAGCCCGGCTGGCTAGGAGATACTGTGGTCCCAGACCACATCCAGTTTGTCACTAGTCTGGACCCAGTGTGTTCTGAGGGACAGGAAGTTGTCTCTGTGCTTTAGAACTGGGATGTCTTTCAGAAGGTCATGTGACTTCCCAGAATTCCAAGCAGCCCTTGGAATTTAGCATTTCTTTAATCTGTGTGTTTCCCAGGCATGGAATTGGCTGCCCATGCCTGACCCCTGAGCCCAATGCCCTCTGAGTTCTCCTGGGCTGAAGGAAGTGCAGCCTCAGGGAAGAGGGTGGCAGGGCTGTGGGGGCCAGACCTCATCCTGCACTATTGAGTGTGAGCAGACTGGCAGAGGGCTGGGCCTGGGTTGGAGAGGGATGTCCAGCTCAGGCAGGGACTGGATGGCGAGGCCGCGTGGCAGGAGGTCTTGCTGACTCATTCTCCTGGGAGTCAGTGTCTACCCATATGTCATGTGTTCTCATCGTGTCATGTGTCATGTCCCATCCCCTGCCCTGCCCTCCCCCTCCCCCACTGGCCCCAAGGAAGGGGATGAGGGAGCAGAAGGGAGAGACTGAACGAGGAGAAAGGTCACTGTGCTGCGGCTGCAGCTGGCCTCTGTCAAGCCGAGCTGGGTGAAACACACCTAGCAATAGGCACACACAGGCTGCAGGAGGAGGGGGCGTCCCTTCCCTTCTCTGTGCCTCCGTTTCTCACTCACAGAGCAAAACCCACTGAGCTATTTTCCAGGCCTCTTGTCTTCCAGTTCAAGGAAGGTGATGCCCATTGTGACAGACCCACCGTTGCCATGCTGCGGGTCAGTGTGCCCACGGTGGAGAGCTTTCAGACTATGAGCTGAGCTGGGGATGCGGCTCAGTGACAGAGTCTTGTGCAGAGTGCTGTTGTGGGTGCCCGAGGCCCCAGGTTCCCTCCTCAGCACTGCGTAAACCATGGTGGTGCTTGCCTGGAATCTCAAGCCTAGGGAGGTGGAAGCAGGAAGATTAGAAATCCAAGGTTATCCCTAGCACCCAGCACGTTCCAGGCCAGCCTGGGCTACATAAGACACTATCACCAAAACTTCTCCCAGCATCCCCCCCTGGTAATGGAAGTGGGGTAGTGGTCCGCTCCTGATCCCTCCCCTAGGCCGAGGTTCCTGGGGTCACAGTGGCAACCATCAGCCCTGCTGTCTGGCTGTGTCCCTTCCTGTTCTCTGTTGTTGTGATGGCATCCCACGTACCTCGCACTGTTAGATTCTGTCTCTCTCGTCATTCTGTCTCTCTCGTCTCAGCTTCTAGAGGCCACAGCCCAGCCACAGTACACGACTCAGCACTTTCACTTCCAGGACAAAACATTCTGACATGTGCTGGGAGTCATGTGCCAGGAAGTTCACCATGGGCCAAGTGAGTCACTCCCTGAGAGAGAACCCTCCCAGAATGCTGTTGTTATCAGGAAGACTAAAGCGAGGTAGGGGATGGGTGAACAGTGGCTTGCTCAGCCCTGGAGTCCTAGATGCACCTCTACAATCCCAGCACTCAGGAGGCAGCGGCAGGCGGATCTCTGTGAGTTCGAGGCCAGCCTGGTCTACAGAGCAAGTTCCAGGACAGCCAGGGCTACACAGAGAGACCCTGTGTCAAAAAAACAAAATGAAGGGGCTGGAGAGATGGCTCAGCGGTTAAGAGCATTGCCTGCTCTTCCAAAGGTCCTGAGTTCAATTCCCAGCAGCCACATGGTGGCTCACAACCACCTGTAATGAGGCCTGCAGGAAGAATACTGTATACATAATAAAAAAATAAATAAATATAAAAAAAATAAATGAAGGAAGGGGAAGAGCTGCAGAGTGTGTGTGTGTGCGTGCGTGTGTGTCTGTCTGTCCTGCTCCCACAAGGCTCTGCCTGTGTGAACCTTTCTTTTTTTTTTTTTTTTTTTTTTTTTGGTTTTTCGAGACAGGGTTTCTCTGTAGCTTTGGTGCCTATCCCGGAACTAGCTCTTGTAGACCAGGCTGGTCTCGAACTCACAGAGATCCACCTGCCTCTGCCTCCCGAGTGCTGGGATTAAAGGCGTGCGCCACCACCGCCCGGCTTGAACCTTTCATTTTTGTCTAGGTTTCCCTACAAGGACTCGGCCCTTATCCCTGATGCACAGGACCCATGTGCTTGTTTGAAGCCGCCAGCACTGCCTGGCGTACTCGGGTTGCTCAGGGTGCTTTTTCTTTTCTTTCTTTCTTTCTTTCTTTCTTTCTTTCTTTCTTTCTTTCTTTCTTTCTTTCTTTCTTTGTGTTTTTTCGAGACAGGGTTTTTCTGTAGCTTTGGGGCCTGTCCTGGAACTAGCTCTAGTAGACCAGGATGGCCTTGAACTCACAGAGATCCACCTGCCTCTGCCTCCAGAGTGCTGGGATTAAAGGCATGCGCCACCACTACCCATCCAAACTTTTTTTATTTTTATTTTTTTAATCTTTTTCAAGACAGGGTTTCCCTGTGTAACAGCCCTAACTGTCCTGGAACTCGCTCTGTAGACCAGACTGGCCTCGAACTCACAGAGATCTGCCTGCCTCTGCATCCTGAGTGCTGGGATTAAACGTGTTTTATCTTTATTAATATGTGACATTGATTAGTGATAGATGAAGCAAATCACAGAAACAAGATTCAAGATATGCTGATTTCTGTAAAACTAGCCAATTGGTACACCGTATATATTAGCTTTTATTAGGGGAAGTCTCTATAAGGGTGTGTTTCAGACTGTAAAACTAGCCAATTGGTACACCGTATATATTAGCTTTTATAAGGGGAAGTCTCTATAAGGGTGGGATTGGTGGAGAAGTGAGGTGATGGGAGGGGCTTATAATAGGAGGTTTATTCATCTTTATATATTGCTTTTTTAAGCGTTTATTTTTATTATTTTTAATTCCTTGTCTCTGTGGATATGTACACATGGGTACAGGTGCCCTAGCAGGCCAGTGGCGCCACAAAGGCCACCAAGTTTAGGTTCTGGGAACCTCTATGTGGGGGCTGGGCATGACTGGAGGTCAGAGGACAGCCTTTGGAGTCATTTCCGTCACACAGGACCTGGTGATCAAATTCAGGTCATCCGGCTTGGTGCTCAGCAAGCACCTTTACCCATGGAAACATCTCACTGGCCTGCAAGTTTATTTTTTTAGAACAAAAACATCCAGCGGATATCTTTGGGGGTTAGGGACAGGCTGAGGGGTGATCATGGTCAACTGCGTAGATAGGTCCAGTCTGGCTTCTCCCTTGGGGGCTGTGTCATCTGTGTCCCTTGCCTTCCCTCTTTGCAGTGCCGTGCCGTCTGTGGCCTGAATGTTTCTGACCGCTGCGACTTTATCAGAGTGAACCCCGACTGCCACAATGAGGGGGGCTACCTGGACTACCTCGAGGGCATCTTCTGCCACTTTACCCCCAACCTCCTCCCTCTGGCCATCACCCTTTATGTGAGTCTGTGCCCTGGGGACAGGTAATGGGCAGGTGTCTCCGGTGGGATGTAACTCTGTCTCCCTTTCTCGTTCCCACCAGGTTTTCTGGCTACTTTACCTCTTTCTGATCCTGGGAGTCACCGCAGCTAAGTTGTGAGTGTGGCCTTTCGAGGCTCGTGCCCAGCTTATAGATGGGAAAATGCAATTGTGAGAGGTTTGGGAGGAATGATGGGGCAGGGGCCAGTCTCTGTGAGCATGCTCATTGCTGGCCATGCATGCTCGTTGTTGGCCATGCATGCTCATTGCTGGCCATGCATGCTCGTTGTTGGCCATGCATGGCGGTGGATCTTCACACATGCATGTGGACATGCTTACAGAGACCAGAGGTCAGTCTCAGGTGTTGTTCTTAAGAATGCCAAGAATTCTGTCTTTCGAGACCGGCCTCTCATTGACTGTGGTGGCCAGTGAATCCCTGCCTCCCCAGCACTAGGGATTACAGACATACCACCATGCCCAGCTTTTTCACGTGGGACCCGAGAATTGAACTCTGGTCCTCGCGCTTACAAGACAAGCACTTTACTGGCTGAGTCCCCTCCCTGGAGACCCTGACTACTGGCTCTTCCTCTTCTAGCTTCTGCCCTAATTTGTCAGCCATCTCAACCAATCTCAAGCTCTCCCACAACGTGGCAGTATCCTTTGATCCAGCTCCCTGTGGGAAGGAGTGGTCGAGGGAGGCAGGGGCACAAGGTGGCGGCTGTAGTCTTCGTGGAACCCCCTTGACATGCTTCCCCATGGTGTCACCTTTTTGGCCTTTGGGAACGGTGCCCCAGATATCTTCAGCGCCCTTGTGGCCTTCTCAGACCCACGCACTGCTGGTCTGGCCATCGGGGCTCTGTTCGGTGAGCACAGTTCTATCGGGGTGTGGAGTATTGGGGGGCCCCCAGGGTGCCCGCTTCTGAGCTCTGCTCTGCCGACTTCCAGGCGCAGGAGTGCTGGTCACCACTGTGGTGGCTGGAGGCATCACCATTCTGCACCCCTTCATGGCTGCGTCCAGGCCTTTCCTCAGGGACATCGCTTTCTATATGGTGGCTGTGTTTCTGACCTTCACTGCACTCTATCTCGGCAGGATCACGCTGGCCTGGGCACTGGGTGAGCAGTCAGGGGCAGTCCACGACAGAGTGTCTGGAAGTCTCCGGGGACAGAGAGGTTGATTTGATACAGAGTGACAAACTCTATTCAAGCCAGCACAGGATAAGACTTTCAGATGTGATTGTCACCCCAGGGGCCTCACAGTGAACTCGGTCAATTCTGATTAAGAGAGACCAATAATGAGGGTCAGGGAAGCCAGGAAGGGACATGAGGCCCAGGGACAAGCCACAGAGGGGGCTGTTACTCCCCGTTTCTCTGGTGTGGGGAGGGGTAAACGGGAACCTGGCAAGGGTATTGAGCTGGAGCCACCCTAAACGCATGCTAGCTGTGGAAGGGAATAGGCCAGAGACAGGTTAACCAAGTAAGAGGGTATCTGAGATCACATCCCAGACTTGCCTGTCAGTCTGACTTCCTCCACGTGAGTAACCCACACTTCCTTCTCTAACGGAGGGGGTTTCAAGGCAGATAAGCAGGAAAGGTGGGCCTAGAATGCCAAGGAAAAGGTATGGAGACTCAAGATGGCCACTCACCCATCAGGACCGCGCTAGGCTGATACCTGCCGCCTGGACGCTGGCTGATGGCGGTCTGCACCTCTGCCTGCAGGTTACCTGGGCCTCTATGTGTTCTATGTAGTCACGGTCATTTTCTGCACTTGGGTCTACCAACGGCAGCGGAGCAGGTCTCTGGTCCACTCTGTGCCTGAGACACCAGGTGAGGAACCTCCACAAGGGGACAGACGGGACTGGGCGCCTCTGGCCTTTCCTGCTGCCTCATGTCCCCTGAACTCAGTCTGTCTTCTGCCTGGCCATTGCCTCTCCAATCGGTTTCCACCTTGTTCAGGCCATGTCTATCCCCTGGTTTATGATGCAAGCCTCAGAACCCTCTCGTCCAGGGTCACAGGTCTCTACGGCATTATCACAGTTGGTCATGTTAGTACAAGTTGAGTGTGCCTCTGTCCTCAGGAAGAATTCAGATGAGCCCTATAGGCACAAGTACAGGGCACAGGTAGACACGTACACACAAGTGCACTTCCCCAATATATACACACCTACACAACACATACGAAATGCACAGAAATACACAGCACACAAAACAAGATCTACAGAAAACACATGCATGCCCGCAGACACACAGTATTTGCACACATACAAACAAATGCACTCACAAATACCCACACGGCACACAGACACAAATAGCTCACAGAATTCGAGTGTTTGCTTCATATCAGATGTGTTATCTGATTCCGTCTCTTTGGTGACACTTCTTTGGTCTAGGGATTCTTACTTCACTTTTCTTGGAGAGGAAACAGACCCAGGGAGAAACCAAGTCCTCCTGAGGCCAAGGATTTAGAGTAGGGTACAACCAGCACCCTAACACCAGACCACTGACCCAGACCCCAAAGGCCACACCTGGGAACCTGCAAGCCACTCTGCATAAAGCCTGTAGGGGGCAGGACTGTCTCATTTCTGGCCTAGAGCAGGGACTGAGAACCCTCCTACGGGAAGGCTACTGGGATTTCCCCCTCCCAGCTAAGCAAGCCTGCCCTGCTGCCATGTCTGCAAATACACGGAAACTCGGCAGGTTGGGATGGGAAGGTTGGACCTGCCCTTGTCTGGGGTGGGTGGGGGCTGCTTTCCTTTGAGGCTTCTCACAGGTTTTCCAGGTCTAGTGAGAGCTGGAACGTTAGAAGAATGTTTTAGACGAAGCAAAAAGCATTGTACTTGGTTGGGTATGCACGTGTGCATATGCATACATGCGTACACACAATAAATAAGTGTAATAATTTTTTAAAATCCTAGACTAGCCTGGGGCCCATAGCAAGAAAAGGGAACGAGAAAGCCGGTGTAGCCACCAGGCACTTACGCGCCTGTCGGGTGTTGTACTGTGCATTGCCACTGTGATGTTCTACGAGTCATGTTCCCACAGTGTAGGGATTTCTGAGTGTGTGTGGCCATTGCTGAGAAGGCTAAAATGAAGGGTTCAGGCAGTGTGTGTCTCGCATGCCCAGGGCCCTGGGTTCCATCACCAGCACTGCTTAAATCAGGCATAGTGATACACGCCTAGCATCCCGGTACTATGGTGATGAAGGCTGGAAGAAGTCCAGGGTCAGTCTGGGCTATGTGAGATCCTGCTGAAGAAGGAGGGAATAAAGAGGGAGGGAGCTGGACATTTGCATATTAACTCTGCCCTGTCCCAGAGGTGATCCCCCCAACCAGCATGGTTCTGGAGGGTTCTGGGATATTACAGGGCGTGTTAACCGTGCCTACCCTGCTCCTGTCTCCTACAGAGATACTGTCTGATTCCGAAGAGGATCAGGTGTCTTCCAACACCAACAGCTATGACTATGGTGAGGCCCCGAGCTCTGGGCCTATGGGGATAGGGATGTCCGGAAACACGGGGGCTTGGTTCAGGGACGCTCTGCTGAGCTGGGAAGACAGGGGAATAGGCCTCCCTGGAGGAGCCAAGCACAGCCACACCTGCCCTACCTGATACACACAGGCGATGAATACCGGCCTCTGTTGCTGGGTCAGGAGACCACTGCCCAGATCCTGATCCAAGCCCTGAATCCCTTGGACTACAGGAAGTGGAGGACCCAGTCAATGTCCTGTAGGCTCCTGAAGGTGGCTAAGGTAAGATGAGTCCCAGGATCCAGGCTCCTAGCCTTGTGACTAATACAGTGTGGGATTTGTTTGTTTGTTTTTTGAGACAGGGTCTTACAGCGTAGTCTTGGCCGGCCTGACACTCACTGTGTAGACTGATATGACCTTGAACTCACAGCGATCCACCTGCCTCTGCCTCCTGGGTGTTGAAGTTAAGGCCATCATCCCCAGCCACTGTGGCCTTTCAGCTGGAGTCCACTGAAATGCCCTTTGCTGGCCAGCCTAGGATGCAGTAGGGAAACTGAGTCCTCAGGCTTGGCTGGTGACCTGAGTCAGGACTCTCTCTACCCTCTATAGAAGAAAACAAGTGTCTGTTGGGGACAGGGAACCCACCAGTGGCCTTGTTAGTCTCAGGAATACAGAATGAACTGTGTTTGTGCTTGTGGCTATGGCGTCGTCTGAGCTTGGCTCCTTCAGTATGAAATGGGATTTTGGGGAGGGGACAGCTCCTTGGCAGAGCACTTGCCTAGTATGCAGGAAGCCCTGGGTCTGTCCCTACGCCACATAAATGAGGTGCAGTGAACATGCCTCTGATCTTGGCACTGAGGGGGTGGAGGCAGAGATGAGGATAGCATGCATGCAGGCTTGGAACTGGGCCTGCCACGGAGCACCACAGAACGGGGGAGCGTCTTCTGCACCTCCTCTCCAGTTGACACCCTCCCACGTCCCCAGTTGCCTGTGGAGTTCTTGCTGCTGCTCACAGTACCTGTTGTGGATCCCGACAAGGATGATCGGAATTGGAAGCGGCCACTCAACTGTCTGCAGCTGGTCATCAGCCCCCTGGTCCTGGTCCTGACCCTGCAGTCAGGCGTCTGTGAGTACCTCTCCCCCATCACCTCCCTCCTCCTACCCCAGAGCCTCTACAGAGGAGACTCCAGGGCATGCTTATCCAACAAGGGACTTCCCTATCAGTGGGCCAGTCCTGCAGTGGGCCAGTCCTGCCGCCTTCAGGTGGAGCTGTAAACAGTGGTCCCCAGACCACGTCCAGCCCTCTGCCTATCTTGTCTCCATTAGACACTGAGGACTGGGGGATGTGCAGGGCTCAGAGACGGAGCACGTGTCTAGCAGCTGAGGTGCTGAGTTTCATGTCCAATACTATACTGCCACCAAAAAAATAATTAGAGAACAAGGCTGGGCATGGTAGCCAACTCCTTTAATCAATCCCAGCACTCAGGAGACAGAGGCAGGCAGATCTCTGAAATTGAGGCCAGCCTGGTCTACATAGTGACTTCAGCCATTACTATACAGTGAGACACTCTTTTAAAAAAGTGCACATATATGTGTGTGTGTATGTGTGTATATATATACACATGTGCCAGCCAGGCAGTAGTGGCACACGCCTTTAATCCCAGCAGCACTGGGGAGGCAGAGGCAGAGGCAGGTGGATCTCTGAGTTCGAGGCCAGCCTGGTCTATAAGAGCTAGTTCCAGGACAGGCTCCAAAGCTACAAAGTAACCCTGTCTCAAACAAACAAAGAAACAAACAAACAAAAAAAATACAGAATGGAGAATTTTATACCAAACTCCAGTTTTTATCATCTTGAGATCTGGGCCAGAAGGAAAACCTGCCAGAGCCTAGAGGTGGCTCAGTGTGACTTGATGCCCCCCCCTCCACACACACACACTGGCTTTTCCCCGTTGGCCCCAGAATGGCCGTTTCCTTTCTGCCTTGTTCTAGATGGGGAGCGAAGACTCGCCAGGAACTTTCTAGTCACATCCATTCTTGGTTTCTAAGGTGACTCACGCTGCTCATTTCTCCCCTTAACCCAAGGTTGTTGAGAGGGGGAGTCTGAGGCAAAGGCATGGGTGACTGCCATGTGATTTCCATGCCAGGGTGAAACCAGAACCATGTGTGAATGTATGTGTGCCCGGTTTACATGTGTGAACGTGCACTCGGTTTACATGTGTGAGTGTGCGCCTGGTTTACATGTGTGAACGTACGCCCGGTTTACACGTGTGAATGTGTGCCCGGTTTATGGAAGGAATGGGAGAAGGGGTTAGGAGGAAGGGAAATGAGGATGTCTGTGAGCCAGGTCCCTTGTAGCCTTTGTCCCTGAAAGAGCTATAGCCCTGCTTCCTGCCAGAGCAAGCTCGGAGCTTCCTTTTCAGCCCCTGGGGCTTTCTCTAGGATGGAACCCAGGGCTTCACACAGCTGAAAGTAGACATGCCTATGTCATAGCCCCAGATCTCACTTCTTTATTTTACATAGTCTCGGTATGTAGCCCAGGCTGGCCTTGAACTCACTATGTAGTGGAGGGATGCTGTGAGCGCCTGAATTTTCTGCATCCGTTTTCTGAGCACCAGCTAAGCTGACAGGCATCCACCACCGTGTCTGGTTTATATGATGCTGGGGCAGGAATCCAGGCTTCGTGCATGCTGGACACACCATCTACCAACCCAGCTGCTTCCTCAGCATGCTGCCCCCTCCTTTCTGGCACTTGAGACAGTGTCTCATGTATACCAGGCTGTCTTCAGCTCTCTACGTAGCTGAGGCTGGCCTTGAACTTCTGAACTTACTCAAAGCCTGTATCACCCACCGTGGGACTGGTGGGAGGGAGTGGGGAGGAGTAGGGGATCCCAGCTCCCTTTCTTGTCCCATAGATGGCATTTATGAGATTGGCGGCCTCCTTCCTGTCTGGGCTGTGGTGGTGATCGTGGGCACAGCTCTGGCCTCAGTGACCTTCTTTGTCACATCTAACAGAGAGCCCCCTAGACTGCATTGGGTAAGGACTGGAGGTCTCCGATGGGCGGCCTGGGTGTGTTCCTGGGGTGGTTTGGTGAATGATAATGTCTACTTACCCTGAAGGGGAGCTGAACCCTGAACCCTAAGCCAATTCGCCTGTTTAGGCTTCTTTTTACTTTGAGTGGAATCAATCAGCTTATCTTTTTTTTTTTTTTTTTTTTTTTTTTTTGATTTTTCGAGACAGGGTTTCTCTGTAGTTTTGGTTCCTGTCCTGGAACTAGCTCTTGTAGACCAGGCTGGCCTCGAACTCACAGAGATCCACCTGCCTCTGCCTCTTGAGTGCTGGGCAATTAGCTTATCTTATTGAGATAGTACTTCATACTTCTCAGTTTTTATGTTTTGTTTTTATTTTTGTTTGCTCTATTATGTGGACAAGGGTTTGGCTTGCATGTGTATCTGCACACTATGTATATGCCTGGTACCCTAAGAGGCCAGAAGAGGGTGCTGGATCCCCTGGGACGGGATTACGTATGGTGATGGGCCAACCAATGTGGGCACCAGAAACAATGACTACAGGGCCAACTCTTCCAGCCCCTATTTTTTTGTTGCTTGTTGATACAAAGCCTTTTATAGCTCGGAATGACCTTGAACTCATGACCCCCCGACACACACACCCATATATATCCCCCCCCCCCCCCCCCCCCGCCTCCAGTCCCAGGATCAGGTGTGTGCTTCCACACCAGGTTTGCTTGTGTTTCACGGTGCTGAGGATGGAACTTAGGGTCTCAAGCACACCAGGCCGGTGTACATTCCTGGGAGTGGAGTCACTAGGTCCATGGTGACTTTGGCTTTCTGAGGAACCTGGGGCTGTTTTCGGAGAGGGCAGCCATCTGCCCTAATGGCCCTGATGTCTGTAGCCTCATCATCAGGACTCAGTGATGTCAGGGGCTTTGTCCAGAGATTTATTTTCCCCCAGACTATACTTAAACTCACTTATTTCAGTGTCTTGAGATAGGGTCTCTTGTAGCCCAGGTTGGCCCCAAATTTGCTATGTAAATTGGAACTTGAACTTTTTTGATCCTCCTGCCTCTGCCTCCCAAGTGCTGGGAAAACAGGTGGTGCTGGGACCAAACCCAGGATGTCGCACATGCTCAGTGAACACTTTACCATCTGAGCTATATCCCTAAGCCCCAAGGTTTTCACCATGTAGACCAGGCTGGTCTCACGTACTACAGGAGTCCCATCCCCAGAAGCCACATGGTGGCGAGGGTGAACTGACTCCTATAAGCTGTCCCCTGACCTCCACATTCTCACTGTGGCATGTGCCCCCATGCACACACAAAATAAATAAATGTAAAACTTTTTTTTTTTTTAGTGTAGAAAGCCAGGTATCGTAGTGTGTGGCAGAGGCAGGAGGATCACACGTTCAAGGTCATCACCAGCCAGTGCTGGAAGTTTGAAGACAGACTGTGCTTTGTGAGACCCTCTGTCCAAAATAATAATAATAATAATAATAATAATAATAATAATAATAATAATAAAGGATTCCCACCATCACACCAAATAGCACTGAGCTCCAACCTTTTCTTCATTACTTACTGTATAACAAACACTAATGACCTCACTGTCTTGAGCACTGTGCCATTGGCTCACACCCCAGCCTGGGTTCTAGGTTCCATGCTACCCAGCTTATGGATAACCTGAGGCTGTGTCCTACTGGGTGATGGCTGGGGTCCCATCAAGATACCCATCCCCTCCACAGCTCTTTGCTTTCCTGGGCTTCCTGACCAGTGCCTTGTGGATCAACGCAGCTGCCACTGAGGTGGTGAACATCTTGCGGTCCCTGGGCGTGGTCTTCCGTCTGAGCAACACTGTACTAGGTCTCACCCTCCTGGCCTGGGGGAACAGCATTGGAGGTGACTTGGGGCTCTGGGGTGGCTCTTTTCTTCCCTAGCCATAGTCGTATCTCAAGAGGACATCCAGGGTGTATATCCTCTTCACCAGTGGGGTGCCCATTGTCATTTTTAAATGACTTATCACTCTGTGTGTGGTGTGTGAAATCTATTACAGCCAACCATACCTACCTGTATATATGGAGTTGTGACGCACAGGCTACCCCACATACATACCTATACCACTTGTTTAGCCACAGCAGCTTGGTTATGATTGACCAGGCTGCTTACTGAACAGGAACATTCTAGCATGGAGCTGGGAGTCCAGAACCCAGCTGTCCTTTAGCAAAGGCCTTTGAGCGTCTTACAAAAGAGAACACACAAAGGTGCCGTGAGGGTTGCCCCCAGTGAGAAAGAGTGGGGTAAATGGAATTAGAGTGGAGGGTGTCTTAGAGGGTGCTGGGTCTCAACAGGAGCCTGCCCCTCACAGCCTACTCTCTCTCTCTCTCTGCAGATGCATTCTCGGATTTCACACTGGCCCGCCAGGGCTACCCTCGGATGGCCTTCTCCGCCTGTTTTGGTGGCATCATTTTCAGTATCCTTTATTGGGGCTTCTCTGAGCCTCGGTGTGGTGTCCCAGCACTGAGAATCACAGGTGGGCTCTCAGCAACACCCTTGGGACTGGCCAGGGACCTACGGCTTCATCTTTGCATTTGTTGTTGGGGAATTGAGAGTCCACTCTTGTAGGACTCTTGTGAAAGCCTCACCCTCAGGTTAGCAGAAAGGAGCCAACCTGGAATGATCTATAGGCGCGGCTTTGGCTCCGCTTCAGCTTCTTACTGTAAGGCTCAGGGATATGGTCATTTAGCCTCAGTTTCCCCATCTGCTTGAGTGCTCAGGAACCAGGCATTTCGGACATCCCTTGTCATTCTTAAGCTGAGTGCAAAATAGGCTCTCAACATCCACTTTATCAGCAACCTTAGCATCAGGTGCTCCGAGCGGGAGGACCCTGGGTGTAGACAATAAAGAAGGCCAGGCGCCCAGGGCTGGGGTGGAGCTGCTATGAGGGTGGGCTGCAGGCTCCAGCACAGCTTCCTGAACTGGCTGCAGACATCCTGGTGGGTGTAGGACTGGGCTGCTTGCTGCACATCGTCCGGAACCATGCTGCAGAGGTGAAGGTGAGGACGGCAGCACGACTGCAGAATATCCTGGAAGTATTTTGCATGGGGGTTGGGGTTACCCTGCAAGCAGACAGAGTAACTAAGATACAGCTTGCATGGAACGGGCAGGCAGCCTGCGGCTTTGGTCCTGTTCAGCTTTGTCAGTGCCCTGGAGTGACGACAGACCCCAGCTACCTGGGTATGCATGCATGGGGTGAGACTGGAGCTGGAAGTCAGACCCCAGTACTGCCCACATGGAGGAGCTAGGAGAAGGGAGATGTTCCAGAAGGTGGGGCCCATCATATTAAGGGAGGGCTCTTGCTATTTTTTGATTTCAGTTTTTTGAGACAGGGTTTCTCTGTGTAGCCCTGGCTGTCATGGAACTTGCTCTGTAGACCAGGCTGGCCTCAGGCTCACAGAAATTCACCTGCCTCTGCTTCCTGAGTGCTGGGATTTAAGGCACGGGCCACCACTGCCCGGCCTAAGGAAGACTCACAGGCTGGCCTGGGTTCTCGTGAATGCTAAGACTTGACTGAGACATCAGAGACATGACATGTGTTTTGGGGAAAGTCTATGGTGCACACACACTAAGCTTGTATCATGCTACCCCTGCACCCCTAGCTCTGGAGTCTGCTGTATGTATGCACATGTGTGGACAGTTATACATACCTATGCATACACAGAAGCTGAAGGTAGACACTAAGTGACCTCCTGATTCCCTTCCTCCATATAGGGTGCTCACTGAACTCACAGCTCAATGATTTGGGTAGAGTGGTGGCCAGCCAGCCCAGCCCCAGCCATCTTCCTGTCTCTGCCCGCCTCCAGTGTTAGGGTTATAGTAGTCATGGGAGGGGCATCCAAACCCAGGACCTCATGTTTATGCAGCAAGTGTTTTCACCCACTGAGCCATCCTAGCCACCCTCCCTCCCACCACCTCAGGCCCAGTACCCCAGATGTCAAGGCGGGATGCCTCATTGACATTCTACAGGAAGATTTTGCACAAAACAAGCAAACCCGTTCCCGGGGCCACCTGTACTATTATCACGTACACAATACTGATAAAGGGCTGACCACAAGTCCTAAACACCATGCACATCCACACAGCTGCCACTTCTTTGACTCTCCATTCAAACCGAAGGGTTGGAAGATGTGTCTATTGCACACTTCCACGCCCACCCTAGGTCTGCTCACCCCCACCCCCAGCTTTCTCCCTGCATTCTGCTTGTCCAGTATCTTGATGTAGGATGTTCTCAGCCACACAGAAATCAGTATATAAAATGTAGCCAGAACCAGATATGGAGGTGCACACTTACAATCCCAGGACGCGGGAGACTGAGGCAGGAGGATTTGCCTCAAGGTCAAAGCCAGACTAGGCTGTAGAGCATGATGCTGTGCCCAAAAGGTGTTGGGTGACGGAGGATGTGGTTCGGTTGGCAGGGTGTTTGCCTGGCATGCATGAAGCCCTGGGTTTGAATCCCCAGCACTGCACAAGTGTGGCGTGGGAATGCATGCCCGTCATGCCAGCGCAGGAGGCCAGGAAGAGCCCCTGCAGGCTCAAGTGGAGGCTGATAGATAAGACACTACACCGCAGACCCCATAGCCGTGGGTGCTGAACAATCTCTCCTGTTCTCCCCACAGCTGGAACCGGACGGACTGCTGGTGTGGGTGCTGGCCAGTGCCCTGGGGCTCAGCCTAGTCTTCTCCTTGGTCTCCGTCCCGCTTCAGTGTTTCCAGCTCAGCAAGGCGTATGGCTTCTGCCTGCTCCTCTTCTACGCCAGCTTCCTTGCTGTGGTCCTGCTCACGGAATTTAGGGTGATTCACTTGAAGAGGGTCTGACTGAAGCTGCTCGGCCTGATGGTTTAGGGGTGATTCTCCTACCTCCTGATAGGAGAAGTGGAGGTGGGGGGCCTCTGCGGTTCCCATGGGGCTCCAGGGAAGGTGGTGTGTCCTGACTACCAGCACCCAGCAGCCTGAGTGTGGGGACTTGAAGCTGGCTTTGCTGGGGACCACCCCATTCCCCATTTGAATGACTGCAGAGGTCTTGGGGAGGGCAGCCTGTCAGCCCCCGTCACTTCTGGGCTTTGGGCAGCCCTGTGCCTCCCTCTTAAGCTCTTCCATGGTCCGCAGCCTCAGCTGAGACCTGCATCAGTGCTGGCTGAACAGAGCCAGTGGGTCGTTTCTCAGCCTCCCATGTAGTGTTACAGTCAGAAGAAACAGGTCAAGTTATCAGTTGTGCACGGTACTGTGCCAGGTGGCTCAAAACCACCTGGATCCTACCCTACCTGGTGAGTGGCAGCCACATTGGGCCGTGGATCCAGGTTCTTCTAGAACTTTCTGTTCAGAACTCCCTGGCTCCCCAACCTACAAAACAGGAGCCAGCCTGGGTCCTGTGCCTACCTCAAGGGGAGCCAGGGGCAGAGCCTCGCCACAGGGGCTTCTTGCAAGTGGTGTGACTGGCCTTTTAAAAATGCCACTCACTCCCTGACCGCTTTTAGCTGAAACTTGATTGTTTTTGGTCCCCTACCCCCACCAAAAAAAGAAAAAGAAATAAAAGACAAGCTATTTTAAGTGTACCAGAGGCCCACAGATCTCCTCCGTCCTTTGCCTGGGCAGATGACTGGAAGGCTGGGTGGGGCTGGGTGGGATCAGTAGAGCCCCTGCCCGCAAGCTGGAAGTTAAAGGCAGCAGCATCTACAAAGCAGAGGCTTGTTTATTGAAATCTGGGTACAGTGGGCTTCCAGGTAGCAAATCATTGTATAAAACCTTCTGACGTGGTTCCTGATCCATACAAAATGATTGTCTGCATGGTGTGGAGTAAGGCTGGGGTGGGGGAGGGGAAGAACATGGTTCCATAGCTACCCCTGCTAGGCTGTGACTGAGCCCCAGTCCCCACTCAGCTGAACTGAGGGAAGGGCATCTGGGCTAGACAGGGTCCCAGGGCATCTCAGCTCACAGCCTGGGCCACATCCATCTGTCCCCTGCTTAGCAAGTTTGAGAGTCAGCTTGGTGTGCCCAAGGTGACCCTGTAGGGATAGGTGTCCCCAGTCTACATGACTGGGTGGGGTTTGGCGCCTGGCTGGTATGTGCTAAACCCAGGGGTTCTGGTACCTCATATTAGGCCCCAGACTGCTCCCCACACCTGGGCCCTTCTCACCTACGCTAAGGTGTACTTAACAATTTCTGGGGTAGAGGAAGGCCTAGAACCAGGATGCTCAGAGGCCCCAGGCCCTCTGTAGAGGCCTCCCCTCTTTTTGCTTCCAAAATGCCCATACACAAAAGCTAAGGCACCCAGCTATGCAAATGAAGCTGCTTCTCCGGAGAGAGGGCTCAGGAGTCCAGGCTGAGCTCCAGTGGAGGCAAAGAGCCTTTCAGAGTTAAGGGGATGCTACCAGTCTCTTGACTGCTTGTGGGAAGCAGTGGTTTTCCTGAGGGGGGGGGTGGCTGTGCTTTATTTCAGAGTGAAAACACCCGCTTTCCAGCTTGGCCCCAGGATCAGCTGAGTCGGGTGCTGGGCCTAGCTCTGTCTCCTGCAGTTGCGAGAACATGAAAGGACCTATGCATGCTCATTCTGAGTCCCAAGAAGTAACAGGCATGGAAGGCAGGTTAGCTGGAGGTGCCAGGAGGTAGGAGACACTTTCCCAGCTCTCCCCAAGCCTGCCTGCCTGCCTGCTCTGTACCTCATCCCTTGATGGACACAACAGTGGGATGAAGTGACCACAGGAGGTGGAGGTGGCTGAATGCTTACCTGACCCTCCTACCCCAGCTACCTAGCTTATGAGAGCCTTGGGGAGGCCAGTCCTCCTTGTGCCTCAGAGTCCATGGTGCAGTGGCGGTGCCAGCCTGCAGTGATGGGCAGTGAGGGATCCTAGGCTGCGGCTCCCTCCCCAGCCTTCAGCACAAATGAACTCTACTGAAGAAGCCACTCCCAGAAGGGACACGGTTTACCCTGGGTCAAATTCCCTGGGCCTCCTGCTGGGCCTGGCTTCCCACCACATGGGACCTCCTATCAATTCCATCACCTACAGACGCTGCCGTCCTGCAGGCGGTGGGGTTTCTTCCTAGTGGTTTTGTCCGGAATACCAGACATGGACACCTGTGATGGGTGTGGGGACTATTGGGGATACTGCGGGGATGGGGCCCGAGGCAGCAGCAGGGAGGCCCACCTGGTGTCCCAGGAAAGCTGGCATTGCTGAGATGGCACAGCCTGTTTAAGGGGCTTCTGGAGAAGAGGGCTTCCAGAGATTTCCATGGTAGGAAGAGCTCAGTCAGGCCTGGTCCTCTAGCCCGAGCCGACTTCTGAAGCTCAGGAAGACAGAGCAAGGCGGTTCAAACCAGTCCCGGCTAGTCTTTTTCTGTCTGTGTAAGTATGTGCATATATGAGTGTGTCTGCATACACACGGGTTCCATACGTGGTAGTACATAATACTGTGGTGTTATTGCATAGAAGAGCTGGCTCCACGGGGCCCGGCTAGGTGACGGTCTGGGAACGCTGGCGACTGCCAGGAGGCTGCTGGGTGGTGGGGCCAGGCACGCTGCCCCTAAGCTGCTGTTGCTGCATCTCCTGCTCCCGGGCATGCTCCTCGTACCACTCCTAGGACAGAGGCGAGTGCTGCTGAGAGGTGGCTCACCTTCCAAACCACTCCCCCCAGCTGACGTGGGGGACAGCAGAAGAGCCTGCGCTAGGTGAGGTCAGCGGAGGCAGCCAGGATCCCACCCACCACCACCCAGGGGATAGGGACAATGGCCCACAGGGGCTCTGCAGGAGCTCAGGCCTTTCCAGGCTCAGAGGCTGTGGGTGGCAGTGTCACCTCCATTCAGACACTGCTTCTGCTGCCCTCTGAGGGGTCACAGGGGCCTTTAAGCTCACAGTTGCTTACCTCCCAGCGTGACCCAGAAAGTCAGCCACTCCCAGGGCCTGGGGTACTGGGGTAGGGCCAGTGTTAAACAGTTCCCTCATAGTTTAAAAACCAGACCCCAAGCCACAGTCTCCAAAGTGAGCCCATGGCTGCGCTCCCTCGTTAGCAGAGGGGAGACTGAAGCCTGGTGTGGGCTGGCAGGCTGGGGGAGGATGGGAGTTGCCTGGCCTCTCCTAGGCAGCTGCCCCGCTGCTCTGTGGGGCTTACTGTTCTGTCATTTTGGGTGGGGTCTGTGGCGCCAGCGCTCAGTGGCCTCCAACCACAACTTCTTGTGTTAGTGAAGCTGTTGCATAGGAAATCCAGAAACCCCAGAGGAAGTTGAGCTGAGCAGGGCTCAGGCCCCGGGTTCTGCTGGGAGGGCAATGCTGCCTAGCATGCGCTGTTTACATGTTACAACAGCTGCAGGCATGGTGAGACTGGGAGATGGTGGGAGGAAGGAAGGAAGGAAGTCCCCCAGTCAAAATGCCCACTGCCCTGAGCTCAGCAAAGCTTATTTCCATCGAGCAACGGGGGGGGGGGGGGGTGTCGGGGGGCCAGGAAGAGGGAAGTAACCACCAACCACCCTGCGTGGGCAGCAGGCCCTTCAGGGCCTGCCTGGTCTCTTCCCTCACACATCTCTAGAAAGAACCACAGGGTTACTGGATGCCTTCAAGGGGCAGCATGGCCATGCAGTGGGCTGGATGGGAAAGTGGCCACCCAGGAATATATCAAAATGTCAAGGCTGTGAAGTCTCAGTCCTGAGTCCCTGGGAAGACATGGAACCTTCCCAGGCCCTCCACCAGAAGAGCCCCCCCCCCCCCCCCAGGGCATTCATTTGCCCCTACCTGGATCTCCCCAGGGCATTCGCCCCTACCTGGATCTCCTCCGACCCCCCCCCCCACAGGGCATTCATTTGCCCCTACCTGGATCTCCCCAGGGCATTCGCCCCTACCTGGATCTCCTCCGACCCCCCCCCCCCAGGGCATTCATTCGCCCCTACCTGGATCTCCTCCTGGTACATCTTCAAGCTCAGGTCACTTTTGGTTCTTGATCTCCGTCCCAGAAACACCAAGGAATTTTGCTAGGGAGGAATGGAGGCTGTGAGGTTTGTGTGGCTGCAGATGGCATGGGCTCACCTGGGCTTGGGCCCTAGGGCTGTACCACAGAGGCTGCTCCTACCCCATGGATATTTGCAAGGATGCCACCAACTTGAGATGGCAGGCCCCTCCCCTTGGCAACTGTGGAGTCTCCGGCCCCTTACCTGGTATTTCTCCATCTGAGAGAGGGTGTCAAGCAGCCGGGTGACGTCAGAGGAGGCACCTCGCACCTCACGATAAAGCTCCAGGATGGCCAGAAGCTCCTCCTTGGATATTTCCTTCTCAATGATGATGCCACTGTCCACTAAGGGTGGGGAGAGCTGGGTCCCATAACCACTTTCTCCCACTGTGGAGTCTGCCACTTCCCTCAAGCGGCACCCATTCCTGTCCCAGCCACTTGTGGTCCCTCCTTCCCCTCCCCTCACTAATGTCAGGAAATCATGTTCAGCCAACAGCTTACAGGGGACACAGGGCATCAGGGGAAGCAGGGTATGATAATCTCGGGGTTTAGGTGTGGAGAGTAGGTGGGTGGACTATCTCAAGGCCAGCCTTGGCTACCTCGGGCTATTTGAGCACCTATCTCACAGAAGGCTTCATGAGTCTCCAAGAAAACAGAAAAATATCAGATGGCATTCAGGATGCACAGACAGGAAGACTGCAAGTTCAAGGCCAGCCTCAGCTATATCCAAGACTGTCTCTAAACACACACATTAGCGAACATATATAACATCACCTAGCTCGACACCACATCGATTTAAGAACTAGTAGGGGTGGGTGGGCAGTTCTGGTGGTGTTTGGTTTGGTTTTCTTTCTTTAGTTTGGGGCTGGAATTCAGGACTTTGCACATGTGTATAGAAACAACTCTACCGCTGGGCTAAGAATGAAGACTGAGCTTAGCCAGGCCGCTGGGCTGTGAAAAGGACACTGTTTACCTCTGCAAGGGGCATTCACACATGGGAATCGGGAGCCGTGGTGGTCTGAGTGTGCTGTGGTGAACCGTGGCACTGGCTGGCAGAAGGCTCAGTGGTACATGCCAGTCAAAGTTGTCCAGGGTTGGGAAGGACACCAAGGGGTGTTCCTCCCACAGCCTTCTCCACTCAGAAATGATGGTGGCTACTTGTTTTACATTTAGAAGTTGTAAGCATTTTTCTGCTGTTAGATTTTTTAAAATTTCTGTACTTATTAAGGTATGAGTGCTCTGTCTGCATGTATGCCAGCAGGCCAGAAGAGAGCACCAGATCCCATCATAGCTGGTTATGAGCTGCCATATGGGTGCTGGGAATTGAACTTAGGACCTCTGGAAGAACAGCCAGTGCTCTTAGCGGCTGAGCCATCTGTCCAGCCCTTCGGCTATTAGATTTTTTTTTAAACATTTATTTATTTATTTGTTTGTTTGTTTGTTTATTATGTTTACAATATTCCGTCTGTGTGTATGCCTGCAGGCCAGAAGAGGGCACCAGACCCCATTACAGATGGTTGTGAGCCACCATGTGGTTGCTGGGAATTGAACTCAGGACCTTTGGAAGAGCAGGCAATGCTCTTAACCTCTGAGCCATCTCTCCAGCCCCGGCTATTAGATTTTTAACATCAGCTACAAATGAGACCTAGACAGACTAGCCAAAGCCAGACAGCTGATACAGCTGAGACAAGCAGGCGGGGGGAGGGGGAGATAACAGGGTGCAGCAGATGGGCAATGACACCCGCACAGACCTTCCGAGTCCTGACTCTTGCGGCTGTAGTTCATGCGGAAGACGAAGGCCTCCAAGATGAAGGCCACGATAATGGTCATCACCACCTGGCCGAGGAAAGACAATGTCACGGCCGCGTTAGATGAGGCCCTTCCTCTCCAACACTGCAGCCCAGGGGACCATGATGGTGGGACCTACCATGGTTACGATATAGAAGGTCATGAAGTACAGGCGACTCCAGTGGGAGGTCTGTGAGGTGACACCTTCCTGGAGAGAGTAGAGAGTGAGCCCACAGGCGGCACTAGCCACCATCTCCTCTTGCTCCCTGATCTGAGTACTCCTTTCTGTAGCATCAGCCCCCGGCCCTCTCCAGCATGGCTGACTGGAGCCCAGGTCAGCACAGGTAAGTCTTCGACTGGAGAGAATTTAAAGAATCGGGGGGGGGGGGGTCTCCCCCCTGCTCCTACCCTCCCACCCTCACCATATTTTTTCTTTATTTTATTTTTTTAAAAATATTTATTTATTTATTATGTATACAATATTCTGTCTACATGTATGCCTGCAGGCCAGAAGAGGGCACCAGATCTCATTACAGATGGTTGTGAGCCACCATGTGGTTGCTGGGAATTGAACTCAGGACCTTTGGAAGAGCAGGCAATGCTCTTAACCACTGAGCCATCTCTCCAGCCCTTTTTTCTTTATTTTAGAAACAGAATCTGTGAACTAAAGTGATCCTCCTGCCTCATCCTCCCAAGCAGCTGGCAACACCACAGGGCCTGGCATGTCGCACCGTTGACCAATGGTCAGATGCCCAGAGGCTGTCACGGTGCATGGAGGAAGGGAGACAGCCGGTAGCACAGAGCCAGGGGTGGTGCGCACACTGGGGCTTTCCACTAAAGCATGATAAAGGACCCCACACCCTGTGGGGACTGTAAGAGAAATGCACCCCAGCCCCGAGAGAGGACAAAGGTGGGGGAGGCCCAGAGCTTACCATGATGATGTACCAATTGTTGACAACTGTGAGCTCAAACAAGGTCACTGCAAGGGAAGGGGACATGCCTTAGGCCAATGTCAAAGGCCCTCTCTGCCCCCGAGTAACTGCTTACAGGGGCACCTGTCACCCAACCCATCCTCCGAAAAGTGTGCCCTTTGCCTGAAGAGCCCATTGGGCCAGGTCTGGCTGAAGCTGGTAGTGAGGAGCGGAGCGAGCAGCAGACTTAACTGGGTGTATGATGGGAGCAATGGGGGGTTCTCCCTTCTCTTGAAAGGCCACGCCAGTATTGTGTCCCTCCTATGCTTTTGCAAGGAACCAGAGAGTAGCGAGGAGCCCTGGGGCCTCGGTCAGGGGCTGCCTGACTACTGAAACAGCGCTATTGTGCTGGGTTCCCTCTGATGGCACTGAAGGCAGGTGTGCCATGCTGGCATTGCAGCTGGGCTAGGACCTCTTCCTTCTCAGTCATGATGAGGTCTGGCACCTGAGCGAGCTTGGATCTGCCTGTGCTCCAACCGCACGACACTGCTGTGAGTTCAGGGGACCCCAAGAAGGACGCTCAGTGGCTACAAAGAGTGGAGAGACTAAGGCCGGGAGGACCCTCCGGGACTCACTCACCAAAGCTGTTGAGGATGTTGTCAAAGTTATTGAGATAGTAGTAGCCATCTTCTATCTTGGTCTTATTGTCCACCGTGTGGTTGATAAATCGGTAGGCATCAGCCACCGTGCTGGAGCTGACGAAGGGCACAAGAGGGCAGGAGGGTCACAAGATGACTGACCACCCTCTCTGGGACAAACATGCAAAACAAGGCCTGACTAGGGGTCTCCTTGTGTCACCCATATCCTACCCTAAGAGTAATCACTGGTGTGCCTGCACCCTGCAAAGGTCGAGTTGGAGGTAGTGAGAATTGGGGGCCTTCTCTGTCCTCCCAGGTTTCTCTGGAGCACTGCCCATGTACGCCAGCTTTGGCCCAGTTGCCCCACCTGGAGGGGACCCTGTTTGTCACACTCCAGGTTTCTACTCTTCTGTTAAAATCCATGCTGCCATTTGTAAAAGCTAGGCGCCCATGCACCAGGGAGCTGGCTAACAAGGTTATGTCCTGAGTCCCCAGCTGAGCGGTACACGGACCCTGAAGGGAGGTCTGGGGTGTGTACTTGAGCACTATGGGGACCATCATTATGGGCTCTTGGTACCAGGGTCACCGGTGACCTATCAGTACTCAAGGTCATATCAATAGTGGACCTTGCTCATATCCTTTTAGAGAGGAGGGGATGGGTTAGGGCCACAGAGGTGTCACCTGGCTCTTCATCCCTCATCCCTGTGATCTTCTTGCCAGGGTCATCTGTCTAGACTCTTGCCAGGTCCCAGGCTCTCCTGGACAGCGTAAGAGGGGTGAGGAGGGGTGTGTCGATTGAGGCCTGAGCTCTGCTAGGGATGGGCGACACTGGCTCCCAAACTGTCCCTCGGCTCTGTGTGCCCAGCCTAGGAGTAGGTCGCCCGCGCCGTGCACATACTTGCAGCAGTTGCGGTACAGTCGCCCGCTGAAGAACTCCATGCCCACGATGGCGAAGGAATAGTAGAAGGTGAGCAGTGTGAGGCCGAGGCTGGGGAGGCAGAGGGACAGGGCCGTCAGGGTGGGTGAGGGGGGCGGTAGCTGCAGCGCGTCCTGGTCCCCCGGCACTGACTGCGGGAGGCATGCCCCTAGCCCTGGCCAAGTGACCACCGAAAAGTGTCTGCAGGGGAGGGGCCGCGTGGCTCATGGTGGGGGACGCTAGGGACAGATGCCCCTTAACCAGAGATGCACCCCTTACCTGTGAAAGTAGGCTCACAGGTGACCCCTTACCTGTGAACGTAGACACAGGTGGTTAAGTTGACAGCTCCCTGCCCTCCCCACTAGACAGCTCAGCCAGGTCGGCACTGCCGAGGGGACCTCTATGGTCCAGATTCTGTCTCTTTGAAGAGCCCCCCAGACTCCCTGAATCCAGCCTTCCTGGGATTCCTCCTTGTTCCTGCTTCCCCTGAACCCCTACACGAGCCTCATACCGCCTGGACCTGTAGGCTGAGAGGCGGGCAGTACCTGGCCATCCGTGGCAGCAGCTCAAACATGGTGTCCAACACATTGCGATAGCGTTTCTTCAGTTTAAATAACCTGAGTGATGAGAGCACCGTGTTGCTGGAACCGCAGAGGCAGGGGCACGGCCTCAGCCCACTTCGTCAGACGGACCAGAACCTTGCAAGCCCTCCTCTCCCCACGGGAAGATGAGGCTGAGAAACCTTGCGAAGCTGAGCTCAAGACTCAAAATGTGGCACCGTAAGGGCAGACCTGGCCAAGACCCGCGGAGGAGTTACAGACCGTGCCAGCCTCATATTGTATAGTGTGGTTTAAAAAAAGCAGCAAGTCCCCCACTGGAGGGGACAGATGAGGCCAGCAGCTCAGACAGGACAAGACCAGGAAAGGGGATGTCACACTCGGAGACCCTCGGGAAGAAAGGCGGATGTGCAAAAAAGGGACGAGCCACAGTGGACTTGCTCTTGGATGGCAGGGAGTGGGGACATGGCAGAACCCCTTGGCAGTAAAGCAGCCCTGACTCCTGAGGCTTGGAGAGCCAAACCCCAAGGAAGACAGGTAGGCAAGTGGGATGCCAGGGGCAAAGGGCAGACAGGTTGAGACAGGCGAGAGCAGAGGCCTGGGACATCGCTCTAGTCCTCAAAGGTGAGACCCCCTAACTGAAGACCGGGCAAGTGGGCAGTGTGGCTCTTCCTGGGCCATAGGCCGGACTGTTCTACTAATCAAGAGCACTGTGTGCCCCTATCCTGAAGGGCCCATGCGAGCCAGTGAACCTCGGCTGAGCCAAGGGTTCCCACCACCCAACACCCACTGCCCATTCCCTAGCCCTCCCTGCAGGTCACCTGAGCAGCTGAAGGGGACGTAGGACCACGATGAAATAGAAGGGCTCCATGTTGAGTGTCAGTGCGAGCAGTCCCAGGAAGGCAAATGCTGTGACTGAGAAATCGAACCTGGAGCCAGGGGAGAAGCCAGTTTGTTAGTGACATCCCGGACCCCTTCCACCACTTCCTCTGGCAGCCCTGCTCTTAGCCGGCCTCAGAGTCCTGACCAGTCACGGGGTACAGTCCACAGGACAATGAACATCGCCCAGCTGGCCATCCCCCAGCCACAGCTCAGGCCTACCCTTCAGTCTTGGCATTCTGACCCCAGGGTGCACGTGCCTGAAAACGGCCTCTGTAGATGGTGCTGCTCTAGGCACAGGACAGAAGCCTTGGCCTCAGTAGCCTCTGGAGGGCCAGTCACACTGGGACCTGCCACACTGAGGGACTCAAGACAGGCAGGAACTCAAGGCGCACCAGCTCTGGCTTCTTTCACTGCCAGCCGAGAGGAAGTGACACCTTCTGTGGCCCTTGTGGTTCTGGGGGTTTTGCTTTTTTTTGTTTGTTTTTTTTTTTTTTTTTTTTTTTAATTTATTTATTTATTTATTATGTATACAATATTCTGTCTGTGTGTATGCCTGCAGGCCAGAAGAGGGCACCAGACCTCATTACAGATGGTTGTGAGCCACCATGTGGTTGCTGGGAATTGAACTCAGGACCTTTGGAAGAGCAGGCAATGCTCTTAACCTCTGAGCCATCTCTCCAGCCCTTGTTTTTTGTTTTTTGAGACAGGATTTATCTGTCTAGCCCTGACTATCCTAGAACTCACTACGTAGATCAGGCTGGCCTTGAACTCACAGAGAGCTGCCTGCTGCTGCCTCCCAAGGGCTGGGATTAATCATGCCCAGAGCCCTTGTGGTTTTAATGGGAGAGATTAAGTCTGATGACTAAGAGCCAGCCCTGGGGACCAGTGAGAACTGGTGTGGGTGGCCCTAAAGGCTTCAAGTAAGAGCTCCAGGAGTCTTGAATCATAGGCAGACAGAACTTGCTGTTCTCTGACCCTCCAAGTGTGTCCTTAGGGCTGCCTGCCCTTTGGGTGTGGGTGGGGGGAGAGGATGGCTGCCACAAACACTTCAGCCCCAGGGAGACCATGTGCTTGACTTACAAGTTCCATCCAGAGGACAGGTACTCCAGAGGACCCAGGCCAGCCACCTTCATGAACAGTTCAACTCCATAGACTAAGAGAAGAAGAAAACATCAGGGGCTGATCTGGGCCTGGCTAGCTAAAGGCCAGCTGAGGGACGTGGTGACGGGGACAGCTAGAGGGAGGCCGGGCTGAGGGACATGGTAGAGGGTTGTGAGAAATCCAGGGATTTGTTTTTTTTTTTTTTTTTTCGAGACAGGGTTTCTCTGTGGTTTTGGAGCCTGTCCTGGAACTAGCTCTTGTAGACCAGGCTGGTCTTGAACTCACAGAGATTCACCTGCCTCTGCCTCCCAAGTGCTGGGATTAAAGGCGTGCGCCACCACCGCCCGGCAAATCCAGGGATTTGAAACAGGGTAAGAAGGTCAGACTAAACCTCTAAGATGGGGTCCTTTAAGGTTCTGTTTTAGGGGTGAGCCATGAGATGCTGCAGTCAGAGCTCTCACAGCTGGGTTTAAGCCAGCAGCTGGGCAGAGTCAGGAAGCACACTTACTGGTGAGAAACACAAGGTAACTCCAGGGCACATGCTTCGAGATGAAATTCCCACCTGGAAGACAAAGATGTTGCGGCTGTGTCAGCCGGGGCTTTGAGTAGGGCAGGGGGAGGTCCCTGCTGCAGCTCACCTTTCAACATGAATGTCTCCGCCAGGATCCACACCCCGTTGACAGCTACCACCAAGTCTGCAATAGAGAAGCCAGGAGAGGGAGTCAGAGGGACCGGCCTGCCAGCCTACAGGGCAAGAACCCACAGGATGTGAACAGAAAAGGCCAAGGCCACACATTGTCCCCGGAGGATCCCTCCTCTGCTTAGAGCTCTCACTACTGACCGACATTGCCCTTAGGAAACGGCCAGGAATGGCTGATGACACAGTTTGCGTCACTATAGCAACTGAGTTCAGATGAGCCCAAGTTGTCAACACAGATGGCATGAGCTTGTCTGACTGTGAATTGACTGTGTGATGTTAAGACCGCCTGTTGCTCTTGCAGAGAGCCTGGGTCCAGTTCCCAGCACCAAGATGATGGTTCACAACCATCGTAACTGCAGTCCCGGGGATCTGATGCCCTCTTCTGACCTCTGAGTGCTCAGGCACATATGCAGTGCACAGATACACAGGCAGGCAAAACAGTCCTACTCATAAAATAAACATAAAACTTTGCTTTCCTCAAAATGCCAGCACAAACACAGTAACACCGCACATATGTATGAACCTTCCACCCAGCACTCACACGTCTGGAAATGACCCCAGGACCAGCAACTAGACATGGAAATATGTCTATGATGGGAGGCGGTGACTGTTCGAATAGACTGATACATTTGCCAAGGGGCACGGAAGACCATGTGGTCCCTCTCTGTGTGATATTATGCAATGGTATCTACTCTTTCTTAACCACTGAAACACACCATAGTGGGGGAAGGGTGCCTAAAGTGTGCTTAAGTATTTAAGATAGAAGCTATACGCATATACTGTTTTTTTGAGGCAGGATAAGTCACAATAAAAGTTACCCATCGGGAGGTAATGGATATCATCTATAATATAATTTGTTTTGAAAATTTGACTTGAAAGCATATAAAAATGCTACCAAATATATCCAAAGGATGCTCAACCGTGCCGCAAGGACAGGTGCTCAACTATGTTCATAACAACATTGTTTGTCATAGATAGAACCTGAAAACAACCTACATGCCCCTCGACCAAAGAATGGATGAAGAAAAATGTGGTACATTTATACAATGGAGTACTACACAGCAGAAAAAAATAACGACATCTTGAAATATGCAGGCAAATGGATGGAGCTAGAAAATATCATTTTGAGTGAGGTAACCCAGACCCAGAAAGACAATTATCATATAATCTCACTCATAAGTGGTTTTTAAACATAAAGCAAAAAAAAAAAAAAAAAAAAAAAAAACCAAAAACCAGCCTACAAATCACAATCCCAGAGAACTTAGACAACAATGAGGCCCTTAAGAGAGACATACATGAGCCGGGCGGTGGTGGCGCACGCCTTTAATTCCAGCACTTGGGAGGCAGAGACAGGCGGATCTCTGTGAGTTCGAGAACAGTCTGGTCTACAAGAGCTAGTTCCAGGACAGACTCCAAAACCACAGAGAAACCCTGTCTCAAAAAACAAAAAAAAAAAAAAAAAAAAAAAAAAAAAACAAAAAAAAAAAAAAAAAAGAGAGACATACATGGATCTAATCTACATGGGAAGTAGAAAAAGACAAGATCTCCTGAGTAAATTGGGAGCATGGGGACCTTGGGAGAGGGTTGAAGGGGACGGGAGAGGAAGGGAGAGGAGCAGAGAAAAATGTAGAGCTCAATAAAAATCAATAATTTATACATACTGTTGATTATATACATATATATTTTTTTTAAAGATTTATTTATTATGTATACAACATTCTGCCTCCATGTATGCCCGCACGCCAGAAGAGGGCGCCAGATCTCATTACAGATGGCTGTGAGCCACCATGTGGTTGCTGGGAATTGAACTCAGGACCTCTGGAAGAGCAGCCAGTGCTCTTAACCTCTGAGCCATCTCTCCAGCCCCCGATTATATATATTATTGCGTATATCTGTATCTATCTATCTACACACACACACACACACACACACACACACAAATCCAAAATAAAATGAAATAAAAAAAAACGGTGTAGTGGCACACACTTTTCATCCGGACACCTGGGAAACTGAGGCGGCCAGCGTTCTGTTAGTTTCAGAGTAGCCGGGGCTGTCTCAATACAACAACAGAAAAGACGAATGTGTGTGTGTGGCAGTTGGCGACCTGCCCACATAATAGACAGGACCTATTTCTGGTGACCTGAAGCACACTAGGCAAACTAGTGTGTGTCCTGAGGCGATTCTCCAGGTGACGCAGGGTCATACCGTGGGTCATAGGTCCTGTGCTTATGTTGCAGGGGACTCTCATGTTAAGACTGAGAATAATATATATCAGAGTAACAAGCTAGGTAAACACCCCGAGGCTGAAAATGAAGCATCAACATAGACTCATAATTTGTCTATTTTGGGCTTGGGGGGCGGTGTTTCGAGCAGGTTTTCTGTGTGTAGTCATGGCTGTCCTGTAACACACTCTGTAGGCCAGCCTGGCCTCGAACTCACAGAGATCCACCTGCCTCTGCCTCCTGAGTGCTGGGATTAAAGGCCTATGTGTTGCCTCACATCAATGCTTTGGCAGCGGAAATGGGAGGACCCTGCAATTCAAGGCCAGCCTGGAATAAAGGGTAAACGGTAGGACAGTGGGTTCCAGAGTGAGACCCTGTCTCAAAAATAAAACCTACATAAATAAAATAAAAATGAAAATAAGTGTGCACGGCATGCTTTTTACTGATGATGGGGTCCAGGAAGATCCACCTTACCCAGGAGGCTGGCTTCTATGGATTTCTGCCTCCTTGATTTAAATCAAGCCTCTGAATACTGTGGGAAACCTGGAATCAGTCATGAGCACTATACTCAAACTGTGGCCTATGAACATCTCTTCCTCCCAGAAGGAATCAGAGCTCGCCTGCTAGACAGAATCTGTGGATGGTCTGAGAGCCTCGCTGAGCACTGAGCACGTGAAATGTGCCGGGGACCCGAACTGCTGCTCTACCGTGACCTCTGTGTGATGCAGGGATGGACCTGGGGCTTCCTGAATGCCAGGCGAGGACTCTACCACCAAGTGGTAATTCCAGCCTGAGTCTATTTTCTTCAGATAAAGTCTTGGTGTTGGCCCACGCTAGCCTCAAACTTACGGCAATCTCTCTGCCTCAGCCTCCCAAGTGCTGGGACCACAGTCATGAGCCACCACGCTTGGCTAGAATTCCTTTCCCCCAAAGAATCACATGCAGCTATGAACACAAGCACCAGATATGGGGTAAGTACATGGGGGAAGGCAGAGAAAACAGACCCCGTCTTCCGTAGCTAACCACTGTGGTCCCAAAGGACCTAGGTCTACAACAGAGACACAGAGCTGAACCGAGCATCCAGAAGACCAAGAAGGGACCACACACAATAAGCATGGCAATCCAGGTGTGCCTGGATAGACCCCAGTGCCTGAGCCACGTGCTTGGCGCCTTCTGATCTCTTGCCCTTTCACCTTCAAGAACAAAGGACTCAGAAGGGCAGGGGCCCGGAGCTGTGATGGCGTACACTTACACATGAAATACTGGAAGGCCTTGGACTTCACAAGGATGTTAATTCCTGTTTGAAGAGAAGAGATGTTGAGGTTAGAAATGTCCAAGTAGGCCAGGCATGGGTGTGCGTGCGCCTTTAATCCCAGCGCTCAGCACTCGGGACGCAGAGGCAGGAGGATCCCTGAGTTCGAGGACAGCCTGGTGTACAGAGTAAGTTTCAGGGCAGCCAGGACTACACAGAGAAACCCTGTCCTGAAAAAACAAAAACCAAAACCAAAATACAAAATAAAAAAACTACCAAAAAAAACTGGCCTTGAACTAAAGGGTGATGAATCCATGAAGAACAGTGATGTGAGCCTCTGGTTTAACTTTCTTTTATTTATTTATTTATTTATCTATCTATCTATCTATCTATCTATCTATCTATCTATCTATTTATTTATTGGTTTTTCGAGACAGGGTTTCTCTGTGGTTTTGGAGCTTGTCCTGGAACTAGCTCTCGTAGACCAGGCTGGTCTCGAACTCACAGAGATCCGCTTGCCTCTGCCTCCTGAGTGCTGGGATTAAAGGCATGCGCCACCACCGCCCGGCTTTATTTATTTATTTTTGAGATGGGGTTTGGCTATGTAGCACAAAATGCTCTCAAACTTGCCATCTTCCTGCCTCAGCCTCTCCAGTACTGTGATTATGGGTGCCTGGCTGGCCCTGGTCCTTCCTGGTTCTGGAGCTAACTGCTTACTTCCCTGTTGGGCCACACACACTCACCTTTAAAGATAAGGAAGGCCGTTCGGGGAAGCTCGTCAAACCAATGCTGTCTGTTCTTCTTTGCCTGCAATGCAGAGGGTCCAGAGGAGATGGGGTCATGGTCAGGGACTGGAGCCTAGCTCAGGCCTCCACAGGGGCTGAGTGCCCACAGTGCTCCATGCAGGGTCAATATCTGCATATGACCCATCTCTCTGAGAAGGTGAGCGTGGGAAGGCTGGGTCATGAGGTTGGGATCCCTGTTGTGGCTGAGATGTCTGAGCCCCACTGCAGGCTGAGCTAACTTCCCCAAACGCTGTATGCAGAAGGGAGGACTCTCACCTTCCACTGGAGAGCAGCAACTTCGTAAATATCATAGAAGTCCTTCAGGCTGTCACAAGCAAAGTGAAAAGGCAGTCACCCGCAAGGCAGTCACATGACATTCAGCCTCTGCTCCCCCACCTACCCATGGCTGCCTTTCACAGGGAGATGGACATCTTGTAGGGCCCAAAACTGTCAGGGCCCTCACCTGCAGCATCCTGAATGCCTTTGTTCCCCAGGGGTTACCACATCTGCCCTGGACAGAGAGCCCTGGACCACTGCCCCTTAGGGGAACAGAGGCCTCCAGGGATAGACAAAATGGTGCTTTCAGTTCAGGGAGCCCCACTTCCACAGCAGGCGGTGTCCAGCAGAGTGCACAGCATCGTGGTGTTTACCAGCCTCAAGGCCAGAGCATCGAAACTGGAGATCCTCGAACTCAGTCCTTCCAAGGTGGAGTGAAGGGTGTGTGTGCGTGCATGGAGGTCAGAGGACAACTTTCAGGAACTGATGCTCTCCTTCCACCACGCGGGTCCCAGGGATGAAATGCCAATCAGCAGGCGCTTGCCCCACTGAGTCATCTCGCCTTTTCTGGCTATTCGTCTTTGTTTGTTTGTTTGTTTGTTTGTTTTTGAGGCAAGACCCGAAATTGTCCAAGCTGGCCTCAACCTCACTACATAGCTCAGTAGTATTACAGCATTAAATTTCCAATCCGCCTGCTTCAAGCTATTATGTGCTAGCATTAGAGGTATGAACCACCTCACCCAGCTTCAAACATTTCTTCTCAGTCAAACCAAACTGAAGTGGACTGTCGCTGGGTGTCTGTGGCTTGCAGATTACCAATGGACATGACCACCTGAGAGCTGTGGTGTAAAGTGCACCCCGCCTCCTAGCTCAGGACTGCTCTCCCATGTGGCTCCTGGCTCTCACCTGAGCAGAGGAGTGTTGCTCTGATTCAGGGCCTTGAAAGTCAGGAAGCGTTCTCTGGCACTCATTCGGGGCTTGTAGAAGCGCATCAAGCCTTCGAACTGTCTATAGGAAATGCCGGCCGGCCTCTGGGGGAGAGGGAAGGCAGTGCGGTGGAACACAGATGGTACCATGCCCAGGGCAGTTATTCCGATATGCATTTGGGCAACTGCATTTTCTCCCACGGGTAATATGGCAGCTACAGGGTCAGCAACTCTGCCACACCAAAAGGGGTACTTTGGGTAGGGAGAGAGAATGGAGTCCCCGTCCACGATTTGGCCCCCACAGCCCTACCCGCTGGCTGACAAGCAGGCGGTAGGCGTGCTGGATGGCAGTTCGCTTGTGCAGCAGCAGAGACTTGAACTTGCGCTTCTCGATGTCATTGAAGGTGTCGAACACCACGGCCAGGAGCTGCAGAGGACAAGCGTGGAGCCTCAGCTGCCCTCTGAGTGCGTCTTAGGGGGTCATCCTCTGCTCCCAGACAGGGCTTTCATCTAGCCCCCTGGGGCAGGCACTGCCCAGGACAGGGGCATCCGCACATCTCCTGAAGACACCATCACTGGGTTTTCCGCAGACCCCCCTCTTCTATCCCCCATAGCTGGCCCCTGCTGGCCAGGGACTTCAACCCAGGAGCCTCCTCCTTCTACCATGGTCACTTTTCTTGTGCATCAGTTTCATGTAAGGTTCCAGGAAGTGTGTGCGTGGGGAGCTGGGGGCTGCATGCCAGGAAGGAACATTCTAGAACTGCCCCAGAGCAAAGTCAGTTCATAAGGAGAGGAACGGAGGGTGGGGAAGATCTGACAGACTTAGTCTTTCGATTAAGTTTCAAGTGAGCTCTCCTGTTCTTTCTGCTGCTTCGAATTGCATCCCCCCCCCCCCAATGGCTTTTCAGGTAGATCGAAGGTGAGCATTTTTCTACCAAAGGCCACACAGGAAAGACTTGAGGAGCCGCGGGCCCATGGGCTCTGTCACAGGTTTACTCAATCCTGTGGGACTGTTCCAAGGAGAGATCAGCCACCGATGAGAGTAAACACAGGGTGTGGTTGGGTGCCAATAAAACACACTAAAAGTAATTTTGTGCGCACACACGCATGCATCTGTATGTGTCTGTGTGTGTCAGTGTGTGTGGAGATCAGAGAACACCTTTTGGAGGTCCATCCTCTCCTCTTCAGGCTGTGAGGCTGTGAGCGCTTTTACCTGCTGAGTTATCACACTGGCCCCTCTCTTATTTCTTGAGACACTGTCTCACTTTGTAGCTATACGGCTGGCCTGAAGCTTGCTGTCCCCCTGCCTCCACTTCCTGAGTGCCAGGGTTATTGCACCAGGTCCGAGTCTTCCATGCTGTTTTGACTTGGTGCTGGTCACACAGAAATTCTCTGCTTTCCCTTGGTCTAGTCTTCAGACCCTCCGCACCCCAGAGCTCTGCCCCATTCTGGAGGGGAATGTTGAGGTGGACAGGATTTCCCACGCAACCTGGAAGAACTGTGCCATGTTCTTTCTGTACAGTTCCCTGTGGCTGTCCACACTCCCACCCTGCCTATGTAACAGAGTCTCTGTGGAAACTTCCGGAGGTCTAACATGGGGAGGCGCCTGCGGGGGCAAGTCAGGAGGGGACAGGAGGACGTCCACTGTGCCCATGCAGCTCTCCACCTGCCCCTTGTAGTTCCTGTACTATAACCTACAAACACATCTCCCTCGTTCTGCCAGTCACTGAGGAAATTACCGATCCTGAAGTGGGGGTTGCAGGAACCCCAATATGCAACGAGTGAGCCAGAAGCAGAGGGGTCCCCTGGTGCTCACAGCTGCCGGAAGTTTGGGGACCAAGCCCTTGACTTGTGGGTCTGGCGCTGTCTGGAAGTGGTATGGGAAAAGTAGCCAGAAAGCACACACACAACCTGACCACAGGCTGATTAAATCTTAGAGACTGTGGAGACCTTGGGGCGTGGCTGGCCAGGAACCTAATTTCAAACTACCTCAGTTCCTTTACAGCCATTTAAACCGTCTCTGCATGCGACCTTGCCTTTGTGGCTATTAAGGAAATCCTTCAGCATGTACAAACCAGGCACCAATCCAAAGGCTAAGAGTGCCCTCGGCTGGCACCTGAGGTCCACAGCAGGGCTCTCCTCCTCGTTCCCTAATGGCAGTTCCACCACAATGTTTGAAGAATGTCACAACAAACCTTGGTGGCCACGTTACCACGGAACACAGGATTCGGGGTAACCTCAAGCTGTGTCCCCAGGCCACGGTCACTCATTTAGTTCCAGAATAAATGTTTCCTGCTCCCACTGAGGTGAGTGAGGGCAGTGTCTGTGGGACAGTGGGCAGTGTATCAGGCAGTGTCTGTGGTAGCGCTGCTTGCTGACCTGTGGGGACAAGTCCCTCACCTTGTAGGGTTTCTGAGTCTTAACTGGCAAGAGCAGAGTAAAAGAGAATTTGCTTCTCCTGGCGCCTCTCGGTGGTCAGGGGAACTGAGTCATCACTGGAGATGCTGGGAGCCAACAACGGGTTCTCACCCAGGGCAGTAAATGCCCATAACCACTATGCCATCTCTCCAGTCTGCTTTCCATTTCTGTCCTGGGTCGATTGTGGGGATCAACTCAAGGATGTTTTTAAGATGTTCACAAATAAGAGCTGAGGTATGCGGCTCAGGTGGCCCCCAGTTCGATCCCCAGCACCACATAAATCCAGGCCTGTAAATGTCAATTGCAGTGGGATGGGGCGGTCCAGGGGCGGTTGGCTTCGCCAGCATCAGAAAGGATCTGAGTTCTATTCACAACACCACAAAACCAGAAAACTATGGGAAGCCCTGGTCTCTGCTCACTCTGCTGTTGCTATGAGTCTCCGCCTAGTGTTGGCTACAGTCTTGATGTCAGCAAACACCGCTGGTGGCCCTGAGCCAGCCCAGTGTGCACAGGGACTTTGTGTCCCTCATAGAACACATCTTGCTTGGGTTATCTCGTGGTTTACATTAATGGGGCAGAAGTTCCTGGCATATAATGAGACAGGATGCAGTACCAAGCTACTCTGAGCTGTGTGGTGATGGGCACACATGTCTCTCTGTCGGCCTGACTCTCCGCTGCCTACCCTGCATATGATGGTAACGGAACCACAGCACGGCTGCCCTGCATCTACGCACAATGCCTGGCTGGCTTCATTAGGGCAAAACGTTTACTGTAAGGAGGAAAAGATGCAGCGGTGAGAACCTCCTCTCTGTGCAATCCAGCACCATCTACAGCAATGGTGGCACGGAGCCGGGGAATCCTCACAGCATTCTGTAGGGCAGTCCTGACATCTCTGTCCCCGGGGCCCACCGCTGTAGTAGAGCCAAGGCAGATACTCACCAGGTTCATGATGAAGTACAGCTCGATGGAGAGGTACACGATGAAGAAGATGCAGGACCACGGGCTCCGGGAGTAGGAGGGCATCATCACGTCTGGAAAGCTGCATTGCAGAGGCTCACCTCAACGTCTAAGGATGCACCTTGCTGCTGCTCCCCTGCGCTCAAGCTACCCCCTTTCCCTCCACTCAGCCCCGTGTGCACTGCGATGGGGGAGGACCTCGGGAGGAAGGAGACAGCCCCGGGCTGGAGTGGGGCCAGAGCCGGCGGAGGGAGTGGGCCCAGGCTTACTTGGCTGTGGTGAGAAGAACAAACAGGTTGACGATGCTGTTCTCCAAGGTGTTGAAGTACTACAAGGAAAGGATGGGGATGTGTGGACGGCCTGGACAGTCACATCCAGGGTGCCCCTCTCCCCCTTCCTCCTTCAAATACAAAGGGCATCAAAGCAGAGGCGCAGCACCCACGCAGGCCTGCGCTTCGTGAGCTGTGCTGATGAGAGCAGGCTACCAGCTAAAGGGGTGAGGAACTGTTTCCCGGGGTGTCACATGTCCCTGCAGTGAGATCCCCTCCTCCATTCTCTATCAGAATGTTCCAACATTCCAAACCTGATCTTTGCCCATAAGAAGAGGAAAAGGGCGCCCCTCAGCTCTCAGAGAAAGCAGGTCCGAGATGGGGACTCTTGGGAACCAAAAACCTGGCAGGGTGCCCCTCCTAACATGGCCAGGATCCTCCCACCTACCCTGTCTGGCAGAAAAGTCTCCCCATAAAACAAGGGACCAAGACCTATTTACTTACTGGGTCTGAAGGGTTAGTGGAAAATAAGTAGAAACCTAGAATGTGGTAGAAAAAAAGAGACTGAGAGTGGAGTTAAGCGGAGCACCCATGAGTGTGCACAGGAAGTGAGGGCTGGAGGGGAGGCTGGGGAGGACTGCAGCCCTCTGGAGGAAGTCATGCTGCTATATGCAAATCTGCGGACACCTGGGAGTAAGTGTTGGCTCTGTCCGGTCTAGCCATGGAAAAGGGCTGAAAATCTGCATAAATTTTGCATAAAATTGAATTTTAAGATGCAAGGTTTTTATTTATTTTTTAATTTTTTATTTTTTTTTTGATTTTCGAGACAGGGTTTCTCTGTAGCTTTTGGTTCCTGTCCTGGAACTAGCCCTTCTAGACCAGGCTGGCCTCGAACGCACAGAGATCCGCCTGCCTCTGCCTCCCGAGTGCTGGGATTAAAGGCATGTGCCACCACCGCCCAGTGATGCAAGGTTTTTAAACTAATCACATCTGTGGGAAGGATCATAGATGCAGGCTGTGGACAGACTGTCTCTACGCTCAGAGGACATGGCAGCCAGGCCCTGGGCAGGGATGTTACTCCTTCCTTCCTCAGGAACCTCAGAATTATGACCCAGGGAAAACACCCTGCCCCCACAGAGATGACAAACGGAACTGAACAAGAGTGGATGGCAGTGCACATACGTAATCCCAACACTAGGACACTGAGGCAGGACACTCAAAGGCTCTAAGCCAGCCTGGGCTACACACCAAGACCCAGCTGCCCCAGCCCTTCCACCACGTGAGGATGTAGGGGAAGGTGCTGGGTTTGCAGCCTCCAGAGCTGCAAGTAGCTGAGGCCTTTGCTGATGAGCCACTCAGCGCACGGCACTGTGGTACCGCCCCCGGGGGTGCAGCCTTCGTGGCCCGCGCGTGACTGGAGGGACACGGGGCACTCACTTACCCAGGATGGCAAAGATGATCATGAAGAAGAGCAGCAACAGGAGGATGTCCATGAAAGGAGGCAGTGACTGGAAGATCTGGCGCAGGTTGCTGGGGAGAAAGACGGCTAGCTGAAGGGTGGCAGGGGTGGGAGGGGTCATCTGTGCCTTGAGGCGGGGGACACGCTGGTGGAGGTGTGACCTGAACACCACATCCTACTGCACCCAGGAGGCCACCGTGTTTACTCAGCCCTAACACACCTGAAGCCTCCATTCAGTGGGTGACAGGGAGAACCAAGGTAGAAGCTGCCACGTCCACCCAGGGACAGGGCCCTTCAGGGAAGGTACGGCAGGAGGCTGCGTGTGGCCAGGAGGACCAAGGTCACTTTGCATAGGCTGGAGGGTACACATGCAACAAAGGACCACCGCTCATGCCCAGCCATCAGGGGGTCCCTGGCCAAGCGACAGGATGGACTCTCCAAAGAGGGCTTTAATTCTGGGTTGGGTCAGCTCGGGCTCAGGGCTCTGGACTGGGTGGGAGGAGCCTGCAGGACAGGACTGAGAAGTCAGCTTTAGGCCACTGTTGTAGGGCTGGAGAGATTATACACCAAGACAGGGCAGGCCCTCTGCCAGAGTGACGATGCTGTGTTCCTCAGAATACCTACCACCCCCAAGTTGAAGCTAATGTGCTGACACTCGCCCCAGAAGCAGGACTGGGCTGGGGCCAGTCAACTCAGCTCCCGCCCACTCCCCTCCCTGTCAGTCGGGACGGCCAGGCCACCACAGGGGACTATCTGACCGCTGAGCCCCAGGCCTTACCGCCGCACTCCGCCACAGTACCGACAGTCCACCAGGAAAATGCAGCGTAGTGCCCGGGTCACCCGCACGTGGGACGTCTGCCGCACCAGCACCACGATAGCCTCGATGAACTGCACCACCAGGACAGATGTCTGGGATGGGAGGTCAAAGGTGGTTAGCTCCCTGAGCCAGCCTCCAACGTACTGACCCAGCCAACAGGGACCACAGGTGTGACAGGGACCTAGGGGAACACGCTGCAATGGAATGGATAGATATATTACCTTGACCATGGTGCGTTTGTGCCGGACGAATGTGTGGAAGCCCAGCCAGCGCAACTTCATGCAGAGTTCAAACACCACCACCATGAGGGCGAACAGCTCCAGGGTGGCGTGGACCTGCAGTCAGAGAGGTGAAGGCTGTCCTCAGGGAGCCCATCCATGGTACCTCCCCACTCCTGGAACACACACGTACACACACACACTCGTGCACACTCACATACACCAAACCCCAAGATGCCAGACTAGTCCTTGGAGACAGTTTTTTCCAGACAGCTAAGAATAAACTTGACATTCACTAGACAGAAATGTAGACCCACATGGTGTGAAGTCAGAAAGGAGTCCGAGGCTCCACCCGTTCTGGAGAGAACTATGCATGGCTTACACAAATCCCACAAAAGGCATTTGGGAAAGGGAATGGGGTTAAAAAAAAAAGCTGAAAGGTTCCAAATTTAACAGTCACCTATATCTAAGCAGGCTGTCAGGACTGGGGAGATGGCTCAGTGCGGAAAGGCACCTGCCTTGCAGGCCTAGAGACCAGGGTTCTACCCCCTGGATCCCACATACAGAGAGAAAGAGAGCCCACTCCACACGCTGTCCTCTCACCCCATACGTGTGCCATGGCATGAGTGCATGTACACACACACACCACACATGCCGCCGCGTACGTAATTCTTTTAAAAAGAGGGCTATGTGAACACCAAACTCTATAACTATGCTTCCCCATGGGATGGAAGGAGAAGGACCCAGGGAAGACCCTCAGTGGGCCTCTCCCACGCATGACCACAGGATGGCCAGATGTGACAGGCCTCCGTGTGGGTTCTCAAGGCCCCAGCCTATCTGTGGAGTCGCTGGAAACAGAAGGGCGCTTCCTCCCGCTGGGAGCAGGGAACAGCTGAGTCGTCTCTCTTCCCTTCTAGAATGTTCCCCGCTAAGTCCCCTTAGGTGGCGGGCAAGGCTCCATGGCTCCTTTCCCCGGAGCACTCACGTAGATGCCGAGCCGGAGAGCAGGGACAGCGGGTGACTCGCACAGCGACAGCAGCAGCAGGAGCAAGGCTGTGAGCAGCTCCATCAGGTAGAAGAGGTGGTTGTGTGCGAAGAGGTAGGCGGCCAGCGCTCGGGCATCCTTGGGGTGTGTGAAGAACTTGTCGTTGTTCTGGCCTTCCTACAAAGACAGGACAACTTGAGCACGCGATAGGCACGGAGGGGTCATGCTGGAGAGGTGGAGGGGCAGGAAGCGGGGCAGGTCACAGAGGCCAAGACACGGTTCAGGAGAGCCTCGCTGAACGGCCAACCTTTGCATGATGACGGCCAAGAAACGCTGCTTAAATCTGCCAAACTAGAACGTCTCAGAGGTTGTGGAGAAGTACCATCCCTAGGGGGTATATATTCTTAGGCCTGAGCCGGGCGGTGGTGGCGCACGCCTTTAATCCCAGCACTCAGGAGGCAGAGGCAGGTGGATCTCTGGGAGTTCGAGGCCAGCCTGGTCTACAAGAGCTAGTTCCAGGACAGGCTCCAAAGCTACAGAGAGACCCTGTCTCGAAAAACCAAAAAAAAGAAAAAAAAAATTCTTAGGCCTGAAGTAAAGAGCTCACACATAGGCCAAACTAGCAGGCTGGCTTGGCTTTCCAGCCTTCACTGTGGGCACTGACTAAATTCCCTGCTGTCCTTACCAGTGGTGGACAGGACAAGGCTGGAGCTTCCCCAGAGGTGCAGAAGAAAGGAGAAATTTTATCAAACAGTCCTGAGCAACGGTAACAGGAGCAGCCAACGACTACGCCCAACAAGACTAGGGTTGCCCTGGAGAGCCTGCTGCACTCTATCTACACAGCTCCTTGCTTAGGGCTCTCCAATGTGGGAGATGCAGCACCCCAATAACAACCTTGGTCATACTCCAGGATGCTGCTCAGTGTCCTACGACATACAAAGCCCCACAGGATGAACGATGTACTGCAGATGCCACCATACGGAGGCTGGGACCGCACTCACTCACACCTCAACTGCCCGGTGGTTCAGCGTCCCAGAGCAAAGGACAGGTGAGACTCCTACATCCAAGAAGGCAGTGGGACAGCAATCGTCCCCATGGCCTTCTTCCCCTTCTGAGGAGGCCTTGGCTGTAGCTGACAGGGTCACTTCCTGGACGCTGGAAGCCTGCTATCCTCATCAGCAACAGAAGAAAAACCGCAGGCCAGACAGAGGAAGCAGGGTCGTGCCCAGGGGATGACGAAAGGCCCTGTAGTCTGTGCAGGGCGGTATCTCCCACCATCTCTGTGGAGAAGGTCAGGAAGCCTCTGCTTTAAATTACTAGACTGTGCAGTTCTGGTGCAATTGCTAAGGGAAGGTGTAGCTAGAGAGCCTGACAGGAGGCTCAGCTGTGAACCCAGGGGATGGGGTGTTGATTCCCAACAGCAAAGACGGCCCGAGAATCCACATCATAGGACCTAACGCAGCTCCCAAAGAGAGCTCTGGGCTTGTGCACAGACTGTCCACCCCAGCCAGGCCTCTGTTCTCTGTTCGCTCCAGCATGCCAGAACCTCGAAGGTCACGGCACCCAAGGGTGAGTGAGAAAGTTAACAGGCAAATGTGAGAAGAGGAAGCTCCCAGTAGCAGACACCCTCGATACAGCCAGGGCTGCAACCCACATATACCAGAGAGCTGAACTGGGAGTGCAGAGCTGGCCCTGACCCCAGCCGGACAGCCCTCCAACACAGACTGGAATCCTAGGATCTGAGTTCTGCTGTGCTCTTTACTGTGAAAAGCTGATGCTGGGTCAGGCGAGATGGCATGGTGGGTAGAGGTACGTGCTGCCAAGCCTGATGGCCGAGTTCAAGCCACAGGGCCAGTATGGTAGAAGGAAACCAATTCCTCGCATGTTGTCTTCTTATCACCACATGCGTACCCGTTACAACGTACCCCGTCACACGCGTACCCTATCACACACATACCCTGTCACACGCGTACCATGTCACACACATACCCCCATCACAACGTATCCTGTCACATGTGTACCCCATCACACGCGTAATCTCATCACACGTCTACCCCGCCACACACATACCCCGTCATATGCGTACCCATCACACGCATACCCCCTCACACACATACCCCGTCACACACGTACTCCCGGCATACACATACCCCCGGCACACATGCTATTCCAACACAATAAACATAAAAAAAAATAAAAATCATTAAACTGATGTCTTAGCCAGGTGTAGTTGCATCATACACTTTGAATTCTAGCACTTGGGAGGCAAAGGCAGGTGGATCTCTATGAGTTCTAGACAAGCCTGGTCTACATAGGGAGTTCTGGGAAAGCCAGGGCTCCATAGAGAGACCCTGTCTCAAAACAAAAGCAACAACAAAAAGATATCTTTAAAAAAATGTTCTCTATATGAGGACTCATCTTTAAAAAAAAATGTTCTCTATATGAGGACTCATCTTTAAAAAAAAAATGTTCTCGGGGGCTGGAGAGATGGCTCAGCGGTTAAGAGCGCTGACTGTTCTTCTAGAGGTCCCGAGTTCAATTCCCAGCACCCACATGGTGGCTCACAACCAACTATAATGAGATCTGGTGCCCTCTTCTGGCCTACAGGCAGGATACTGTATAAATAAATAAATAAATAAATAAATAAATAAATAAATAAATAAATCTTTAAAAAAAGAAGTCAGGTGTTATTATTATTTTTTTTAATATTTTTTTAATATTTATTTATTTTATTATGTATATAGTATTCTGTGTGTATGCGTGCAGACCAGAAGAGGGCACCAGACCTCATTACAGATGGTTGTGAGCCACCATGTGGTTGCTGGGAGTTGAACTCAGGACCTTTGGAAGAGCAGGCAATGCTCTTAACCACTGAGCCATCTCTCCAGCCCAGGTGTTATTATTTTTAAAAAAAAATGTTCTCTACATGAGGAATCTAGATTTAACCACATATACTCACTATGAAGACCAGGCAGGCCCCAAACTTGTGCTGATCCTCCTGCCTCAGTTTCAGCCACCACTGCTGGCCTGAAACCCATTATTAGGTTTGTCTTAGTTAGGGTTCTATTGCTGTAAAGAGACACCATGACCACAGAAAGTCTTATACAGGAAAACGTTTAATTGGGGTGGCTTGTTTACAGTTCAGAGGTTCAACCCATTATTGTCATGGTGGACATGGTGGCGCACAGGCAGACACAGTGCTGGAGACGTAGCTGAGAGTGTTGTATCCTGACTCACAGGCAACAAGAGCTCTGAACCACTGGGCGTGGCTTGAGCATCTGTGAGACCTCAAAGTCACACACCTCTAGCAAGGCCACACTCCTAATCCTACACTCCCTTTGGGGGCTATTTCCTTCCAAATCTCCACTAGGTTTGAGTCTAGGACTTTCTGTTGGCTAGTCAACTGCTATCCCTTGGTCTACAACCCCAGGGTTTAAGGGATGGACGTCAGTTTGCCAGGCTTGAGCTACAAGCACCTTTACCTTCTGAGCCATCTCGCTGGCCCTTAATTTCCAAAAAGATACCTTCCTTTGTAAAATAATTCAAATAACGTAGGCTTCTGAGGAAGTAAGAATGCCACCAGCAAGCAATTACCCTTTCATCTGTGTGTGTGCTATGTGGAGGCCAGAGGTCAAGGCACCCATCTTGGATTTTTGTTCTTGTATTTTTGGAATCTTTCAGTCTTTCACTGGCCTGGAGCTCACGAGTAGGCTAGGCTGGCCAGCAGCCTCACGACCCACTTGTCTCTGCCTCCCCAGGGCTGGAATTACAATCAAGTCCTTGGGATCTGAATTCGGGTCCTCATTTGTGCGGCAAGCACTTGACTGACCTCTCTCCCCAAGCCTACACTGACTCTTTACATAAACAAGTTTTCAGATGTGTGTATGACTCTATGTGTATGTATGTACATATGCACGCACACACATACAGATGCACACATAAACACACACACGTGTATACACACATACATATACACACACATGTACTCACACACATATGCATGTACACACATACAGACACACATAAATACACACGCGTATACACATGCACACACATACAGATACACACGTAAATACACACATACATATACACACGTGGATACACATACATATATACACATGCGCTCATACACACATATGCACGTACACATATATACACACGCACTCACATATACGCATATGCATGCATATACACACTCGTGTGCACAACACAGACATAAATGCAGACATGTGCACACACTACTATATGCAGGTAAGTGCAGCTTTAGCTGTGTGATCAGCTTTGTTGAACATCTCCCTGCTGAACTGACACTGTGCAGAAATCAACAGCCATGTTGGACTAGAACCGTTAAACAGAATTCTTCTCCATCTGCACAAGGTAATTGACAAGTAAGGTCTCATTTATGGTAAGGTCTCATAGAGTAGAATTCTCTGCATAAACAAGACCCGATGTGGCATACACACTTGAAACCCCAGCACTCCTTAGTCAGAGGCAGGCAGGGCTTGAGAAGTTTGAAGCTAGCCAGGTCTACATATAAGAAGTTTCAGGGCAGCCAGGACTACACAGTGAGACCCAGTTTCTTAAACAAAAGGGAAGACATTATGTTTTCTGAGACTATCTGAATTTATGTCAACAAACATGCAATAGCTTTATAGAAAAGTACTGCTTTAAAACAAATTCCCAAACATTGCCAGGTGTGATGGCCCATGCCCTTGAGCCCAGCACTCAGGAGGCAGAGGCAGGAGGGTCTCTGTGAGTTACGAAACTGCATAAAGTGACCCTTTCTCAAAAAAACAAAAAAGAAAAGAAAAAGAAAAATCCCAACAAGCACAACGATCAGGCCTGACAGCGGCAGAACAGTACATGAAAAGAGCAGACCGAGGAGGTCGCCCCACTGCGTGAACACTCCCTCCCCTGCTACAATACAAGGTACATAAGATTCCCTGAGAGCTGGGTCTGTGTATGTGGTCCTGGGAAGACAGAGAGGAAAGAATGGAGACCCGCCTGCTGCAAGCATAGCCACAAACAGGGCTCTGAGGAGGGACAGGAACACACTCCTGTTCTAGTCTGGAGCAGGGACAGGCAGGCAGACCAGCAGCCTTCTGAACATGCCCCACCCTCACCCCCAGGCGCCAACCCAGTCGCACTCACCTGGAGGTAGATTGCTGCCTCTTGATAATTCATCTCCCAGTTGTGTCCAGGGGGACTGGAGGGGGACTGGTCGACCTGGGAGACCAGACTGGGAACCTGGGAGTCCTGGATGCTGCGGCTGCCCCCATCTGCATGGGGAGAGGGCAGAGACTTCCTTAGAACCCAGGCTGAAGATAACAGACAACTGCTCAGCACAAGGTCACTCTGTCAGCGCTAACCTGTGCTGCTAGCAACACGCATCAGGGTAGCTGATCAAAAATGTCTTCTTTCTCTTAAAAAAGAAAGAAGAAAGTGCCAGCAAGATGACTCAGCAGATGAAGGTGCTTGCCACCAAGCCTGATGACCTGAGTTCAACCCCCAGCACGCACGTGGTGGAAGGAATACAGATGCCTTTAAGTTGTTCCCTGACCTCCATACGTGCATGGGCACGCCAACCCTCTCCTATAAATAAATGAATGTATTTCTTTTAAAAAAAGAAAAAAGCACAAAAGAGCAGAGGGAGTGGGGGAGGGAACAGCTAAACCTACACATGTCTACATATCTTTAGAAAAAGACATGCAGGGAAGAAAAGAAAGGAACCGGCTGCTTGTGAGGGGTAAGGGCTGCAGGCTCACTGTGTAGACTTTTGACTTTTGGAAACATGGGGAGATCTTGCTCAGTCAAACATTTAACCAAAGTGGATCCCCCCTCCCCGCCCACCTCTTCCAGGGCCTTGTCCTGCTTTGTCTCGGCAGACTGCCCTCTCCCAGCCTCAGCCACGCTGTTTGGCTTGGACAGAGCCAGCCCTGGCTAAAAGCAGCTGACCCGAGCTTGCCAGCAGAGCCAGGGATCGTGGGGGGCGAGCACTGGAGCCAGCCAACTGGAGCCGCATTTGGCACTTGTCCTGGGTCAGCTGGGAGAGAGGGGCTCTTTCTGTCCTCTGCCTGCACTAGAAGGACGTCAACAGGACCCTTGACTGAGCATGTTCCCACGGCTTGTCACAATCCGTAGTCTCTCCTGATACACATGGTGAATTTGAGCACTGGGCAATGAGTCCGCCTGATTAATCTACTGAGAAGAAGGGAATCTATGACAGTCTGGTACCCCACAACCCACACTGCAAACGAGGTTTCCAGAGGAGGAGACCAGAGTTTAGACACTGCCGTTTGCACGGGTGATGGAAACAAAGCAGATGTGCGGTACAGGTAGCCACACTGGCTGGGACAGAGGGGCCAGGTCTGCGGGGCCACTGGGTATGGCCATCCACAAGGATGTCCCCACGAATTTATAAAAACACAGAGGGGACTATTGACACTCACTAAAATGCGCATGTTTTAAAGCGTACGGCTTGACAATTATGTTTTTTGGTAGTGTCAGGGATGGAACCCGGGACCCTGTGGGTGCTCTATCGCTGAGCTATACCCTCAGCCCAACCAGGCGTTGTGTCTGCACAAGTGTGAAAGCAACAGCTGCTGGGCCTGGCGACACAGGCCTGGGGTCCCAGCTATCTGACACAGGAAGGCAGGACGATTTTGAATTCAAAGCCTGTCTGGATTGTAGAGTGAGTGCAAGTCCACCCAGACTGGTGAGATGGCTCAGAGGGTTAAGGGTCTTGTCAAGTCTGATGACCTGAGCTTGACCCCCGGATCCACGTGAATGAAGTAGAGAACTGACTCCCATGGTTGTCCTCTGACTCCCCCACGTGCACAGACAGACACAGTAAACAATTAAATATTAAAAATAGGCCAAGTATGATGGCACATGCCTTCAGTCACAGTACTGGAGAGGTCTGGAGGCAGATGGATCTCTTTAAGGTTAAGGCCAGCCTGGTCTATATAACAACTTCTAAGTCAGCCAGCATTACATAGCAAGACCTTGTCTCCCCATAAACAAACAAACAAACAAACAAAAAAATCAGACAAACAAAAAACCCAACACACATTCATTAGTTAAATAAATAATGAATGAATGAACGAATGACTCAAACGTGAAAGTGGGCCAGAGACACGACACATTCAGAAAACAGAGCATAGCGTGCATAGCGTGCATAGCGTGCACGAGACCCTGAGGTCATCAACTCCTAGCACATAAAAACTGAACTAAAAAGATAAATAAATGAAGCCCAAAGTGGTGGTGCGCATCTTTAATTCCAGTACTTAGGACGCAGAGGCAGGTGGATCTCTGTAAGTTCGGGACCACCCTGGTCTACAGAGCAAGTTCCAGGACAGAAAGGGCTACACAGAGAAACACTGTCTTGAAAAATCAGCAATACACAATAAGAAATCAATAAAAAGGACCCAGAGCCATCACTTCCCCTGCCTCCTGTCCTTCCCGCATGACCACTCAGCTGCTGCGCCTGATCACTCTGTGTGTCTTAGAATCTGAAGACATCGTCCAGTCTACACAGGCGTCTGCCTCCTCTCGCCGTAATTATCCTGAATGAATCTGCATTGTGTCATGTGTCAGTCAGCGCTGCGCTACTAAGCGCATTCCATCCTCAACTGTGCCCCCAAGTGCCCGCGGTGTCCCTCCCGACATCCACGGGCAGACCAGGCTTGCTGTGGGGAGTGCGCTCTCATCCCTTTGGAGTAAATAAATACCTAGCGCTCAGGTGACAGGTCACAGGTTTAACTTCTCAGGCTGGGTGCAGTGGCCGGATGCAATCCCAGCACTGGGGACTGGGACAGGAGGATCACGGCAAGCGTGGGCTACAGTGAGATCCTGCCTCAAAAAGAACTCACTGAACAAATTCAACCAATCATACCTCTCTCCATTCCCATGGCTGCCGGAGCCTTCCATGTTTGTGGACCCTCACCAACCAGTAGGTGTGTGTCAAGGCTGCATTTTAGGCTCAGAGCTTCAAACCAGCAGATCCCCAATGCTGAGTTCCATCGCTCACATCTAAGACCTCCCGACATCCCACCACGTCACACCCCAATCCCACGGTGGGGACGGAACTCAGGGACCCCAGCACACCAGGCAAGTGCTCCTCCTTGGGGCCACATCCTCGGCGCCCCCACAGCTTCCCGACAGCCCTGCGCATGACAGTGTCTAAATACCGGGCTCCTCCTATAGATACCTTGTAAGGTGCGGTCGTGGAGGACCAGACTGTCTGATTCATTTCTTCCTGTCCAACCCAGACGCCTTGTTCCTCTGCTGGTCACAGCTCTGAAGCAAGTCTCATGTGCACATGTGCGTGTATGTGTGTGTACGTGTGTGTGTGACCGTGCTGGTGTGCACAGTACGCAGGCAGGAAACTCCTGACAGGAGGGACAGTGCCAATGGAACAAACAGGGACGGAAGGACACAGCATCACTTCGAGCTCTGCACACTGACAGAGTCCCGAGACACAAGAACCCTATAGGGTGCGTCCTGTTACAAATGTGTCTCTGGGAGAGGCTGAGCCAGGATGTGGGCCCTGGCGGTAGGGCCCCAGAGGGATGCACTGGTCACTCTGCTGCAGGTGTGGGCATCCTTGGGAAGCTCCACCTACCCATGTCTCTCTGCTATATAAGATCCTCCACGGGCCCAGTCTAAGGAGAAAACCATGTCCCAACGTGTACAAAGTCTTCACAGGCAGGAAATGCATCAGTCATGGATGGCAGCTGCTCATCCACAGCACCAAGGGGCTCTGCAGAGGGAGGTGACAGTGGTACCGCAGAGGCAACATGTCACCACCCTACAGCTACAGACTACATATGTCTAGAAGGGACAGTGGGGGCAGATGTGTACAGTGAGGCCTCGGGACTTGGGAACAACTGGCAGAGACTACGTAAAATATCAAGTCAGTGCTGAGCTCTACGTCAATTTGGGCACATGCGTGTTTTATTTTATCCCAGAAATGAACTGTGACTTGGAACTAACCGTTGCTCACGAATGCACACCCAGCACTGCCTTGCTCACAGGGCAAATGTCTCCATGCAGAGGACAAATCCCCTGGAGGCACCTGGAGAGCCTGTGCTCCACCCTCTGTGGGAGCACCTGCAGAGGCAGCCAGTACCCCCAACAAAGGGCCTCTGGAGGAGCCTCTGAAACAACTGCCCACCAATGCTGGAGCAAAGAGGAGATTCAACGCCACCCGGGAGAAGAGGCTGACCCATCTGAGTGTGCGACTGGGGGCATCAGTGACTTCACAGGTAGGCAGCAATTGCCACAGGCAGGGCTGAGGATGTGGCTCAGCTGATAGAGTGTTTGCCTAGCGTGTTCAGAGACCCAGGTTCAATTCCCAGCACTACACATATCTATAAATCAAACCTGGGCATGGTAGCACACACATGCAATCCCAGTACTTAGGAGGTTGAGACAGGAGGATCCGAGTTCAAGGTCACCCTCCCCTAAAGTTTGTGACCAGCTTGAGATTCCTAAGATGGCCAAAAACAAAAACAAACAAACAAACAAACAAAAAAACACAAACCAACTACCTAATCAACAAAAGTAGGCAGGCAGATGCAGGTGGCTTGTGGAACAACCCCAAACTCAGGAGCTGAGGGGTCAGCAGCTCTTGGACTGTGTGTCAGGAACCGAGGCCTTCCACCAACACTGCCTAGCTAAGCTGCACTGCCCCAACACGACAAGAACACTGTCATCATCCAGGAGATGAACCTCGGCTCACCAACCTATCCGGACACCACTCAGCTTGTATGGGAACGACAAACACTCACAGGGCGAGGCTTGTGCACCAGGCACATCACCAGGACAGGATGGCTTCTCCCTTACTAGGGGGAGCACCTTTGGGCTGCTCCAGCCGACACCAAGTTCAGATGTGAGTAAATCTGCCTGGATTCTTGGGATCTGCCCCAGAGGACCATGGGCTGGCTGTGAAGAGGCAGAATAGGGACGCTGAGAGTGTACTGTCCTTGGTCTGGGAATGCAGAGGAAACGGCTGAATCAACACAGGCAGGAGGGGCCTGAGGAAGTGGACACGCCCCACCCCAGGATCAAAAAGATTCCCCACAGATTCCTGCCTCAGACTCTCCCTTCTCCAGCCACTACCACAATGCAAATGAGCACCAGGTACTATACAAAATAGGTACAATTATGTCAAGTTAATTGTCCTTTTAATCTCACTTCTCACTGACGCTTCTGCTTTGCCACTGCTGGAGCCATCTCTGCCCTGGACCAACCCAACCCCTTCCAGGGTCTTGTCCGTTTACTGTCCTGCCCTATGGGCCTTTTCTATACCAGAGAAATCCACTGTGAGTTTGTGTGTCTATGTGTGTGTGTGTGTGCATGCGTGTGTCTCTGTGTGTGTATGTGTGTTGTCTGTGTGCCTTTGTGCATGTGCGTGTCTGTGTGTGTATATCTATGTGTATCTGTGTCTGTAGGTCTCTGTGTATGTATGTGTGTGTCTATGTGCATCTGTGTCTGCATGTCTCTGTGTATGCCTGTGTGTAAGCTTATGTGTATGGTGTATCTCTGTGCGTATGTTTGCGTTTATGTGTGTGCGTGTGCACATGCGTGTATATGTGTGTGTGTGTTAACTTCCCAGTTCAGCATAACCACTCCAAGAACACTAAGGGGAGACAGCTCAGCTGGTAAAGTGCTTGTGGCCTAAACACAGAGACCCTCACTCAGATCCCCAGCTGCATATGGTGGGGCTAGAACACCAGCGCTGAGAGGGGGAGTTAGGTGGGTCCTGGGAGCGGCTCCCTGGCCAACTGGGAGCCTCAGGTTCAGTGAGAGACCCTGTCTCAAATAAGACTTTGGAATACAACCTCAGGCCTCCACATATGCATGCATGGGCATGTGTACCCACCCCACATGCATACACATCTCTCTCTCTCTCTCTCTCTCTCTCTCTCTCTCTCTCTCTCTCTCTCTCTCTCTCTCTCACACACACACACACACACACACACACGCGCGTGCGTGCACACACACACACACACACGAAAACTAAGCTATTGGTTTTCTGCCTCAAAGACACCACAGTGTCGGCCTTCCTGGGAAGCCCTAAGCATTTACCCCCTCAATACGCACTCCAATCACAAATGCCCCTCGTGTCTCATTCCATCTACCCCTTCTCCACCACTCTGGCTCCCTAGTTGGTCTGGAGCTTTGGGCCTGAGAGACCTTTAGGCAATCGGCTTTCTCAGGTCTTTCAACTTCCCACCCTCATGCTGCCTCAGGACAGACTCTGCCCTGGGCTCCCCTGCAAAGTCCCATGGTCATTTGTCTCTGACCTCTGACCTCAATGGCCCAGTGAACGCTCAGAACCTGGCATGCCTGCCTGCTCCCCAGGGACACAGACCTTTGTCACGGTCACTGGGGTGTTCCCGGAGCCCAGGGCATAAGGGATAAACAAGTCTGCAGAACTAAAGTGACATCAAGGATCTCTCCCTGAAGATCATACATTCCCACAGAGCACCCGACTGTGGACGGCCAGAGGCCGAGGACACAGCGCCAGGTGCAGGACCTGGCGGTGTTTACCCACAGTGCAGTAGGCAGCACCTGGAGTGTGAAGGGGCACAACATGATCCCTCTGTATCTAAGAGCGATCAAGACAGACCCTTCTGAAGGCACAGAAAAGACACGCAGTTCCCATGTCTGGGTGGGCAGCTGAGTGTTTCCTCCCACCGCGTGCCAACCATTCAGCCCTTCACCGTGGAGAACGCGACACAGAACTTGGCAAGGCCCGGGACCTGTTAGTGGCTCTCACACAGGAAGGGGGCTAAAAGGCTCTGAGCTACCTGGGTCACTGAAGGGCTTTTCAGGGAAGCCACAGGTGATTTCATAAAGCTTCCTTCTGCCCATGCAGGTGGCTGAGCAGGAAATTTAGGGATTACAGAAAGGTCGTAAGTGGTGGGCAGGGAGCCACTGGTCCTCCCAGCCCTTTCATGTGGAGGTTTTGGTCGCTCCAGATCCAAAAGCTTTTGCAGTCTGAGCTGCAACTCCCTGCCTGTGCCTGAGGCTGGAGTCACTCCAGCTCCTAAGGGCCCATTGTCCCTTCTCTGAGCTGTGCTCAGGGGCTCGGCAGCGTTCCAGAGGGACAGGACAATTAGGGGCCCCACCAAAGGGCAGATGGGATATGTCCACCCTGAGAGTGTGGAACAACAGGTCCGCCAGCTCACAGGAAGCACTGCATGATCTAGTCCCTGACCCCACTGACCACTGGCACCCAACTACCGTGGTGACAAGACCTGCCCAGCCTCTTCCATGGGGCTTCTCGTGTGAACTACATAACAGGTCTCCAGGTGAAAGAGCTGGCCTCACCCAACATCACACTGGATGCAGCCCCTCATCACAGATTGCTGCGACAGGCCCTCTCAAACTCAGGCCGTCAAAGACCCCACCAGCATCCTCCCTCAGACTTTGGTATTGTCCCTGCCTGGAGCATGAAAGCACCTCCAGATGACCTGCATGGCCAGGAGCAAGGCATACCACAGGAGGCACCACGAAGGGGCCAAGATGACATCCGCAGGGGACGGTCACGGGGCTGGCCTTCCCCAGTTTCCTCCGAAGACAACAGCTGGCCTTGGCCTCTGCGGTTCCGCTTGTCGGGGAGGCAGGGTCCCAACAGGCAGCAGAAGTGCAGTCCCCCTGGCTCCGGCACCCAGAGCTTGGAACAAGCCAGAGGAGGAGAGGCTCAGGGACACACTCAGGCACTGGGAGGTCGGCATCTAAGCCTAGGGGAACGTTCCCTAGAAGTAAACAGTGTGTTCTCTACTGCCAGTGTCCTGGGCAGGGCACTTTTTTGAAAATCAGGCTGAGCGGACAGACATGACCTTGACCACTAAAGAGCTGTGTGGTCCCCTCCCCGGAACTCCTCCCTCAGCCCTGGCCAAGAGCCCAGGGACATGACCACAAAGTTATTAGAGAACGGAGAACGGAGAAGGAATGAAAAACAGCAGGACACAAAACAACCACCCAGACTCTGACAGAACATGGACCGCCTCCATCCGAGACGCAGACAGCCCGGGATGACCCATGTGCACAGATGGCTAGGCCGTCTCTACACTGATGTAAGGGGCCCAGCCGCTCCCTGCAAACAGCTGGCTGCTTTGCATGCAGCCTCCGAAATGGCCCTGCAGGGACTCTGAGGATTCTGCTCGCCGGAGCACAGCACGATGCAGCATCCTGGTGCAGTGGATAAATAGAAATGGCTTCCATATGCCAGCCATAAAGCTGGGGAAGAGAGGCAAGGGAGGGAGAAGGGTAAGGGAGTGGATGGGCAGGAGGGGCAACCCGGTCACTGCTGGCCTTGAGGCCTGGAGAGGTAGCTTTGGGTAAAAAGCCTGGGTGGGAGCTCTGCTCCCAAAGGCAGCAGTGAGCGGCTTGGCCCAATGCAAGAGTTCAGAGCAGCATGGTGCTGGGAAGTCCACAACATTCTGCCTTTCCAACTGCCCTCAGCTCAAACTCTTAAACACACACCCAGCGCCCATGTCCTCCGAGGTTCAAGAAAACCCCTGCCATGTGCCTCTCTTTCAATCATTGGTATTCCTCCTCCATGGAGCCTCAGTTTCTCCACCATGCACTGGGACCCATGTCAGCTGTGCTCTGGACACAGCAGAAATAAATGCAATGCCCAGAAAGCACCCGGAGCTCTCTGGAAACCGGAGCTCACCAGAATGACAACGAGCAGTCACGAGCTGCTTGCCAGTTGTCACTGAGAGGAAAAACAAAGGAGAATGCTGCTGGGGGTGTCTGCAGGGATGGCGGGCTTTGCTGCTCCTGTGCAGAGTGGCAGGGTGGCACTTCAAGGACTCCCTGATGGAAAGTGAGCAGGAAGGAGGCAAAGGTGGAGAAGCCAGGAGGCACGCAGTTCTTCCAAGCTCTACTCTCTGGTAATTGGCTGTGAGACGGGGCGGGGAGTGCACCGGGGGTCAGCTCGTGTAGTGAAGGCACACCCAGGCACACACGCTGGCCTCTAGGAAGGTCAAGCTGGCCCAGGGCCTTCCTAGTTCAATGGCTGGCACTAACTCAATGCCTGTCCTGCCAAAGGCTTACTAGGGCCCGAGGAGGAACAGAAGGCACCGCAGGACGGCTCACCGGTCAAGCGCTGTTTTAGAAGAAATCCTGGCTCAGAAATGGTCAGGATAAAGCCGTGTGCCAGCTCTAACTCTGATTTCAGCCACCTGACCGGGACTTGTGTGGCAAATCCAAAGGGATTCATCCATGCAGCCTGCCCTGCCAGGTCTCGGCAGGCAAAGAGCCAGAAGGCTGCAAACAATAACCGAGAAAGGGAAAGAAGGCAGGAGGGAGCAGGACAGAAACAGCTGGCCCTGGGAAGTCTGGAAGGAGAGGGGAGGAGTATGGGCAGATGGTGTGTGTGTGTGTGTGTGTGTGTGTGTGTGTGTAGGGGGGGCTGAGAAAGGAGACCAAGGGTGTCATTGGCACTGCAGGTGGTACTGCCTGGAGTGTTCACTCCCCAAAACCACAAAAGAGGAGGGACTAGCCATGTCTATAATGCTAGCACTTGGAAGACAGAGAAGCAGCACATTCTAGAACGTGTGTGTGTCCGCGTGTGTTTGTGCATGTTCAGGTGTAGAGTGGGGAGCCCAGGCTAGAAGCATAAGCAGGCAGCAAGTGAGAGGTAGGTGGACTTGGAAAGCTCAGAGGGTTCTGAAATCCAGAAGCTTAAAGAGTCACAAAGAGGTAAGGCTGAGGCAGGGGACTGACAACAGTGAAGGTGACCATCCAAACTGGAGCTCCTCCGGACCACGCTTTGTTCTAAGGATGCCCCCCAGGAGCTGGACTCTGCTGTTATGCCGCCGTCCACAGAATGGGGGCGCTATGTGTCACACAGTGGGTCCCTACGCTCATCAGCACCTCATGTACTCCTAGTACTGACTGGGCACCTGGCTTGCAGGGTGCTCAGAACATCTCAGACGTATAAGGGCTCAAAGACACACATGTGCACATGCACACACATACATGCTACTCGATTTGCTGCTCCTTGGTGGACACCCCAGCATCTATACAGACATCTGGCCATGGTTACTTGGAAGCACCTGAAGTACTGTGAACCCCACTTCAGGGACTGGAACTCTTTGGGCCCCTACAGGAGGCCAGCAGACAGCCCATATTCAGAGGACAGAACTGACTCAAATTCAACCAGTACAGGGTTGTAGCTGGGCCCTGTCTGAGGCTACCAGGATCATTTGCCAGCAGGGCTGCCTGGACCCAGTTCTGTGAATGCTGCGCCTGCAGTGTCAGGGGCTGGGGCTGCTGCAAGCCACTTTGTTCAGAAAAAAAGGCCGTCGGGGCACAGGTACCTGCAGAAAGTGATATTAAGAGGAAGTCTACGTATGTCCTAAAAGACCTAGATATCCCGGCACAATGGGCACACCACGTCTCCAGGGAGCTGAAACCCTGGGTGGTCAGTGACCAGGCCTGAGCTGAGGTCTCTTTCCTGCTGCCTCAGTCTAGTAGGATGGCAGCCTGAAGAGACATTATAGAGACCAGCTCTGGAGGCCTGGAAGGGAGCTCCTGACAGTCCAGGTGGTGGGCGGAGGGATGGGGTGGGCATCTATCTTCAGACTCAGATACCTGTCTAGAGTGCACAGTAGAGTAGGGGGTGTCCAGGAAGTTAACTATCCTCAGACTCAGATACCTGTCTACAGTGCACAGGGGTGGGGAGTAGGGGGCGTCCAGGAAGTTAACTATCCTCAGACTCAGATACCTGTCTACAGTGCACAGGGGTGGGGAGTAGGGGGCGTCCAGGAAGTTAACTATCCTCAGACTCAGATACCTGTCTACAGTGCACAGGGGTGGGGAGTAGGGGGCGTTCAGGAAGTTAACTATCCTCAGACTCAGATACCTGTCTACAGTGCACAGGGGTGGGGAGTAGGGGGCGTCCAGGAAGTTAACTATCCTCAGACTCAGATACCTGTCTAGAGTACACAGGGGTGGGGAGTACGGGGGTTGGGAGGGCGTCCAGAAAGTTAGCTATCCTCATATGCTCAGCCCGGAACGCTGGAGTCAGAAAACTGGCTCCCAATCCCTAAGAGGAAGTCCGAATTCAGAATGAGGAAGAGCTGGACTCTGGGAGAGAGACCTTCCTCTGTGACTCAGGGCTCAAGAGGGCAACACCTGCAGTGTGGCCACATTGTTGATGACGGAATCCTGACATTTTGTTACTAAGTTTCCGCCCCTCCCTGCTGACTGGATAGCAGAGAGAATCTCCCGTTTAATCTTTACACAGTCTCTGACTTAGCTGTTCAGTAACACTGTCTCACAGATGAAGAAATTGAGGCTCAGCACAAAAAATGCTTAGAGCTTTGTTCTAAGGGGTTCGGCTGGCACATCAACTTCCTTCCTTTGCTGAAGAAGCCTGCACAACTGAGGAAACATTAAAAGCCCAGACTTGTCTGTGGCCACCCTAGCCCTCCGCACACAGATTCCTATAGCCTAAGAATTTTCCAGGCTCCGCAGCCCCTCCACATTCTGGGACAATGCTCAGTCTCCAGATAGAAATGAAGGGAAAGCCCACTATGTAACAGACTGAAATGGCCGACTGGCCTAGAGGCCGAGTGGCTTCAATACTAATAAAACCCAAGCCTTGGTGAGGTTCCAGGTCCGCTTCAGGGTCTGCATGACGACCGTGATCACAAATGACGAGGCAGGCCAGCCAAGTGTGAACAGCCGAGCTCGTGAGAAGAAGGGGCCCTTGAGAGCCACAGAGGGAAGATATCACGCTCGCTGCTGACCACCCACAAGTGCGAGCCGATGCAGTCGGTGGCCTGGAGCGGCTCCAGGCCATTAGCCAGGGCCGAGCTCAGTCTTCACCCAGCTGACTTTCCACAATAGCTAAGTGAGCTAGAGAAAGAAAATGGAATGAAGTTGCATTCCACTAAAGAGAGACATCTTTAAGAGATGGCAGCAATCTCCAAATGGAAGGGTCGGGAACTCAGATGCCAGGGAAGGTGGGAGGTGGGGGACCAAGCGGCATAGACTGATTGATTCTAAAATTATAAGAAACACGCAGGCCGGGCGATGGTGGCGCATGCCTTTAATCCCAGCACTCGGGAGGCAGAGGCAGGCGAATCTCTGTGAGTTCAAGTCCAGCCTGGTCTATAAGAGCTAGTTCCAGGACAGGCTCCAAAACCACAGAGAAACCCTGTTTCGAAAAACGAAAAAAAAAAAAAAAAAAAAAAAAAAGAAACACGCAGGCTGGAGGCTAAGCGGGACCTCCATGTTCAAAGTGCAGGCCTCATCGTGGCCATCCTGGGCAGATCACACGGACACGAGTGAGGACTCCAGGGGCTGGTGAGGCTGTGACTCCATTTCAAGTATTAAGTGCACAGGGAAGGTATATGAGACCTGGTCTTGCCTTTATTAAACCTGCAGTGCCGGGAGGAGGCAGCGCTGTGTGAACAACAGCTCAGAAACAGCAGCCACCTACCGGCTGGGCATTCTACCTCCCTACCCATCCCACCCAGGCAGCTCCAACTGCTACCACCAACTGGAGTGCATTTATAAACCAGCCTGAACCGGGCGAATGAGATGGTAATGTGATTCTCGGCCAGTTCGCCAAAACCCCATTTACTCACAACCGTCAGGAACCCATCAGTTTGCAAAGTGAACCCAGATTAGATACGGCAAATGCGGATCTCCGGGAGCAGGGCTGTGGGTGGTCACTGTATAATGGGGTGCAGAGCTATGTGGCCATGTTCTGGGATCAGCTCCATGCTGGGGAGGCAAAGCAGGGAGGGAAAGGAGCCAGGCCTACAGCAAGGGAAGAATACCGGAGACAGACCCCAGTATTCTGTGAGAGAGGCTTATGGGAAGATGGTGAGGCACGGCACACCTGTCCACCTAGTTGCTGGAAACCGAGACAGGACAGCTAAAGCAAGTTCTAGGCTAGTCTGGGCTATGCTGTGAGACCCTGCCTCAAAAAACAAAACCAGAACAATCCTAACTCTTGGGAGGCAGAGGCAGGCTGAACTCTCTGAGTCTGAGGCCAGCCTGGTCTACAAATCCCAAGTCAGCCAGGGGCGATGTTGTAAGACTCTGTCTCAAGCCAACAACAACAAAACACAGGGGGGCCAAGAAGGCTCACTGGGTAAAGGCACCCGAAGCCAAGCTTAGGACCTGAGTTCGATCCCTTTGACTCACATGGTGGAAAGGGAGAACTGACTCCCACAGGCTATCCTTTGGTCCCCACGTGAGCCTTACCACAGTCACACACACACACAAGTACACACACACACGTACACACACAGATGGATAATATAAATAAATGTAATTTAAAAATTTTTAGACAACAAAAATGGGGCTGGACAGATGGTTCAGTGGTTAAAAGCATTTGCTACTCTTACAGAAGACCAGAGTTCAATTCCCAACACTGAAGTGGGGAGCTCATAACTGTAACATCAGCTACAGGGGACCTGAAGCCCTCTTCTGGGCATCGAAGGTTTCCATACCCACGTGCACATATGTGCACAAGGACACGTGCGCACACACACGCATGCACACAGGCATGCATGCACACACACACATACACGCACGCACGCACACATCAACAAACAATAAAATAAATTGTCTCACTGTCAATGTCAATGCGAAGTTGACCCAGCGGCCTCAGTTTATGATTTGATTACTGACAGCTACTTGAACTCCTGGTTCTCCTGCCTCCACCGCTCAAGTGCTGGGCATATGTGGTGTTGGGGACAGAACTCTCTGTCAACTGAGATACACACCCCGCCCTTTTATACTACCAAGACAGGCTTCAGAGAAGCTGTTGGTGCTAAGCCAGGCAGTGGTGGTGCACGCCTTTAATCCCAATACTCAGGAGGCAAAGGGCAGTGGATTTCTGAGTTTGAGGCCAGCCTGGTCTACAGAGCGAGTTCCAGGACAACCAGGGCTACTCAGAGAAAACCTGTCTTGAGAAACAAAAACAAAACAAAAATGGAGGTTGCTGGTACTAACAATACAAGTCACACGGCATTTTATAAATCCAATTTTTGCCATTTAAAGATGTTATTTATTATTGTATGGGAGGGAGGGGGTGTTTGGGGTGAGCATGTATGGTGTGGTGCTTTTATGGAGGTCAGAGGACAACGCTGTGAGCATGCTCACTCCTTCCACCTTCATAGAGGTTCCAGGAATTGAACCCAGGTCACAGGCTTGTGCAGCAAGCGCCTTTACCCTCTAAGCCATCTGGCAGCCCAGAATCCACTATATTTACAGTAATCTTACATTAGTGGCATTTTAGTTCCAGAAGCAGCAGGTGAGAGACGTGTTGCTAGACAATCAGTCACAAACACAGAAGTTTAAAAAAAAAAACTTAAATGGCTGGGGGGAGTGTCCCACACTTGTACTCCCAGCCCTCAGGAGGTCCGGGGGAGGATCAGAAGTTCACAATCAGCAGGCTGGAGAGATGGCTCAGGGGCTGAGAGCGCCAACTGCTTTTCCAAAGGACCCAAGTTCAATTCCCAGCAACCACATGGCAGCTTACAACTGTCTGTAACTCCAGTTCCAGGGGACCCAACACCCTCATACAGACATACCTGCAGACAAACCAATGCAAATGAAATAAAAATAAATATTTTTTTAAAAAGTTCAAGATCATTCTTGGCTACACAGAGGATTTAAGAACAGCCTGAGCTACATGACATATATCTCAAAAAAAAAAAAAAAAAAAAAGAAAGTGTACTATTTACTGTTAGTTGAGGCCTAATGTAGCTCTGACTATGTATAGCTGTCTGTGTACTCTAGCCCTGTGAAACAATTAGCAGTTAAACAACCTCCCTTTATCCATCTCAGGCTCCTCAGTGGTCTGTCAGGCCTGGCAGTTTAGGCAGATGGAACACTAGGCTTCCAGGCTATCCACAACATTCAGGTCCTTGCTGCCAGGCGCATGAAAGTCACCCCGTCTACAGCTACTGTATTCTCTGTCCAGTCAAGGAACAAAGGCGACACTTGCAGGAAATGAGGAGGGGTCTGCAAGCGCCCTACCCAGCGCAGGCGGGGAAGCCACCATCAATTTCTCCAGGGCGTTCTCCGATCATAACCAAGCCTTCCACAGAGAAACCGTGCCCTACACTGTCCAGACAGCAACACAGCGCTGTCACTTCCACGGCTAGAACCCCAGGAGGGAGACGACTCTGAGCCACAACCTGGCACCTCATAAAATCCGTGATCCCAGTATCTAAACTGGACTCCCAGTGGGCAGGGTGGGCGGCTCTGAGAGAGGGTTTCCGCTTTGGGAGGAACAAAGCTATAGAGCTCAGCCACCTAGCTGAGCAGAGGGACATCCCTGGTCAGGATGAAGGCTTGGGGAATGGGTGGAAAGGAGGAACACAGCAGGGAGCTTTAACACAGGGGGCCTGGATTTAGCAGAGTCTCTGACCTGAGGCTGGACTGAGGGGATTAGGAAGGGCACAGCAGGAGGCTGGGGGGGGGTCTGCTCTTACTTCCTGCCTCCTGCTGCCAGGAAGAGACTAATCTGAGCAACTCCCTGGCCAGGGAAGGGGAGCCTGGGACAGTCCACTTGCTTCCCAGCACCTCTGAAGCAGGAGGGTGGTAGGCTTCCAAGCTGAGCAAGGCATAATGTACGTAGCTTGGGGAAGTTCACGGACTGTTGGGGAGCCCGAGCGCCAAACCTGGCTCCTGTCCCCACAACATGGCCAGAGTCTCCAAGACCAACTCACCTTGTGGTTACTAGTTTCAGGGACAACTATCTATATATAATACCACCATATGAGTCCTACCCAATACACTCCATAGCTCCAGCCAAGTCAAGATTGCCTCTCTGTCACTGCTTTTCCTTGTTCCAGCACCAACCAGCCATAATGGTGGCCATCTACCAAGCCTCCACCTGGAACACTCCAGATCCTGCAGTCACTAGGAAGGCTCTTGTTGCAGCCTCACTCCAGTACCAAAGAGCAGTCTTGGGATGACCGCCTCTTTATGAATGAGGGGACTCAAGCGTGCTATCGCCTGCCTGAGAGGCATAGTCCATGCTACGATTGATTGACACTCAGCTGCTCTGACCTCAGAGCCCACACTCTTCCCACCCCATGCTTCCTCTGTCTAGGCTGTGTCCCCTGCCAGGGAGGCCTGGTCCCCCATCCCAACCTTGATTCCCACCCTCCCCAGATCCCATTTTTTAAGCCATGGTTGAAAAACAAAGACTTTAAATTCTTTTCCTATCGTCATACTTCATATTCTATCTTTGGATTGTATTTTAGAATGTTTGATTTTAAACACTGATGTCTGAGTTGCTAAACTTGAACATCTTAAATTTAAAAAATATTTCATCAAATCAATTCTGGTTTAGGATTAGGACAGAATTTCTAATAGCTTGAGAGGCCCCTCAACTTACTCCTGCCGTTGTGTACTAAGTATTTAAGCAGAGCAACGTTCTCAGTATTGATTATAAAATCCAAATATTGATCAGCTCTAGGAAACGTCGGAGTCTCCACATCCTGCAGTGTCAAGTATTCAGCCAAGATTTGATCCCGCAACATGGTTACAACATGTGAAAACAGACACTCACATTGGTCTCGTTTAGGGTGAAAATTTACCTTCATCTTCAATAAATGGTAAAATTATACATACCAAAGAACTGTTCTTGAATAAATAAATTTCTTGGGCTGCTGAGGTGAGTCAGTGGGTAAAGCTCTTGCCACCGAGTCTGAGGACCCTGAGTCTGATGCTCAGGCCCCACATGTTGGAAGGAGAGAACTCCCAAAAGTTGTTTGTCTTCTGCCCTCTACACGCATGCATGTGTGCACACAACACAAGCACCCACACACACACATGTATACACACACAGAAAATAGTGTTTAAGAAATTTGTAGACAAAGGGTTTTAAGTTTAAGAAGCCCTGGCCAGCTCACCCAGCACCTGAATGGGTCTGTCCCTCTCCAGCTGAATGAGTGACATCATCCATGCTCTAGTGTCTCCGACCACTCGAAAACTCTACACCTACAGGCGCCTCCGAACTTGTGAGAAGCTGAGGTTCCAGAAGGCCAAAGCTCAGGCTAGAACAAGAACAGTGCCTGCTTGACTACCCAGGAACCCCCTAAACACCAAGCTCAATCAAACAGGCAAGGTGGTGGCCATCCTGGGCCACTGCCACATTGTCTTTCCTCCTCCCCCCACTTTCCCACTTCTCCTTTTTTGGTGGGTTGGGATTGAACCCAGGGTCTTATCAGGTTCGGCAAGGACTCTATTGCTAAGGACATGCCCCCAGTCCCCACCTGGTCCTGTCACTCATGTCTAACCCCCTTCTGGAGGCACACTGGGCAAATCTTCAGACCCCTGTAACAGGACAGTAGCCCCCTGCTTGAGGTACCCGAGGCCTTTCTCCATCACTCTGATGATATTCTCACACCTTCCCACCGCACCCTGTAGTTAAAGCCCTGCTGTGCCACTCACCCAGATGGCACAGCTGTCTCTGGCTCGTCTTTCACCTCCCGTCCATCATCCCTCTAAAATGTGATAAAATCATCATTCAGCCTTAATCTCTCCAGAGCCCGTACCTCTCTTCCTCCTGCCCCTGCCACCTCCCACCCCTAAGTGCACCAGGAGCTACAATACATGCAACAGAACTGGCACACTGCATGCTCCTGGGAGCATCAATGAGACTGTTATACTGCCACAGGCCATTTCCTACATTCCCTTCGACAGACAGCGCTGTCGGAAGGACAGAGGAGCTGCCCATTGGAAAACGTAACCTTCTCAGTAGGCGAGAAGGCAATAGTTTAAAGAAGGACTGGATAACAAGTTACTACTTCTAAAAACTTTTTTAAAAACACTGTTTATTGCCGGGAGGTGGTGGCGCACGCCTTTAATCCCAGCACTTGGGAGGCAGAGGCAGGCGGATTTCTGTGAGTTCGAGACCAGCCTGGTCTACAAGAGCTAGTTCCAGGACAGGCTCCAAAACCACAGAGAAACCCTGTCTCGAAAAAACAAAAAAAACAAAACAAAACAAAAAAAAACACTGTTTATTTTTATTCATGTGTGCCTGTGACTACCTTACAGTGTCTGCACCGTGTGAGTGCAGGTGCCCATGGAGGCCAGAAGAGGATGCCAGATTCCCCCTCGAACTGGAGTTACCAGTAGTGGTGAGCCACTTGATGTGGGTGCTGGGAAACAGAACCCCAGGTCCTCTGCCAGAGCAACCAGTACTCAGCCAGGGGGTGGTGGTGACGCACGCCTTTAATCCCAGCACTTGGGAGGCAGAGGCAGGAGGATCTCTTTGAGTTCGAGGCCAGCCTGGTCTACAAGAGCTAGTTCCAGGAGAGGATCCAAAGCTACAGAGAAACCCTGTCTTGAAAACAAAACAAAACAAAACAAAAACAAAAACACAGCAACCAGTACTCATAAACTGTCTCTCATAAACTATCCCTCCAGTCCCCAGACTCCTATTTTTTTTAAAAAAAAAAAATTTAACTTCTTGTCTCGAAAATCCAAAAAAAAAAAAAAAAATTTAACTTCTGCTTGAATCTCCATATATATCTCAAAGTCAAAGACAAAACACACACATACACATAAACACCTCCACGCTGTGGGTGTAGCTCAGCAGCAGAACGCTCAGCTATCATGGCTAAGGCCATAAGTTCAATTCTCAGCACTGCTCCCCCCCCAATCAAAGCAAAAAGAAAACAGTAAATAAACCCTCATTACCAGCTAAGGTAAGTCACTAAAGGAGGGGGTGTGGCTCAGTGAGGTACCCATGTAGCAAACACAAGGTTCCTGGTTGGAGCTATAGCATAAAAAATAAAATTCGGTAAAGAAAAGAGACCTGAAAGCTAAGGGTGGGAACTGGCCCCAACTGCCCTCTCTATTCCCTGCCTAACTGGCTAAGCCTGCCTTAACCGGTTCTGTTGCTCCTTGAATGACGCCCGGGGGAGGTGGCCTCAGACCAGGAGAGGAGGCTAGCCGGTTGTGCACGGTTTTCTTTGACTTGACGGGATCTGCAGCACTGAGCTGGCATGGGAATGGCAGCCAGCGATTTCACTTCTTTTGGTGACTCTAACATGTCAGCCTGTGACCCAGTGACAACCAGACAGAGTGGGGTGGCAACTGCCCCTGCAGAGCACACACGCCAGCGGTAGGGAATATTGCTTTATCCAGGCAAGGATGTGTCACATAAGTGTGTGACAGTGTATTACATTTGCCTGCCTGAGGCACCTGGTTGGTCTAATAAAGAGCTGAATGGCCAATAGCAAGGCAGAGAAAGGACGGGAGAGGCTGGCAGGCAGAGAGAATGAGCAGTAGGAGAAGAGGATGAGGGGAGACAACAGCAGCCAGTTAGGCAGCTGTCAGCCACACAGACACAGGAAACAGTGAAAGCGAGAAGGAAAGCAAAGGAAAAGGCCCCGAGGCAAAAGGTAGAGAAAGAGAAACAGGTTAACTCAGAAGAGCCTCGTCAGGACCTGGTGGTGGTGGTGGTGGTGGCTTGATCTCCTAGAGCTCAAGACCAGTCTGGTCTAGTAAGGAGTTCCAGGACAACCAGAACTATACACAGGGGAAAAAAACAAAAAACAAACCTATCTTGAAAAACAAAACAAAAAATGCAAAAAGAAAAAAAAAAACTAGCCAGAAACTAATCTAAACTAGGTCAAGCCCTCAGAACAATTAAGAAGTCTTCATGTCCTGATTTGGGAGCTGGTTGGTGGCCCAAAAGAAAAAACCTGCTACGAGCCATGTGTCCAAGGTTGTTTCTTCTACATTAAGAGCACAGAACCACACTTTCTGAGTTTGACCTAAGGATCCTCCTGCCTCAGCCTCCAGAATTCTGGGATTATACAAGCACACCAATATGGCTAGCCCAAGACTTCCACAAACATTTACACACCCTGACAGAAAGAAGGTCCCGGGAACCAAAGACACGAGTGCCAGCAGCCTCCAGTCTGGGGCATCCCCCTCCAGTCTCCGTGTTTGTCACAGGGCTCCAGCATCAGGGTATCCACATGGCCTACGGTTGTCCCCCAACTCCAAGCACATCCTCCGTGTCCTTCCTTTCCCGATCAATAACCTTGGGTTTCTGACATATCCTATTTTCGTAGCCATAATGGAAAACAAACCCAGAGGCTCTCCTGTGGAGCTGGTCTAAAGAGGGTGGTGAAGGCGGGGGGGGGGGGGGGGGTGCATAGAGGGGGAGGCCGAGGCTCACGACAGGAAGCTGGGGTTTTCCCTTGCCCTTTGTCTAGGCCACCGGGTCATCCCACAGACACTGTACGACAAACACCATCAGGGTGACCATTCTGACAGCACAGACCTCCTCAGAAGGCAGCCACCACCATGGAACAACACACACTTTAATGTGGGAAAGTGAAGTTAGAACCCAAAGAGACCCCTAGTCCTGTCCCCTCGACCCCCACTTCCCGATGGAGGGACATCAGCTAAGAGCTAGGATGCCTGGATCCAAGTGTGCCAGCGTGCCCTTGTGACCTGGGACAGGTTTCGACCTCTGGGAACCTCAGTTTCCTGTCTGTGGGAGGATCTTGAAAGCACTGCCCTAGATGCTGCAGGGTCACGATGCCACATGGTCACAAGCACAGTCCAGGAGCTACCTGGCCTGGGGCAGGGGTTCCACAGTGGCAGGTCACTGTGATTCCTGTGAACTTTCTCACTCAGACTGACTGGGCAGGGAGAGTGGAGTCTGAGCCAGAGAAAGGACACACAGGGAAGCCACTCAGTGAAGATCAGAAGAAAGAGCTGTCCCTCACGTCCCCAAGGATGAAGGACCCCAACACTCCTGGCTTTGGTCTTGGTTGCTTTCTTTAAGAGTATGGGGTTTCCTCCTGGAGGCCTCACGCTGTTACTTGAGATAGTCCTGGAGACGCTGCGGCCAGAAACCACCAGATCAACAACACAGTAAACCTTCCAGCTGCTCCCACGTTCCCTCCCTGACTTGGAGGCTGGGAAGTCAACTGTTCTGGCTCATAAAACACTTTCGGAGCACACATGATCTCAGACCTCCTTCGGGTGACTGTTGGAGCAGGGCAGCAGGTGCCAGCCCGCACCCAGCTGCTGTGCCTGCCGTTTAGATGCGGTGGCTTTCTCCGATGCAGAGGAAGAGATGGCATTTCATGGCAGGGGGGCCCGAGGCAACAGACAGGGTCCTCCTATGAAGATGCAGAGGGCCAGGAAGCTTAAGGCTTTGAGCTTCCATTATAGAGGCTCCGTCTCAGCAGGCTGGGTGCTTGCTCATTTTAATTGGCACCACCAACAATCTGGTTGCATCCGGCACTCTGCCCTATAAAAGCCAGAGGAATGACTCCGGCAGAGCCATGTGGCCGGGCAAACTGGGAGGTTGTGGAAACTTAATTGTTCTTGGTTTCCAACTGCTACACTGCCTCGGTGTCCCTGTGTGGTGGTAGCCTCCTGCTGGGTTGGGAGTGAAGCAATAGGGATTTGCAGCTCATTCTGAGTTCAAGGCTCCTGCCCACTGCAGAAATTCACGGCAGAGCCCAGTCTGCAGCTCATGACCTAGGTCATGACTGGCCACACACAGACCACGTGATCTGCAGCATTTACCAATCCCCCGCCACCAGCCTGGGGGAATGTAAGGTCTCTAACATACAGCAAGCGTGCTGCAGCTTGGAGAAGCTAGGAATGTTCTCAGCTAGGACACTGGGTGTCCTTCCCTCTGGGACAGGCATGCTGGAATGTTTGGCACAACACAGAGCTCCAGAGTGAGACTGCTGCAGGGAGGGGCTGTTGAGCTGATCCCTCCCAGCGGCCCTTGGCCACATCTGCCTGAGGTCAGCAGCTCTGGTCACCCACATGGTGCCTAGTGCCAGCTGGCTCAGGCTATATGAAGTTTCTAGAAAAGGAGCCACGGTGTCACACACAGGTCCCTGTGGGGACAGTGGCCTTCCCTATAGAGGTGGCACTGTGTCCTAGGCCTGAGCATTAAGTCTCTCTGCTCCGTCCCCTTAGGCCCATCCCTGACCAGCTTGTCACCTGAAAACCATAATAATACCATACCAAAGTAGCCAGGACAGCGGGGCATAGCCATCTCCATGTCCCCGATCCGTTCCTCACCAGAAAACGCATGTGTGAGCTTAAAGGCACGGGAGAGGCCGAATCCTAGTGGAACCGCCAGGACGCACCAGGAGCAACCACTAGATGGACAGCTATGCACATGCAGCCCAGACCACTGCCCGGCATGCGCACAGAGTGCTGCTCTCTCCAGCCTCCCACCTCAAAGAAACAATAAAGAAAAAAATCCCTGGGGCTGTGCAGATGGGACAGTGGCTAAAGGCACGTGCGACCAAGTCTAATGACCTGGGGTGCACAGAGTGGAGAGAACTAAATCCTGCAGGTTATCCTCTGACCTCCACACGTGTGCACACACGCACACACACACTAAACAGATTATAAAAACAAATCCCTATGTTGAAGTGCTGACCTTAGAGCCTAGGAATAGGAGTATGCTTCAAGATGGCATCTTTAGAGGTAACTGAGGTAAGATGAGGCCTTGAGTGTGGACCACAGTTGTGAGGAGACAGCAGGACAGCTGGCCTGCTGACTGCACCCTGCCTGCCCTGGGTACCCCAGGGTCTACAGCAACTGTAGACAGGGGCCTGGGGCTTCCAGAACTGAGGTCTTTACTGGAAGAGAGAAGAGGAGAGGAGAGAGGAGGGGAGGGGAGGAGAGGAGAGGAGAGGGGAGGGGAGGGGAGGGGAGGGGAGGGGAGGGGAGGGGAGGGGAGGGGAGGGGAGGGGAGGGGAGGGGAGGGGAGGGAAGGGAAGGGAAGGGAAGGGAAGGGAAGGGAAGGGAAGGGAAGGGAAGGGAAAGCTCTATCCCTGGTTCTAGAGCAAAGACAGGCAGAATGTCACTCACATCTGACAAGGGCCTTTTGTCAGTCATTCCTGCCAGCTTCCAGGCTCCAGAAACCTAGCTAGGATCATTTCTTCAGTGGCCTGAGAAGTCCCTGAACCTTCAGGCCCTAAGCTAAGGATAAATGGGACTCGGAGCCCAGCAGGTGACAGATGACTGAGTAATTACCACTGGTGGCTATCTCCCTGCCCACAGCAAGAAAGTGAATCATTAAATCTCTCTAAGGGGACTTTGAAGATCTCCCAGAACTGTGTGAGCAGGAAGTTCTCAGCTTAAACTGGAATCCTTGGGCAAACAGCAGGGCCAGGAAGGTCTTCCAGACAGACTGCCTGACCAAAACCCAGGCTCAAAATAGCACTGGAGACTCACTGGACTAAAGGCAGAGTGACACCATGGGCTAGCCCAGGAAACAGGGCCAGTCAGGAAAGGAGGCCTGGGATACTGAGCAAAACCAGTGCTCTACCTTGGAGAGATGGGACAGTCCCCAAACAGCTTTAGGACAGACGTGTGTGTGTGTGTGTGTGTGTGTGTGTGTGTGTGTGTGTGTGTGTGTGTAAGAGGGTAGGGGATGTTGTAAGGTTGGGTGTGATTCATGTTGACAGCTCAGACAGTAGGGGAATCTCAGGACAATGTGAAAATCTCAACGAGATAGCGCAAGGCCTGGGCAAATTAACAGTCCGTCAGTCCATCCCAGCGGGTTAGTTTTCATCAACTTAAGATAACTCAAGTGTCCTTTTAAGAGGGGCTCACTTGAGGAAATGCTGTCTATCAGACTGGCCTCTAGGCATTTTATTGACTGATGATTGATATGGGAGGGCCTAGCGCACTGCAGGAAGTGCCACCCCTGGACTGGTGGTCCGGATGCTATACGAGAACGGACTGAGCAACTGTGAGGAAAAGCTAGCAAGCAGCGCTCCTCCATGGCCTCTGCATCAGCGCCTGCCTCAGGCTCCCGCCTTAAGTTTCTCTGATGATGGGGTGTCACCTGGAAGTATGAGAAGAAATAAACCTTGTCCGCCCCAAGCTGCTTCCGGTTATGGTGCTCTAGTCTTACTCTCTCGGGCCCACTTCCTTCTCAAGCCCTGAGAGCGGCCCAAGGCTTCAGGTGCAGACCTGGGTCGCTCTCTTCACCTTCCAGGGCGGGAGAGCAGGACCCTGCATCCAGCTTGGGCACTCCGGAGGGATCTAAGAGCATGAAGACAGCCAAGGTTTCCATTAGAAGGGAGCCTGCCTGCCTCTCAGCAGGCACAAGCCCCACATCCTTAGCAAGTCAGCTTGCGCTCTCTCTCTCTCTCTCTCTCTCTCTCTCTCTCTCTCTCTCTCTCTCTCTCTCTCTTTCTCTCCAGAGCTACTTCACAGTGGTATGGGAAGAACAACCAGAAAGGGCTCTCATAGGCTGTGTGACCCCAGGACATTTCCTCCTCTATAAAATGCAGGGAGCAATAACATCTGTTTTATGGTCACATGACAAGCCTAGCATGTGCCGGACCTGTGTTAAATCCTCAAGACAGCAAATAAATGAACTCAAATTAAAATATCAGCCAACCCTCAGGGCCTCCACCCACCTGCATGTGTGCATGCATGCATGAGTGCATGTGTGCGTGAAGAACTGGTGAGGAATGGAGGTGGGGGAAGAAGGAGGAGGAGCCAGGGGAGGAAGAAAAAGAGGAAGAAGGAAAAGAAACTTCAGTCAGACAGGCCTGAGTTCAAACCTTTCCTTACTCACTAGCTGGCTGTGTGGCCTTGGGAAACTTACTCAACCTCTCTGATTCTCAGTTTCCTCCTTTGTAAAACTAAATATATAGCCTTCCTTGCAGGAGTTCTGAAAAAGAGAGCAGGTTAAGACCAGGAGTCAGAGCCAGTCCTGCATGGCTCTTCGGGGGAAAATCAGGCTGCTCGGCCACTCAGGACTGTGACAATGAGCATGATGAGGTGACAGGGTTGTTTGTAGGGCATCTGCACCCTCAGCACCCTCAACCTGAAACACTGCTCTCCTTCATCCCTCCCCAGGGAGCCAAGAGAGCCCCAAAGCCCAACTGCGTTCTCTTTGGACAGAGATGGGGTGCCAGGCTCGGTGCCGTCTGGTCCACAATGTCATCCCCTGCGGTTGTAAGTGTGGTACCCCTTGATCTTCCACCCTGGCAGGCTGCCTGCACTCAACAGGGAGCCCTGCAGCCCTTTTCGCTGTCTGAGGGCCCTCTACAAAGGCAGGTTATTTTCAGCCTCCCCTGAGCCCCTGTCCTGAGTGAACGGAGCCATGGTTTCGGGATGTGGACCAGGAAGGGTTTTAAGGCCTCTCCCTCTGCCAGAAAGACACTTAGAGTCGGCAACACGGACAGCGCATCCCCTCTCTCGGGGTTACTTTGTACCAGCTTTCGATTCCCAGAAAAGACAATCTGAAACCCCGAAGCCCTGATCAATGCCACACAAGGCTCGCCCTCTGCCCCATTTTGAGATGGCAGATAAATGCAGGGTAGACGGCAGGTGAGCTCAGCCCTCCCTACCAATTTCAGGTGGGGACCCACGGGAATGTTTTTATTAACAATGAATGAAGCAGAGAAGAGAGGCTTGCCTGAGGTCCCCTAGCAGCAGGGACAAAGCCAAGTGTGTCAGGAGAGAGGGCTCCTGGAAGAACACTGGACCCTAGGACACTGCAAGGCTGGGCTCACACCCACAGTCTCCTAGGAGCAAAGTCCTTGTCACACCTGAGATGACTGACAGGGCTCTGCTTCCTCTTAGAGACTGGAGCCCACCTGTCTCTCACTCCCTGCGCAGACGTGGTATGAGCCCCACCCACCCACCTGCCCCCCAGCTTACTTTTGCTGGGCAGTTCCTCTTGGCCCAGGCTGTTGGAAGGAGCCAGTGGGGCACTCTCACCCTCGTCCAAGGTCAGGATGAGCGGCACGTCGTCATCTAAGCTCACGGCCATGTTCCCCGGTCCTGCAGTCCTCAGGATGCGATGGCTAGGGCTTTTAAGGGTCTCCGGCTTGAGCTCCTGTTCAAAGCCACGGGGCCAGGGATGCTTCTCTGCTCCATCAGATGCATCTTCTAGGGTTGGGAGGATGTTATAAAAAAAGGTAATGATTAAAACATAGTCGTTTGGGGCTGGAGAGGTGGCTCAGAGGTTAAGAGCACTGCCTGCTCTTCCAAAGGTCCTGAGTTCAATTCCCAGCAACCACATGGTGGCTCACAACCATCTGTAATGGGGTCTGGTGCCCTCTTCTGGCCTGTAGGCATACACACAGACAGAATATTGTATACATAATAAATAAATATTAAAAAAACAAAAAAAACCCAAAAAAACATAGTCGTTCCTGATGTGTTCTGGAGTCAGGGGCAGCGACGGCTGGGCAACCAGAGGCCAAACTAAAACCCTGAATCTTGGCTTTTGTCGCAGTAACCTACAGTATACAGACTGCACTTTGAGAGTCTCATGTAGCCCATGTTGGTTTCTAGCTTGCTGTAAAGTGGAGGATGACTTTGTACATCTGATCCTCCTGCCTCCACTGGGATTACAAATATGCACCACAAATGGTTTAGAGAACTGGGGACTGAAACCAGGGCTGTGTGCATGCTAGACACTGGGCTATCCGCTGAGCCACACAGCCCGCCCACACCACCACTGTATTTCAACCTAAGAACTAGGATTCCAACACCCGGGAGGCTGAAGCAGGAGGATAACAGAGTTCAAGGCTAGGTTGGACTAAACAATAGCAAGAGTTTATCTTAAAAGAGAGAGAGTGTGTCGGGAGGTGGTGGTGCACCTTTAGTCCCAGCACTCGGGTGGCAGAGGCAGGCGGATCTCTCTCTGTGGGCTCGAGGCCAGCAGTCTTCACAGAGTTCAGACTGCCAGAACTACACAGTGAGACCACTCTTAAAAGAAGGAGGCACGGGGGAGGGGCTGGAGAGAGCTCAACAGTTAAGAGCACTCGGGAGGCAGAGGCAGGCGGATCTCTGGGAGTTCGAGGCCAGCCTGGTCTACAGGATCTAGTTTCGGGACAGGCTCCAAAACCCACAGAGAAACCCTGTCTCGAAAAACCAAAAAAACAGTTAAGAGCACTTGCTGTTCTTGCAGAGGACTCTTTGTTGTTGTTGGGTTTTTTTGGTTTTTCGAGACAGGGTTTCTCTGTAGCTTTGGTGCCCATCCCGAAACTAGCTCCTGTAGACCAGGCTGGCCTCGAACTCCCAGAGATCCGCCTGCCTCTGCCTCCCGAGTCATGGGATTAAAGGCGTGCGCCACCACCGCCCGGCTTGTTTTGTTTTTTTTTGTTTTTTTTTTTTTGGTTCCCAGCACCTATACAGTGGCTCACAACCATCTTTAACTCCAGTTTCAGGGGCCCCAATACTCTCTTCTGACCTCCTTGGGCTCCACATGCAGGTAAAACACTCATACACATCGAATTTTAAAATAATAATACACATATAAATAAAATACAGGGAAGGTTCCTATGCAAACAGACGCTGACAAGTCAGGGTAACCAAGTCTAGAGAGTAGAGACTGGGGCCGGCATGATCAACACTACCCTCTGTGCTTTGTAAAGACTGTAAAGGGAAATCAATTTGTAATGATTATAGGAAGAGCAGTTTGTCCTCAAAGAATACTCAAACTATGCCAGAGACCCTACTAGCGATTTCTAACTGGGCAACCGAAAGCTCACTAATAGCCCCACACATCGGACAGGGACAGAGACCTTAGATAACTTGCCCGAGAGCCCACAGTCAGAAAGCCAACTGTGTCTTGCCCACATCCTATCCTTAGCCATTACACTGCCTACGGTGTCTTCCAAGTCCCCAGGTCCTGCCCTCGGACAACGGTAATAAAAAGTGAGTGTGTCCGGCTCTCCAAGCTTGCCCTGGCCTCTCTTTTTATGTTTGTGAACAATTTCCACTCTAGCTTTGTTAAGCGCCCTCTGGGGAACACACAAGATCATCCTGGTTTTCCTGGTGGCCAACACCCATTGTTCCTGTACGGACCTCCTCGATGGAGGAAAAAGGGACACGAACATTTGTACAACTGGTAACCGGCGTCGTTTCCCAAGGACCCGTCCTTTACAGCCTCCGGGTTGGTGGCTCTCAGAACAGGTGTGCTGGGGTGGCTGTTAACACCGTCCCACCTCTGCCCACTGAAAAGCAGAACTCAGCAGATCTGCCGGAGACCTTTGAACTTGGAAACAGCAGCAAGCTGAGGCCACCAGCTGTGGCCTGTGCACAGGATGGATCCTGCCTCCACACCAACGGATGGCAGGCCAACTGAGCAATGCCTCCTTTGGGGGGGATGAGGGGAGCATCCACAGACACAAACAGCAGGTTTCTTTCAACCGAGATAAACCGACACCCACACTGCAGCCAGCTAAGCACGCAACTAACTCTCTGCTCAGCAAACTTCCCAGGAGTGGAGTCTGATTTGTTTTGTTTCCTTTTCCTCCACCCTTGGGGATTTATTTTGCTTTGAGATCTCAACAAGGGCAGAGACAGAAGGGAAACTACCACAAGATACAATTGTTTGGCTGTCTAAAACTGTGCTGTGTTTTGAACTCTGGCTTAACTTTCTCTTCCCCCAGTGCTTTGTACTGGTTGAGCTCACCCATCTAACACACTCCATGGTCCAGGGATTAGATGACCACACTTCCTTGACACCATGAGAAGGCTCTGACAGAGCACTCTCTCCTTTTCTTTGGAAGGCAAGAAACTCTCCCCACTTGTAACAGGTTCCTCATATTTGTCACCAGCGTCCTCCTAGCTAGTAGGTTTTCCATTTTAACTGCTGCACAAGACTCCATTCTCGCCATACCTCAGTGGCTCTCGCCTGATGTGACTCCATCCCCACTGTCTACAAATATTTCCGGCGTCACAACTTGGGAATGATCTCGAGGGAGTCCAAAGAGGCCACTAATATCTACAGTGCACAGCTGAGACCCCACCCACAGGAAACAACCTCCTGGCTCCGTCTCAACAGCTCTGCCCTCGGTAGAGCCTGGGTGAGCCAGCGTCCCACTTTCTACAAGAGGCCCACAAGTTCCATCCGGCCGACTGGAAAGCAGGTGGCACAAACAGAGGCATTTCCCACTTTATTCCTAGAAACTGCACGCCACTGAAGTGAAATCCACCAATCCCTTTCTTGTTTTCGTCTTCTGAAACAGGGATATCCCCGTCCAGTCTCGGAGAGCCCTGAAGTAGCCATCCTCCTCCCACCGAGCCTACGACTTTTCAAAGAAAAAGAAATGAGGCCCAGAAAGAGGGAAACTGCCCAAGGTCACACGGCAGACTCAGAGGCAGAACTCGGGGCTCCTCCGGTCCTGCCCTTCGGTAGACTTAGGCTCTCACTCTAGAGAGGACCCAGAGGGTCACCCCTGGGGAAAGGTCACTCCTGGAGGAAGGTCCCGGGATCGGAGTTAGCTGCCATCCCGCTATCTGTCCCCAGAGTCAAGTTGAGCCAAGCAGGAGTCCCCGGCCGGGTCACAAGAGGTCGTAGCCGGGAGGTGAGCGGGAAGGGACGGGAAAGGGAGGAGGGTCGCGCGGGGACGCCTGTTCCCCGCGCTCCCCGGGTCGCCCCAGGAAGTCAAGGCAAAGAAAAAGGTGCAGAAAGAAGTGAATGAGTTGGGGTAGAAGCACGCGGGCAACCTCCCCAGGCCCCTCGGGAGTCGGGAGCGCCCAGCCCCAGTCTCAGCCCCTTCTCGGCGCCCTCTGAACCTTGACCCCTGTCCTCGTGCCAAGCCGGCACCCCTCGGATTCTTACACGCGCCGTCCCGGGATCCCGCACCATGCACCGTGTCTGCAGAGCGCAGCTCAGCACGCAGCTGCTGCTGCCAATATCCCGACAGCGGAGCCACCGCAGCCGCTAACGCCGCCTCACCGCTGCCACAGCGGCAGCTGCGCCAGCCCTTGCATCCGCCGACTCCTGTCAGTCAAGCCCGCAGGCCCTGCCCCACGGCCCCACGCCACGGGCCATTGGCAGCCAGAGAGGCCGCAATGTAATTTGACAGGGTAATCTGCACGTCACTCACAGGTCTCCTCCCCCCTTTCCCCGCCCTACTCACTTAACCAACAGGAATCCCAGGTCTTTCCATTGGCGGAACGTCAGAGAGACGGTGGTTTTGATTGGTCATCGTTCAGAAGGTGGAGCCGAAGCAGCCCTAGTAGAAGTTGAATGGTGAAAAAAGAGGTCCGTCAAACACAGAGTCCCGCCTTCCAAGGTTGGCGCGTAACCTAGCAACAAGGGGGGTCGCGGAGATGTTTAATTGTGGGCAGAAAAATTTAACAGTTTGAGGAGCCGGTGAGTGACAGCGGGGGGAGCCCCGGAGCTGCGTGCCGTGTGCGCTACATGGGCGCGCTGTCCAGTGATCCCCACAGGGGTCCGCGCCCCACTACCCTGCCTCGGTCCAGGTCTCCTCTAGGCCTTCTGCAAGGACCACCGACATCCTCGCTTTCGTAGTTCTTTCTGCTGTCCTGTCCACCTGTCTTTCATGGCTCCGCCCCTCATCCCTCACTGGTACCATTTATGTAAACATCCGACTGAAACTTGGTTGAAGGAAGAAGGTGAGTTGGTCGGTTAGGCACCCACTGTCCACTCTAGGGACCCCTATGTTCCATGGTGAGCTTGCTCGGTGCAGAACTTTAGTGTATGCTTAAATTAAGCGTCTGTTGTTTGTGTTTACGAAAGGGTCTCCCAGTGTAGCGCTGGTTGGCCTGGGACTCACAGAGATCCACCTGCCTCTGCTTCTGAGTACCGGGATTAAAGGCGTGAGCCACCGCACCTAGCCTAATTAGTTTTTTTTTTTAATTGTTATTTGTTTGTTGAAGATTTGCGATTTGCTTTTTGCTTTTATTATTTTGATCATTATGTGTTAGTAGGTGGAGTACGTGCTTGAGGGTCCAGGAAAGGGGTTTGGATACCCTCAAGCCTTGAACTGAAGTTATTGGCAGGTAGTTGTGAGCAGATGGGCATAAGTGCTGTGGACTAAACTCAGGTCCTCTGAAAGAGCCAGACACACTCTAAAAAAAAAAAAAAAAAACTTAAAGATTTGCTTATTTTTATTGTATGTGTATCTGTGAGGCCTACATGTATGTATGTGCACAACATGTGTGCTGTGTGCCGTAACTGAGGAGGCCAGAAGTGAGCATTGGATCCGCTGGAACTGGAGTGACAGGTGGTTGTGAGCCACTATGTGTAGGCTAGGAACTGAGCCCGGGTCCTCTACGAGAGCAGCCAGTGCCATTAGACCCCCAAGCCATCTCTCCACCCTGGTTATTTTGATTGCACACAGAATTTTGTCTTTGATGTTAACTTTAAAATTTCGCTCATGTAATTTAAGACATGATTTCCTTGTGCGTTCTGGCAAGGAAGAAGAATTTCTTGGGAAGATTGAATGAGATGAGGCAATGAAGAGTTGCCATGGGCACAGCCACACAGTGACTGCTCAGCTAACTGCGGATTCCCCCGACATGACTGGTTCTACTGTAACTCTTTCCGTCAAAACATTTTCCAAGGACATTTTCTTGGCCCATAGCAAAAACACTCGCATATTTAACATGGGTTTATTGAGTGCTTGTTGTGGATAGTGGAGGCATTCTGAGTGGCAGGAAAATGCTATCTTTTGAAGTGGGGGGCTGTAGAGATGCCTTGTTCATTAAGAGCACACACTACTTTTTGCAGAGGAGCCTCAGGTCCCAACACCCACATCAAGTGGTTTGCAACTACCTGCAACTCCACCTCCAGGTGATCCAGCGCCCTCTTCAGGCCCCACAGGCACCTGCACTCATATGCACATACCCCCACCACCACAGTTTTCCTTTGAAGTCCTAGTTAGTGTTCTTAGAATTAAAAGTGATTTAAAAAGTGATTGGAACAGAGCATCAGGGGAAAGTATCTTTGTACCTCAGCTTTTATTACAGCAACGAGGTTAGATCCTATAGCCAAGGAAAATATTTCAACCCCAGTCCACTACCTAGTACCCACATGGCAGCTCACAACTGTCTGTAACTCCTGTTCCAGGGGATCCAACACCCTCATACAGACATACAAGCAGGCAAAACCCCAGTGAACACAAAATAAACTTGAATAATTAAAAAAAAAAGAATAATGCAAGCTCAAGATGCAGCTGGGTGGCACTAGGTGTGCCAAACATATGAGGCCTTAAGTTTTTGTTTTTGTTCTGAGTTTTTTTTTCTCTCTTTTCTTTCTTTTTATTTTCCCCTTAAGTTTAATTTCCAGCATCAAAACTCTGGCAAACACAAAATCTGTGCTTCCTACATGTGTTTATTATATTGATCTTTTACACTCTGGTAATTGATATTTTTTAAAGATGAAGAGTTTTATTTTTATTCTGTGTATCACACCTGCTTTTACATTGGTGTTAGGGAACCTCAGATTTGAGCAGCAAGTATTTTACAGACTGAGCCATTTCTCTATTGTGTGTGTGTGTGTGTGTGTGTGTGTGTGTGTTTTGAGACAGGGTTGTCTAGCCCTGGCTGTCCTGGAACTAGCTCTGTAGACCAGGTTGTCCTCAAACTCAGAGATCTGCCTGTCTCTGCCTTCCGAGTGCTGGGATTAAAGGTGTTTGCCACCACACCCCACCCTACCCCAGCTTCTGGCCTATATTTTAAGTTCTATTTCATTTACTTAGTGTGTACATGTGTGTGCCTGTGTGTTAGTGCTGTGATAGAACTCACACATGCTAAACAGATGCACCACTCTTTTTGAAACATCACAATAATTCACACTGCAGCCATGTGTGACCAGAAGTGCACATTTTTAAAGCGTACTGTGACCAAGAAAGGAATTCAAGCCATCTGACATGGAAGCCAGAAGGGGATTGTGTCCTCTGTAGTTCTCCGACTGTTCCTTCGAGGCAGGGTTTTTCTCTGAACCTGGGGCTTAACGCCCCCAGCATCTTCCTGCCTCTGCACCTGCTCTGTTCAATCTACAGAATGATGTGTCATAATCATACGTTAGGGTTTCTTTCTAGGTTTTTTTTTTTTTTTTTTTAATGTATAGGAATGTTTTGCCTGAATGTATGTACATCGTGTGCAGTACTATCAGAGGCCTGAAGAGGGCACCAGATCCCTTGGAACAATAGCTATGCATGACTATGAGCCTACATGTCTGTACTTAGAACCAAACCCTGGTCCTCTGCAAACGCAACAGGTGCTCTTAACCCCTGAGCCACCTCCGTAGCTCTCACGTGTCATTTTAGTGTCAGTAATAAAAATCATAAAAGCTGGACATGTTTGGCAGTATTACATTCACACACAGTATTATGTTCAGAGTTCTGTAAAGTCCCCTGTCAGTCCCCATTTTACAGGGGGGCTGCCAAACCTTGGAGAGGTTGGTTAGCTTATCCAAACACATATGGCTGGGTGGGAGCCACAGGGACTGGGCTCCAAGTGAATTTGATTACCACACAGTGAGCCCCTGGCTTTCCTTCTCACTTTGGAGCCTGTAGAAGGTCAGGTGACCATGCCAAGGTCTGCCCCAAGCTGCAGAAGGTTGACCACAGCAAACAGCAATGTGAACATCCATCCCCAGTTGTGACTGGCCACTGACCCGTCTCTGGCCACAGCTGAGATCCTACCTATTGGCAGGTCTACCTCCAGCTCCATTGCCACAGGGGTCTTCAGGACCAAATATAATCTACAAAATGCAGTTTCCAGCTACTTGGGAGGCTAAGGCAGGGCATTATGCGGTCAAGGCCAGACTAGGCAGTGAGTGAGATCCCGTCAAGCAAACAAAAACCAAACCTGATGACATTGTTGTCTGGCTCTAAGAGAGGACGTGATCTGGCTTGTGAATTCAGTACTGCATCTGCATCTGCATCACCCTGCAGAAAGTGGTGAGAAGACGGGGCCATGGTCTCCTCATTCAACAGCACCTATGTGTTTACTGAGCATCTACCATGTGATAGTTGCTTAGGATAAAAGTTTTCTTCTGCTACTATTATTATTATTGTCTGTGTGTGCATGATGCATGTGTGTGAGTGTTGGCATGCCACTGCACACATGTGGAGGTCAAGGACAGCTCTCAGAAGTTGGTTTTCTCTTTACAGCATAGGTTCCGGGGATTGAACTGAGGTCCTCAGCTTTGGTAGCAAGCGTCTTTACCCCCTGACCTATCTCACCAGCCATGGATGGAAGTTTTTGTCATGACTTGACTAGACTCCTGTACCACTCTCAACTCCCTTTCTTGTCTGTGAAATGGCTTTGGAGGGATATAAGGACCAAAGGAACTCATCCATAGAAAGTACTCCCTGGGTTTTGTTTTGTTTTGTTTTGGTTTGGTTTTTTGAGACATAGTCTCCCTATGTAGCTCAGGATGGGCTTCAACTCACTGTGTAGCCCCAGGATGGTCATGAACTTCTGATCCTCCTGCCCCCATCTCCAGAGAGTTGGGACCCTGGGTGTATTTATAAGTTCTAACATTGGCCACTGTTACAAAAAGGAGCCATAAACCGAGACACCTTTCCCCTACCTTTCCACAGCCAGCACTGGGTCTGTGAAGTAGTCACAGGTTTCTTTCGTCTTCTGTGTGTGTGTGTGTGTGTGTGTGTGTGTGTGTGTGTGTTGGGGTGGGGCGGGGCGGGGAGAGCGAGCACAGTAATAAATCTCCAACCTGCCTATTTGAATGAAGCGGTGGCACATTTGCATGATAAAGATAAATCGATAGAATTCATGACAATGAAAGCCTGGTGCTTCTGCAGCCCTGCTTGACTCTCAGGGCAGGAATCTTAAAAAGGGGAGGCTGGATTGACAACGATTTCAATATGAAGGTTGGTGCCATCAAAAACACTCATTAGAATTCAAGGAAAAGATTCTCGGGTAGTTTTCGCTGGCGTCATCATTCACCCCTTTCCCCACACCTTCCCCGTCCCCTGTTCACCTAAATGAGCTGTCAGGAATGGATGGGCATCTTGGTAATCAGAGAAAACAAGCTTGCCCTTTCCAGCAGAAGAGGCGATTTGACTGAAAGCAAATTGGAAGCATTCCCCTCTGAGTTTCCAGCCTCTGTCTCCCAGGAATCCTGGGTTCTTGACTGATGCCTGGAGAACTCTTAAGGACAGCGTGGAAAAGTGTGTCGTGTCCATTCAACACCTCATTCATCCTGTGGCCTCGGGGCAGGTACCCTTCATCCTCAGAGGGCTGGGGAGAGGCTCCACAGCTGCCCAAACCACTCCATAGTCAGGAAAAGGCCCCTGGGGAGCTCACTCTGCAGATGAGAGAGCAGGAAGTGGGAATGAGGCCCAAGGAAGCAGGATGGCACCACCTTGGGCTGGGTCTGCAGCCTTGAAGAGGTTCTGACTCTGGCCCAGGAGCCTCCCGTCCTTCACAGCGGATCTGGTGCCTCTCTTCTCTGCCTTAGACACATTGGAGACTTCTTCAGTGGCTTAGCTGCCTGCAGTTTGAGGAGCTAAAGATAGTCTTCTGTGGTTCTGCATAGCACTTCATCCTCCTCCATCTTTCTCTGGGTCCTAAGCCGTTTGACCACCTAAGACTCTTTAATTGAATATTTGATCAGCTGAGCCTCTCTGACCACAAACAACAGAAGCCAAGAAAGTCCCTTGCCACCTTCAGCATCTGCATTAGTAGGTCTGCAGGAAGGAGCCTGGAGCTTGGCACTTCCTATCCCTGTGGGTTCCGCTCAGCCAGAGTCCCTGCTTCCCAGCGGACAGGACTGTTTGATGGATAGTCCCACCAAGGCTACTGTGTTAGTTGGCTCTCCCCATGTCAAAGTCCCCGAGGTGAATGACTTGCAGTGCTGGTCTGGGCTGTGGCTGGTGGCTCTGCTGCTTAGGGAGGCTGTGGTGGGACCCTGCATCAGATCATAGCAGAGCCCGGGAGAAAGGAGGAAGGGGGAAAGGGAGAACGAGACAGAGGGACAGAGGCACAGCCCTAGTCACCAAAGAACCTTGTGCCATCAAGGTGTGATAGATGTGGTTACCCAGGCCTTTTAATCCCAATACTCAGGAACCAGAGGCAGAAGAAGCAGGAGGATCTCTATGAGTTCAAGGCCAGTTTGGTCCACATAGTGACTTTCAGGCCAGCCAGGGCTACATAGTAAGACTCTGTCTCAACATTTACCCACCCCCCAAAAAAGAAAACCCCAACAACCTCCCTTCCAGGCCCCACCTCTTTTTTTCCCCCTTAGACAGGGTTTATCTCTTTGGAAGAGCCTTAGCTTTGGGGCCTGTCCTAGAGTTTGCTCTGTAGACCAGGCTGGCCTCGAACTCACAGAGATCCATCTACCTCTGCCTCACAAGTGCTGGGATTAAAGGTGTGCACCACCACTGCCGCACCTCTTAAAGGAAGGTCCCATCACATCTGACAGCTGTGTCCCCATGGGCTGGGGCCCAGTGCTTTAACACATAAACCTGTGGGGTTCTTTTTTTTTTTTTTTTTTTTTTTTTTTTTTTTTTTTGGTTTTTTGAGACAGGGTTTCTCTGTGGTTTTGGAGCCTGTCCTGGAACTAGCTCTTATAGACCAGGCTGGTCTCGAACTCACAGAGATCCGCCTGTCTCTGCCTCCCGAGTGCTGGGATTAAAGGCGTGCGCCACCACCGCCCGGCCAAACCTGTGGGGTTCTGTGCAAACCACAGCAAATGCTTATGATGGGGGAGAGACTGTGTTTTCTGAGGGAAACCTGGGTGCCTTTACTTGTCAAGGACACAGACTTGAGCATACAGAGACATTAGTGCCACTGTCCCTTAGCAGAGAACTCGTGGAGTCCCAGAGTGAGTCTCTGTCCTCCCCCCACATACGCTCCCCGGGCTTCCCCAGTCAGTGTGACAAACCCGACAAGCTCGCGCTTCTTTGAAGAAGGGAAAGATGGGGACATCAGAGCCGGTCAGCAGGGCACGGGGCATGAGAAGGGTCAGGCTGAACATGGAGATGTCATACATGACATCACGGTGTTCCAGACTCACACTTCGGTTTCCCTCAGCCTACAATGTAATATTAGCTGTTTGTTGAAGACTGGCCATGTCCCGTTGAACCCAAGGATTCCTGCCTTACAGCAAAGGGAGCCAGGCCCCGCCCCCAGCAAGGACTGGAATCCAAGTGGGGCTGCTGCAAGTTCCTGCCACAGCCACTGTGCTACCAAAGCCACAGGAATTTTTGCTTTGTTTTGTTTGAGACAGGGTCTCACTCTGTAGCCCTGGCTGTCCTGGAACTCACTCTGTAGACCAGGCTGGCCTCGAACTCAGAGATCTGCTTGCATCTGCCTTCTGATTGCTGGGGTTAAAGGTGTGTGCCACCACAACCAGCTTGCCAATGAAATATTTTTGGTGTTGCCACAGTTTTCTGAGGCAGTTGTTCAGACAAACCTTCTACCTTATGATGTAAATATCTGATATTCGGGGTACCTGATATGCAAACCCATAGGGGTTGAGGCCGTACGTTGAGAACCAGTGGTCCAGGACATGGATTGGTTTGTCAGGAAAATGGGGCTGGCGGGCTGGCCTCTCTTCCTCCTTCCTTTCTTTCTCATCTTTTCTTCTAAGTGTTGACATTACAGGCCTTCCCTGTCACACCTGGTGAGTTATTTATTTGTTTGTTTCTTTTTATTTTGTTTTTTCGAGAGGGTTTCTCTGTGTAGCCCTGGCTGTCCTAGACCAGTTTGGCCTGAAACTCATAGATCCGCCTGCCTCTACCTCCCGAGTGCTGGGATTAAAGACGTGCACCACCACCACTGGGATTAACTTCATTTATTATTACTAATTTACTTTTGAAGTTTTGAGACTGTACTCAAGTAGGCCTTCAACTCTCAGCCATCCCCCTGCCTGAGCCTCCTAGGTTCTGGGCTTATAAACTACCACCTCTCCTGAAACTTCCTGTGAACTGTGTTTTGAAGCCATTGTTACCACTCCGTCCCTGTTTTCAAATCAATACTTAAACATCACCTGGCTGGGGTCGGGGAGATGGAGGGCTGCATTGGAAGGTGCCTGCCATACAAGCCATACAAGCAGGTAAATTCAGCCCCCAGCGCTCACATAAAAGCCAAGGATGAGCCAAGGTGGTGGCACACGCCTTTAATCCCAGCGCTCGGGAGGCAGAGGCAGGTGGATCTCTGTGAGTTCGAGGTCAGCCTGGTCCACAAGAGCAAGTTCTAGGACAGGCTCCAATTCTGCAGAGAAACCCTGTCTAGAAAACAAAACAAAACAAAACAAAAAGACTAACAAAAAAAAAAAAAAAAGAGTCAAGGACATTGGCAAGAGCTTGCAATCCCAGTAGAGTTTGTAATTACCAGTAAAGAGGTGGGGAGAAGAGGAGTCCAAGGGCTCGCTGGGCAGCCTGCCTGTCGCTTGGTGAGGTCCAGGTTCAGTGAGAAACCCTGACTAAAAACAAAGAGGAGATGGATAAATGAAGACACCCACTGGTTGCCTCTGGCCTGTATATGGACTAATATGTGTGCGCACATACATACATACAAACACACTACACACATGTGCCCACCCCCACACATGCTTACCCACACACATACATATCTACACTTAACACTCTATGCACATGTAAACACTACACACACACACCTACACATATGTGTATATCTATACACATTCTATGCACACATGCACATGTACATACTACACGAGCATGCACACCTACACTCCTGACATGTGCTGGTGCACTGTCTCCACTCTGCTTGCTTTTGCCCCATTGTTGGTTGTGACCTGTTCAGCCCTGTCTGTGACCTGTCCTACTGTGACCTGCAGTTCCTTGTCCCAGCCTCCTCTGGATCCTGGGCTACTGATCCGGCACACTGTGACCCAGTGAGTTGACTTCCCACCGCTTTGGGGTTGCCATGGGGAGGAAATGCAGGTGGAGGCAGGGCACATTCCCATGCTCGGCTTTGCTCGGACAGCACTTGCAGCTACCACTCGACTCCTCTGGGGTCTGCTGCCCCTGAGCCCTCCCCTCACATCTTCCCCTGTGTGGTCCCCTGTTGGGACACTGCTGGCTGACCTCAGCTGTCTAGAGCTGGCCCCTCTCTGTGTCTGCCACGTGAGCAATGTGAAGGGCCTCAAAACAGTGACTGTTTCTTGCCTGGTGTATGTGCCTCCACCGTAACCCCTTTACTCCGCTGGCTCAGTCAAGCACCAAGAATCATCACAACGTTAAAAGATAAGCCTGACAGGGTGGTACACACCTGTAATCCCAGCACTGCGTCAGAGCTAAGGACAGACTAGGCTATAAGAGACCCTATCTCAAAAAACAAACAAACAAACAAACAAACAAGCAAAAACCCAAATCAAAACAAAACCCCCAAAGACCAAAGAGCTAAAAGTAGCCTCCAGGTTCTGTGCAGTGGCCATCATGGCCGTCACACCTAACAGCCACTTCTTCCTTTTTAGGGTCGCTGATTGTGAAAGCAGAGAGAGCCTTGAGCTGGCTGACATCTCAGTGCCAGGGTATACAGAGGCAAAGCCAGCTGCTCCAGAGATGGCCTTTGAACTCTTCAGCATGGCCCCTTCCTACGACAGCCTGGCCATACAGAGAATCCCACTGAGGACAGACATAATCCAAGCTGAGCCCATGAAGACCTTGGCCCCATCCAAATCGAAGCTCAGCACCATTGAGGCCAAGAGAATCATGTCAGTCCTGGATGAGGCCATACAAAAAGTGGAGCTGGTGACCCTAATGTCCTACGTGGAGTCCCACCCAGAGGTTCTGGAGGGAATGTTCCCTGAAGACTTGGTGAGGGCCATAAGAGAGCATTTGGACATTGGCCAGGTCTTGCTGGAGGGTGCCAGCATCCTGCAGGAGAAACAGAAGCAGCTGGAGGAAGAGGAGGAAGCTGAGGAAGCCTGGTGCCAGGACCGCCTACTATCCATAGAGCTATGCAGGGCCAGTCTGGGGCCACTGACACACCAGTTCCGAGACTCCACCAAGACTATCCTGAGGCTCCTGATCAACGACTCCCAGGTCACCACGCTGCTGCAGATGCAGGCACCAGGCAGAAGCCCGGGGGCCCAGCGCCTCCTGGACAGCCTGGTGGAGCTTCGTGGCTTCCTCTTTGAAAAACTACTCACCAGCCCTATGGAGGTGAAGGAGAAGAACCAGTTCATACAGGACATCAACCGGAGGAATGAACGGAACCAAGAAGTGATTGACGCCCTCCAGGCTGAGCTGACAGAGGTGCTAAAGAATAAGGAGTCCGAGGTAAACTTCCCAGCATCCTTCAGGTTATGAGCGGAACTGCGGCCGAGCGCCCAAGCCCTGTGGGACTTGGGTCTCCTCTCACTGATTCAAATAGCTTTCTCTTCAATTACTCTGTAGGGACTGTTGCGAGCATTTCACTAGGGCAGCTCACAGGACACGAGGAAGGCATTAAGGAGTTAGTTGGGTGCTGTTTGGAAGTATGGTGAAGAGTAAGGACGGGGCACTGTGAAGGGATGATACAAGGAGTAACTTGGGCCAGGAGGACCAGGGCCGCCGCCACTAAGACATGAAGTATAAAGAAAGGGGGACTGAGCCAGACAGGTGAGGAAGGCTTTCCCAGCCAGGGGTTGGCGAGGTGTCTTTGTCACCAGCGAAGTGAGTTCTTCGTCCTGTGTAGGACAGACATCAGACACATGGGGGAGGGGTCGTAGAGCCGGCTCAGTGGTTAAAAGTGCATACTGTTTACTATACAGCCTTGGCTGGCTTGGAACTCACAGAGATCCCCCTGCCTGTGCCTCTGGAGTGCTGGGACTGAAGGTCTGTGCCATCGCACCCGGTACGCACTGCTCTAGCAGAGTGAAAGAGTTCAGTTCCCAACACTGATGTCCAGCAACTCACAAACACCTGTAACTCCAGCTCCCGGGGATGTCGCCCTCTTCTGGACACCACAGGCACCTGCATTCACGCCCATATCCATACACACAGGTTTAAAATTATATTAAATCTAGAAAGAAAAGAAATCTGAAACCGAAGAGTATTGAAGCAAAAGAAAGTGAAATATTATTATAAAAAGAAGTACAGGATTGGCTGGTGATGGGGCATGCCTTTAATCCCAGCATTCCAGAGGCAGACAGATGTCTGGTGTACAGAGCGAGTTCCGTTTCAGCTAAGGCTACACAGAGAGACCCTGGCTCAAGAAAAGTACAGGGTTGGGCATGGCTCAGTGAATGAAAGTTTCTGTACAGCCTGGGGGACCTGAGTTTGAGCCTCGGATCCCACTTTTTTTTTTTTTTTTTTTTTTTTTTTTAAAGCTGGTATGGTAGTGTACCTTTGTAATCTCAGCAGTGGGGAGGCAGAGACAGGAGGGCCCCTCCCCTCAGACAATTGGCTGGCCAGCCTAGCCTAGCCAACAAGCTCCAGGCCAGTGAGAGCGAGAGGTGGCTGACACGTGAGGGTGTGCACACAAGCACACCCATGCACACGTACAGAGAGGTGCAGCAGGCTACCCTACAGCTATGTTTCATCTTCTGGAAGGGTTTGAATATTTGAATATTCAGAGGTTCTGCAGGCAGCTTAAAGTGGGCCTGTGTGTGCATCCCCCCGCCCAACACGGACTTGACTAGTTAGTGTATTAGTGTATTATAATGAATCTCAGGGCCAGTTACAATTCAGGAATTCAGATGTGGCTACTGTCTTCCATATATTTGTCACAGGTGAGCAACAGCAGCCTGCTTTTTTTTTGGGGGGGGGGCTCTATATCTCATCTCCAAAGGGTCACACAATCCACACCCTGGGCTCAGTGTTCTCCACATGACTCTGCTGTTTAGTGTGGAAGCAGCCACGAACAGTGTCAGGACAAAAGGGCTGTGTCCCAATAATACTTTATTGACAGATATGGCTGTCCGGATCTGGTCTTTGCTCCTTTATTTGTTGACTGCTTTCCTAGGTGGAGGGGAGCATAAGCCTAGCGGGTTCAGAACTCTAAGGGAGGACACAGCCAAAGGTCAGCTGCCCCGTGATTTTGGGGTGCGTGCTACGTGGCTACTAATGGAGCCCCATCCTCATTCGTCCCTGCCTAGGTAGAGAAGGAGAATTTTGTGATCCAAGAACTGAAGAACCACCTGCACCAGGTGTTCAAGTTCTCGGAGAACAGCCTCCTCCGCACGAAGCAGGAGGCAGAGAGACAGCAGAAGGTGGATTACCGGGCCTCCCAGGCTAGGCTGGCCAAAATACAGCAAGAGATCCTGGCGCTTCGCACACAGTACCACAATCTGGTCATGGAGAACCGGGAGGTGGAGCAGACCCTAAGGAAGGTGCCCTGAGGTCTCATGGGGGCAGAGGGGGCAGGGCAGGGCTGCCCCAGGAGTAGGAAAGCTCAAGATAGGTGAACCTCCTGGTAGGGGGCGGTGGGGGAAGCTCACAGGTGGGAGTGAGGTTCCTCACTCACCGCCATGGATGTAGTTCATCCATGGTGGAGGCTGGGTCTTGCTTCATTCCTCACTATGGCAGAATCACATTCTGTTTTATGTGTGTGAGGGGAATTTTTCCTTTTTTTTCCTCCCTGGGATTAAAGGTGTGCCTCCCGAGTACTGGGATTAAAGGCGTGTATCACCACTGCCCAGCTGAAAAAGTGTTTTCTTATTTACGGATTGAGACAGGTTCTGGCTGTCCTGGAATCCATTCTGTATGTAGACCAGGCTGGCTTCAAACTCAGAGATCCACCTGCTTTTGCCTCCCTAGTGCTGGGAGCAAAGGTGTGTGCTACCATGCCTGACCCAAGTGTTTTCTTTAAGTTTTTATTTTATGTATTGCCTACGTGTGTGTTTATATGTCTGTGTACCACATGTATGCAGTGCCCTCAGAGGCCAAAAGAGGGTGTTGGATCTAGAACCGGAGTTACAGAGGGTTGTGAGCTACCATGTGGATGCTAGGAATTGAACCTGGGTCCTCTGGAAGAGAAAACAGTGCTTTTAACTGCTGTGGCATCTCTCCAGCCCCAAGTATATTTAATTTTTAAACTTAGGGCCTCAGCCGGGCGGTGGTGGCGCACGCCTTTAATCCCAGCACTTGGGAGGCAGAGGCAGGTGGATCTCTGTGAGTTCGAGACCAGCCTGGTCTACAAGAGCTAGTTCCAGGACAGGCTCCAAAACCACAGAGAAACCCTGTCTCGAAAAACCAAAAAAAAAAAAACAAAACCTTAGGGCCTCATTTGTGCTAGACAAAGGTTCTGAGTCACATCCCCAGCTGGGAGCTGACCCTTTAAAACAAAATATTTATGTGTGTGTGTGTGTGTGCATGCATGTGTGTGTGTGCATGCATGTGTGTGTGTGCATGCATGTGTGTGCCTGTGTGTGTGCATGTGTGTGCACGCACATGCACTGCAATGCCTGTGTGGAGGTCAGAGGATAGGTCTGCTGTCAGTTCTCTCCTGCCACCTTGTAGGGTCAGGATAAAACTCAAGCCCTAACCGCCTCTACCTACCCACTGAGCCAACTTACTGGCCCTGGACTCTTTTGTTTTTGTTTAAGAAAAAATATAAAGTGGAGACTGAAATTGAGAACTGGATCCAGAAATATGACATGGAGATGAGTGAGAAGCAGGTATGTGTTGGGGGCTCCTCCTGAGGGGCTGGGAGGGATGGGAGTGGGGTAGGAGCTGCCCAAGATGGCCTAGGTATGAGCCTTCCTGGTGTCCAGGTGTGGGTAGTGGGAAGCCTATGGGGGGGTACAGGGTGAGAGGACATAAGAAATGCAAAACTGGCCGGGTGGTGGTGGTGCACGCCTTTAATCCCAGCACTCGGGAGGCAGAGACAGGCGGATCTCTGTGAGTTCGAGACCAGCCTGGTCTACAGAGCTAGTTCCAGGACAGGTTCCAAAGCCACAGAGAAACCCTGTCTCGAAAAACCAAAAAAAAAAAAAAAAAAGAAAAGAAATGCAAAACTGCTGCAAGCCAGATCCATCCAGAATGATGTTCCCTCCTCCAGCCTGGCTCAGCCCCTGCCTGCTCCCAGTTCAGAGGGGAGTCTACCCGCTACTGTTACCAGGCATTTACTGAGAACCTAAAAGGTTCTGGGCTCCAGAATAAGGCAGGGAGGCACAGCTGTGTCATCTGACATCAGTTGGCCTTTTTGAGTTTGGATCTGGTGTGCCCTGAGGCCCTCATGGGAGGGTTCATGAGACACCATTACTGAATGTGTCTGAGCCCCGAACTAGGTCTAGATAAATCCTGACCTGCAGTGGGAGCCTGGGTGGCCCCACCCACTTGCATGTGACACAGGTGGCACCTGGCCCTGACCTGGGCAGGCCTGGAGAGCTGAGAGTTCACACCTTGTCAGAGAAAGGCAAGCAGGACCCCTCTCTCAGCCAGACCACAGTGCTCCCCCAGCACAGGTTGCAAGGTTTGGCCACGGCTGGGTGGTGTGCACAGGGTCCAGTGCTACAAAACAAACCCTACAGAATCCCGAGTGCCACAGTGGACTCTGTAGGGTTTGTAGATTTGTAGGTCCCTTGTTGGCTGGGACCCTGACAGCTCAGCTCAGTCCTTGTCCTCAAAGTGCTCTGCCCATGGTGGATACTTAGTAGGTGTTGGTGGAAAGAAGGGGTAGAAAGAAGGGAGGGGGGAGTTGGTGTGAATTGCAGTAAGAGGGATGAGGGACAGAATGGGTGACTCTGGGGTCACCTGCAGATCTTTCTGCTCTGAGCCTCTGTGAAGCTGCTCAGTGGCGGTGGCCTCACTGTGTCCTGGCTCTGTGGAGTAAGATCCTCTGTGTCCTGGCTCTGTGGAGTGAGATCCTCTGTGTCCTGACTCTGTGGTATGAGATCCTCTGTGTCCTGGCACTGTGATAAAACACCTGAGAAAGGGAAGGAAAGTTTGTCTGGGCTCAGAGTTTTGGAGAGTACAGTTCATGGTCACTGGGCCCTGCTGCCTTGAGTCTAAGGAGAGAGTGTCACAGAGAGGGGAGCAGAAATGTACACCACAGAGGGGCTGGGAATGAAGGAGAAGGAAAAAAAGGGTTGAAGGGTGGAGGAAGAAGAGGAGGGAGACACAGACTAAAGAGAAGATACCTTTCAAGGGCCCACCCCGCAAGAAACTACTTCCTTCCGGAAAGCCCGCTCCTGTTGTTCAGCGGTGAATCCATCAGCTGGTTAACCCACTGATGAGGTTGGCGCTTTCACGATTCAGTCGCCTCTCAACAGCGCCACCTAGCGGGAGACCAGGCCTCCAACCCATGTGTCTGTGAGCGGTCTTTCAAACTGAAGCCGGGTATCCCAGAAACTGGCCCTGATACTGGGAATTAGAAAACCAGGAGCTTAAAAGAAAATCTCCTAAAGGTGCAGAGAAGCTAGACTTCAATGCTAGGGCCAGCGGCTGGGGAGCTGGCTCAGTTTCTAGGATGTTTGCCACGCAAACACCAGGACCCGAGTTCCCATCCCCAGCACCTACATAAGAAGCTGAAGGCCGCAGTGTGCAGTTATAATCACGGTGCCAGGAGGCAGAGACAGGCAGATCCTGGGAGTTTGCCAGCACAGTGACACCAGCAAGTTCCAGATTCAGTGAAAGAAAGGTGGAGAGATTGAGGAGGACACCTGATGTTGACCTCTAGCCTACACACACACACACACACACACAGGCACACGCATACGCGCACCACGTGAATTAATATGTGCACTTAACCACGAACACACGCACACCTAGGTTTGCACACCTTGTTGCCCTTGCCCTTCCCTCCATCCCGAGATCTGTTCAGTTGGATCCTTCCTGGAGTGAGCCCACGTACAGACAGGCCCTGCACCTTACCTGGCTGGGGCGGAAGACAGGGAACATGGGAAGCCATGCCAGGTGCTGCGTCCCCAGCCCTGCCCCTCGCCTAGGACGAATTCGAGGACCTTGAGAGCATCCACAAGGAGGAGAAGCTGCAGCTGGAGGAGCTGAAGGAGAGGCATGCGGTGCTGGTGGAGGAGTTCGCCCAGATCCGCGCTGAGAGCGAGATCAACTCCAAGAAGCGGGTGGAGGCAGAGCGCGAGATGGTGCGCATGGTAAGGGCAGCCACGCTCATCCAGGCTGTGTGGAAGGGGTACCTGGTGCGCTCCATGCTCAGGTCCAGGAAGAAGAAGCGCGGAAAAGGGAAAGGCAAAGACAAGGGGAAGGGCAAAGAGGAGAAGAAAGCCAAGGGCAAGGCCAAAGCCAAGAAGAAGTGACCGCTGCCTGTCCCGGCCCTGCCCCTGCCCAGCTTCAACCACGCCCTGCCGGATCTGAACCACAACCTCCACCCCTGGCCCCAGCCCTTCCATCCCTGGCTTTGATTATGGCTAAATTAAAAACCAACCAACTTTTAAACCATTCTCAACACTGTTGACTCACCCTTCAACAGACTATGTCTGCCCTAGGATGAGGCTGTGTTGCTCATGGGCGCAGCATCCCGAGGAGGGTGCAAGCTTTGGGCCCCCATCCTGCCACATCTTCATTGAGAAATGAGGCCCTGGTCCCAGCCCAGGAGCTACTGTGGTTGCCATGGAGACATCATGGCACAGCTTTGCCCCTATGCTATGAACCATTGGAAAGGCAGCAGCGTTTTTGTTTGACGTTTAGATTGTTTGCACGATTTTCAAAAAGTATTAGTTGCTAGAATTTCATAAATTGAGAACTATCCCATAGAAACCGAGCAGCCCTTTCTGTAAGGATCCCATCACCCTGAAATCCCAGAATTCCGGTCCGTGTCTTCCATAGCGCAGCAGCAGCAGCAGTCCTGCAACTTTATTTCGAAACAAAGTATTCCTATGTAGCCCAGACTGTCCTTGAACTTAGGGTGATCCTCTGATTTTTTTTGTTTGTTTTTCGAGACAGGGTTTCTCTGTGGCTTTGGAGCCTGTCCTGGCCTCGAACTCACAGAGAACTGCCTGCCTCTGCCTCCTGAGTGCTGGGATTAAAGGTGTGCGCCACCACCGCCTGGCTTCCTTCCTCCAATTTCTAAATGCACAGGCCCCCTCTTCTGGCTGACTCCTTCCTCCACTTTAAAACACAAAGCATGAGCCAGGCCGGCGTGGGGGTGGATTCCTTGCCTTTAATCCCACCACTTGGGAGGCTGAAGTAGAAGGATCTTTGAGTTTGAGGCTAGCCTGGTCTACAAAGTGAGTTCCAGGACAGCCAGAGCTACATGGGGAAACCGTCTTACGTGGTTGTGCCCATGAAGTCCAGAGCTGGGTGGAACTACAGCCACCGATGTTTGTGAGCCACTAGAAGAGGGTACTGACATCTGAACTCAGTACTGACCTGACAAGAGCTGTTATGGTCTCTTAACCCACAAGCCACCCCTTTAGTCCCAATTTTTTTCTTTTTTTTCTTTTTCTTTCTTTTTTTTTTTTTTTTTTTTGGTTTTTCGAGATAGGGTTTCTCTGTGGCTTTGGAGCCTGTCCTGGAACTAGCTCTGTAGACCAGGCTGGTCTCGAACTTCCAGAGATCCGCCTGCCTCTGCCTCCCGAGTGCTGGGATTAAAGGCATGCGCCACCACCGCCCGGCGAAACTTTTTATTAAAAGGGGTGTGTATGTGTATCACATGCATGCCTGATGCCTGAAAAGGTCAGAGGGTGTTGGATCCCCTGGAACTGGAGTTATAGGCGGTTAGGAGCCACCTGATATGGGTCCTCCCTCTGGAAGAACAGTAAGCTCTCTTAACTGCTGGGTCATCTCTCCAGTACCCCCTTCTCCACCTTTTGTGGTTCCCATCAGGCTGCCCCTATTCTGTCACCCCCAAGTGCTCTGACACCACAGCCTGGTATAGCCAGACTCCAGGCCTGGTTAACCTGGTGGCATCACCCTGGGCTTCAGCCGACTTTTAGTGTAGACGGGAGAAGAATATGTGCTTCTATTTTTAGCCTGCGCCTATCAACATGAAGGGGAGGGACAGAAAAAAAAGGAGGTAGACTAACCATTTCCTTGTGAAAGTTCTAGAAGCTTAACGTCCTCTGTGGCTGCAGTGCAGTCTGTCTGTACCCAGGCATATCTGTCTGACCTCTTGCACATGATTACAAATGTCCCTGGGCCTGGCTACACCTAGACAATGGTGAGATGCCCCCTGGGCTCCCTGAACTGCTCAGAGAAGGAGGGGAACCAGGAGAGGCTCAAAACTCCTATTGTCATCATGCAGGGAAGCTCTGAGACCCAGGGCCCCAGCAGCCAGGCTCCCTGTCCCTGGCTGCCTCTTCCAGCTCGGTCATACACTAAGTCCTGTTCTGTTTTGTTGGGGGAGGAGGTTGCTGGGGATTGATCCCAGGGTCCATTCATGTATGTTAGGCAAACATTCTACTATCAAGCTACATCCCCGCCCCCTAGCAAGATAATTGCTAGCAAAGGACTCTCACTGTGTCCTGAGCTGGCAGGAACCACCCACCTACCCATGCATGGTGTCATAAAACAAGAGACAGGACGGACGTCCTCAGACCTCAGCGCCACTCTCGTATCTGTCGCATGCTCAGATCACCCTTGGTTGTTTGACTCTACTGTTTAAATTGAATGAGGCCTTAAGGGGGGAAAAGCAACACACCACTAAACTTTGATGAGCTAAATACATTTAGTACATGGAATGAATAAATACACGAATATTAAAATGTCTCCCCCATGTTCCACCCTCAGGGTTCACATACAGCCCAGGAAAACTCTTTCGAGGCACCCAGACCTCTGTAGAAACTGAATTCTGAGCAGGGAGCTGGGTGGGGTTTGGCACCAATGCAGAAAGAGGCTGCGCTATGGCCAGAGAGATATCTCAAAGGACCCCAAACATCCCGCAGAGGCAGCTAGGGAGTCCTGAGCTTGTGGGGACAAAGGGAAGCATGGCCCATCCTCACCATGGAGGCTCAGGGAGGCTTCTCTAGTGCTTGGAGGCACTGGAGACACTGGTCTCCATAGTACTGCACCTGAGCTGAATCCTTGCCGTGAGTCAGAGGATTACCTGATGAGAACCTCATTTCCAAGGAGGCTTTGGCTTGGGAGGGCCGGCCCCTTGTTGAGAGGCAGCTGGCCCTGAAACTCTGCCTGACCGTGATCTGGGAGTGACCAAGGGACTCCGAACAGTCATCCCTGACGTGGAAGGCCGGGGACTCTGAGGTCCATTGGTCTGGGGGACACTGGAAGCTGGATGACCCATGCTGGGGACACTTAGGTGGCTGAGTGAATGGGAACGCTTCCGCCCCAGAGAGGAAGGAGCATCTAACCCCTCCTGGGAAGTCTTCTGGGAGCCTGTTGCCATGCTGGGCTCTGTCCTGGAGGGTCCATCTGGGTGAATGGCTCGAAGTGGGGTCTCCCTGGGGCGAGGTGAGTGGCCGCCCCTAGAGGTGGCTGGTGGTGTCCAGAAAAGGGTCTGGAGCTTGGCAGTATCCCCTATGGCTGTCCGAGACCCCTCCTTGTTGGTGCCCTGTGGCCGGGAGCCGAAAAGGGACTCATCACAGTAGGAGGGGGTGTGGCCAATCAACCTACGAAAGGGAAGAACACAGTGACCTGCAATGACACACCAGAGCTCTCTACAACCCCACTCCCCACCAGCTACGGAAGCAGCCAGAGCCTGCCTGGCACCCTTGGCCCCTGACACTCTTCAATAGACTCATAGGCATCAATAGGTATTAGCTGGGACTTGTCCCCCTCTTCTTCTGGACACGGACATGTTGGAGAGGGGAGCAGTCCTAAAAGAGACCCTCATATGAACCCACCATCAAGAGTCCTAACTACAGCCACTCCAGAAGCCCTTATGAATACCCGTACATGTTCAAATCTTGTGCATCAAACGACAGACACCCTCCTGAATCTACCCTGCTCCAGACTGATGGAGTAACTACGTCCCTTAAGCGCTAGGCAAACAGTCGTCACGCTGTTGTTTAGGAACAACAAAACTCTACAGGAGCTTGGGTCAGCAAGACGGTTCTGCGGGTGTGGATGCTTGTGGCCAAGACTGACAACCGAGTTCAATCCTCAAGATCTACGTGGTAAAAGGAAAGAACGGACTCCTACAAGTTATCCTTTGACCTCCACCAGTACACAAGCCTCACACACAAAAATAACCAAATACAAATGTACCTTTCAAAAAACTCTACATGGGGGCTGGAGAGATGGCTCAGTGGTTAAGAGCACTGACTGCTCTTCCAGAGGACCTGGGTTCAATTCCCAGCACCCACATGGCAGCTCACAACTGTCTGAAGATCCAGTTTGCAGGGGATCTGACACCTTCACACCAATGCACATAAAATAAAGTTAAATAAACCATAAAAAATATTTAAAAGCAAAAACAAAAAACTCTACATGAGCTCAGCAGAGATGCAATTTTTTTTTTTGCCCTGAAGTTTTTTCCCCCCAAGAATTTTCTTTAAAATATTTTAAACTTATTATTACTATGTGTGTATGATGTGGATATGTGGGCATGGTCAGAGGACAACATTGTGGAGTCATTCTGTCCTTCCTCCTTCATGAAGGTTCCAGCAACCACAGGTCACTAGGCTTTTGAGACAGGAGCCTTCACCCACTGAGCCATTTGCCAGTCAACACTATCACTGATCAAGACATCAATCGCAGCATTCGGCTGCTGTGCCCCGATATTCTCCACTCCCATTTAATGGGGGCATTCTTTCTATTATCTGAGTAAACTGGCTCAGAGAAGTCAGGGCACTGCCCACGGCCACACAGCAGGTGAACAGGAGGCTGTACCAGGTAGCCTAATGGCTCTGATGGTCAGCTTCAGTTGTCAGGTTGGCCCGTGGGTGTGCCTATGACAGATCTCCCTCTTAGTACAAGTGTCTCACATGCATGGAAGTCTATGCACCACATGTGTGTGCCTGGAGTGTCAGAGAGGGGGTGGGGTGCACTGGGACCGAAGGAAAGGAAGAAAGTGTGCAGTAGAGCAGGCATTCATGTGGCCTGCTGGCCCCAGCCCCCACTGCTATGACTTCTTATAGCAACAGCTGTGCAACCACGGACCACAACACACCCCTTCTGGCCTAAGTTGCTTCTGCAGAGAGTATTTTATCACAAGAAAAGAGACCAAGAAAGCCACCCTTAGTACAGGAGCGTACCCCCACCCTGTTACCTGTATTTGTTTTTCTTCCTTGGTGTGAGGTTTGGGGTGCTGCCCCTGGAGGGGGTAGACTCACAGTCTCTCTTGACCAGAGAAACCTTCGGTGGTCCTGGGCCCACTCCTGCCGATCTGTCACAGTTCTGCACCCAGGGTGGGTCAAAGGCTGGTGGAGTGGGCCGGGTTCCTGTAGGGCTGCCAAACAGGGTCTCATCCACATAAGACGCCCTGGCCTTGACCCTGTAGCTGCTGGGGCTGCGGTGCTGAAGGTGGAGTGCCTGCATTCCACTGTGGGCCAGTTCCACCAGGATCCACGCTGCAGTCAGTGGTCACCAGACTCAGTCTCCAGGGCTCCCTGTGCAAACGGTGAGAGCGAATAGCAGGGCCAGATAAACAACGGAGGCAACCTGGAGTCTCCAACCCAGGGGCAAAAGGGAAAGGGGCTGGTCTTTCTCAAAGGGGGACTACCATTCAGGGGGGCATCTTGAAAATGAATCATTTTCTTGCCCCTCCCCCATCTATGGTTTCTTGTCGCTCAAACTGGCCTGGAACTCACAATGTTCTATAGCAAAGAATGACCTTTAACTCTGATCCCTCCCTCTACTTCCCAGGTAGAACTAACTGCACGACTGCCTGGCTTCTGAGTTTGAACCCCGTGGTCTGTGCAAGCTGCAGTCTAAGCAGGCACTCCTGTCTTTCTAGTTGACAAGACAGGGGAAAATGCCGTCAGCAAATATTTAATGAATAAACAGATACACACTTTTAGCCTACAGTGTATACTCAACAAATATTTACAGGACGACTACGGGCGTAAATGGGGATGGCACCAACCAGAAAAACAAACTATGGTGGGAGGGGGGAAAAGGGGCTCCCAAGCCGCTGTCGCCCCCACGCCTACCTTGTGCAAAGCACGTTGCAAATGTAGTGCGTTCTAGTCCTCGCCAATAGTCCTGTTCAGTCTCTTCAGATTAAATCCATTTTCCCGACCACAACTCAGGCTCCAAACAGCGGAGTACCGCGCACCAGTCACCCAATGAAGCTGAAAGCACAGGCATCACTGGAACTCCGTGCTCGGCAATTTTCCTACCGGGGCCTCTGGTCAGCAAGCTCCGGCTCCAGCACAAAGCCCCGCATAGCACAGCACAGCACAGCACAGCACAGCAAGCGCAGTGGCGCCACAGCGACACGCGCCCACGCTCATCCCGCGCTGGGCAACAAGAGAGACGGCCCGCCCCTGCGCAGCTGGTACGTCCCTCAGCCCCGCCCCCGTGCAGATGGTACGTTCCGCAGGCCACACCCCCATCTTGTTGGTGTCCTCCTTAGGCCTTCCCCTCGGGGGGGGGTCACAACCTGCAAAGTTGGTACATTCCTTAAATTCTTCCACCCGTTCAGTTGTGTCCCTCGGACTTGGCTCCAAATGCAATTGGTACATTGCTCAGAGCTTAATATTTGTAAAGCAATTACGTCCTTTGAGCCTCTATTCCCGTTCAGTTGGTACATTCCTCAGGTCCCCCTCCCAACTAGTTGGTCTGTCCCTCAGGCCCCGCCCCGTCGGTGGAGCCACGTTGACGCTCAGTTTCTCACGCAGTTGGTTGGTCCCTCAGGCCCCGCCCTAGGGGTGGAGCCGGATCGCAACGCTACTCGTGCGTCCCCCTCCCAGGCTCCGCCCCCACGCAGTCTATGCGTCCTGCAGGTCCTGCCCACTTCCGGGTCCGAGTGCCCGGCTCGCATGGCTGCCGGTAGACGCGTGGGTCCCGGCCCGCGGTCACGTGCCGCCATGGCTCCGTGGAAGAAGAAGGGACTGAGGAAGCGCCGGACTGCGGCTTCCCAGGCACGCGACAGCGACTCGGAGGACGGCGAGTTTGAGATCCAGGCGGAGGATGACGCTCGGGCGCGGAAGGTAAGAGCACAGACTCTGGTCGGGCCCTCGGCCTGTGCCCTTCCGCCTGTCCGTCTTACTGATTGTGAGCCCTCATTGGGTACCGTCCGGAGGGGGCGGGGCCCAATTACTCTTCGGCCAATGGAACGTGCAAGTGCGAAGGTCCGCCTGATTTTGGGGTGGTCTTAGGAGATAAGATAAATGAGTGGCCACCGGACCAGACCTGTAAGAAGCTGGCTGTAAACTAAACTATTCCTTACGGACATTTGTGTGGTTCAGCCTTGCAGGCCTAATCAGCACTATCAGAGAAGGGACAGCAGGATTGAAGATGGGGACGGTCTGGTTACAAATGTGTGCACGTGGGGAGAGGCGTGAGCGCCAAGGAGGCAGAAAAGTCTATGGTTAGTGACGCCCATAGTCTGTGCACAGCGGATGTATTCCTCCATTTCTCCTCCCCAGCTCAGTCAGTGCGCTGCACTCAGTAGGCGGTCACTAGGTGTGCAGAAACTGCTAACGGCATTGAGAACGCAGTTAGTCGTTGCCAGAGAAGGCTGCCCACGTGACTCGAACCAAGGGCTTTGCTGAGACCAAGTCCTGCACTGGCTGTGGCACATAAAGAAGTTACTGCTCAACTTTTTACAAATCAAAACCCAGTCTGCAGGTTCCGGACGTAGCTCAGTTGGTAGAAACGCTTGCTTAGCATGTCCAAAGTGCTGGATTTGAGCCCCATCACGACATAAAAGCAGGTATTGGGACACACCTGTCATCCTAGCACCTTGGGTAGGAATGGTGCAGTCAAGAGGATCAGGAGTTCAAGGCCACTCTAGGCTGTGTATAGTGAGCTGGTAAGAGCTCCAATCCTGTAATTTTGCTTTACGAAAAAGGTAGAAGGCCCTCCATCCTGGGACACAAACATACTTATTAAAGGTATGTCACACCCTTGATGTAAATAGGGCTGGAGAGCACCCAAGTCCATACTGCACCATTGAGCTTGTTCTCACTAACCCCCCCTCCACCAAGGAAAAAAAAACACCAAACAAAACCAATGTGTTTGTACAGTGAAACCAGAATACTGCTCCATCAGATAGCTACATCCTCGGGTCTCTTTCATGGAATTTTGGCACTGTTGTCTTCAAACAAAGCGGAGAGAACCCTAAGCGGAATGCCTGAACTAGGAAGAAAAATTCCAACGAGCAAAGTTTAACAATTGTCAGGAAATTTTTTTGCCTTATGTTAAGTTTTTGTATTTATATATTTATTTGCTGTGTTTTGTTTTGAGACAGGGTTGCACTGCTAGCCTTGAATTCCTGCCTCTACCTCCCAAGTGCTGGGATTAAAGGCGTGCACCACCACCATTCGTCATACTAAAAAAAGTGTTAGACAGGGTCTTGTGCAGCCCTGGGTAGCCTCAGATTCACTGTGGAGCAGAGGATGATTTTGATCTCCTGATTCCCTGGCTTCCCGAGTGCTGGGATTAAAGGCATGCACCACCACTATCCGTCATACTAAAGTGTTAGACAGGATCTTGTGCAGCCCTGGGTAGCCTTAGATTCACTGTGGAGCAGAGGATGATTTTGATCTCCTGATTTCCCGGCCTCCCGAGTGCTGGGATGCCACCACACTCTTTCCAAGGCTGTAATAAGTAGTGCGGTGACCTCCCTCAAAGGTTTTAGAATTTAAAAGTTACTTGATGAATTTCACCAAAAGAAATCCAGTGAAGGAATTGGCTGTAGCAACACACCTGCCATCCCAGCACTCAGAAGATGGAGGCAGGAGGATTGGGAGTTCAGAAGGCCAGCCTGGGCAAAGGAGACCCTGTCTGGAAAAGACCAAAACAAAACAGAAAAGTTATACAAAGACACATAAAATATGTTATATATAAGTCAGAAAATAGGTTGAAAGGCCAGAGAGATGGCCCAGGAGGTAGAAGTGCTTGCTGATAAGCCTGGCAACCTGAATTTGATCCCAGGAACCAGGCTGATCTTTCAGCAGTTCCCTCATTTCCAAAGGACCTGACACCCTCTTCTGGTCTCCTTGGGTATTGCATGCACATGGTACACATAATCTACACTTGATTTTAGCCAAAAGGCCGAGAAGCAATTGGTGCACATAATCTATGCAGGCAAAACACCAATACGTTTAAAAAGCCGAACACATGGCACACATGTAATCCCAACAGGTGAGTCAGAAAGTGGAGGCAGGAGAACCACTGAGAAGCGCACAGGCCAGCTACCCAGGAATGCACGGCCAGCAGAAACAAGAGACCCTGCTTCATCAGGGTGGGGTGGGAGCAGACTTGTGAAAGTTGGCCGTGGCCGCCACACACCCAGGCCTTCACACCCATGGCATGTATCATGCACACATACACTAATGATAAAATGTATAATTAGAACATAGGATGAGAGCATAAGGTAGCACTTGTCCCGTGAGAACTCTGTTGAAGGAAATGGTTTATGTCTGTGTTCGGTGTAGTAGCCACCAAGCGTAGCATCATAAATACCTGTGTTTGTCTTCTGCCACCAAATCCCTGGTATTTAGTCACGGAATATGGGTTCATCTCATGTTTATAGCTACATGACAGTAGGCTTACAATTCTCTTCTGAGACAGATGAAATAATGAAATAAGATTCAAAACGAAAATGAGAAAGGAGTAGAGATAGGCTACTTAGGAGACTGAGTCACTAGGATCACGAGTTCAAGGCCAGCCTGGGCTACATACAAGGCTAGCCTGTGCAACTTAGTGAGACCTTGTCTCAAAAATAAAGAGTAAGAAGAGGGCTGGGGTGTAGTTTGATGGTCAAGGGTTCCATCTTCGGCACCACCAGAATAACAAAAATATTTGGGGGAGATGGGAGTCTTAACCAGTGACATAAGAAATTTTATAAGTAATAGAAAAAAGAGATAAATTATTATTTTAAAAAAATTAATCAGAAATTGGAAGTAAAATCCAAGCATAGTGCTGTATGCCTTTGATCTAGCACTCAGGAGGCAGAGACAGGTGGGTCTTTCTGAGTTCCAGGACAGCCGTGGCCATTCCTCAGGCACACTCAAGCTACTACAACCACACACACACAAACACACACGCGCACCCTCTGCCTTCAGCATCTCTCCTGGCCAAGCCTATACTTTGCACTGGGTCTTCCCACACTCACACCCTTGACCTCAGTCTTTAGAAGGTGCCCCCAGGCTCAGGGAGGTGGTTGTACTGCTGGTAGGGGCTGTAGCTTGCGAGCGCTGTAGATTTTCTGTAGACCTGATCTGTACCTCTGCCCCAGCCTGGTCCCAGGAGAGCTTGTTGGAAAACTGGTGAGCGTCTGGGCCTCGCACCCCTATGGTCAGTCAGAGCTGGAGTAATGCCAACTCTCATTCTTCCCTCGCAGCTGGGCCCTGGCAGAGCCTTGCCCTCCTTTCCTACCTCAGAGTGCTTATCAGATGTGGAGCCTGACACCCGGGAGTTGGTACGAGCCCAGAACAAGAAAAAGAAGAAGTCTGGCGGCTTCCAGTCCATGGGTGGGTAAAGAGGCTGGGTACCTGGGGCCCTGGGGACTAGCCTGGGGATGGGGGTGGGGTCATTGTGCCCTCTGTTCTTAGGTACTGACTTCTACCTGTGTGGTAGGTGTCAAATAGGCTGAGGTTAGAAATAGTCTTCCACAGCAGGCCTGGAAAGGGGGCCACCCATACAGGCACAGGAGGTGGCAGAGGGTTCAGTGTCAAGACAGGAGGATACCTTTGAAGAGATGGGCACGAGATGATGATGGACACCTATGTGGGGATTACAGCGTAAGTGCTCTGCCCTTGATGCAGCAGTAGCTGCCAGGGCAGGGATTGAGACACCCACTGAGTGACTTTGAATAGCAATTAAAAAGGAGCTGAGCATAGTGGCCTATGCCATGACTGCGTAGCAAAAGACCCTGTCTCACAACAGTCAAAAATACCTGCAGCCTGGGGGGCAGATAGAAGGTTATCATCTACAGCATGCAAAGAGTTCTTACAAATCAATACGTAAAGAACAAGCCCTGAAGGATTGGATTGCAGAATGAATAGTTGGTTCATAAAAGCCTTCTAGATGACTGTTTGGATTTAAAGCGAAGTGCTGGCTCTTGTTGATAATCAGGGGGATGAAGCAGCGACATACATGTAGGCATGATGAAGATGAAGGGTTGACCAGAAAGCAGTTGAAGTCGTTTGCTGGTCTCTAGGCAGCCCTCTGCTGGCCCCCAGATCCTTAGTCCAGGTCTGTTAAGTCCTCAGGGGCCACTCTCCTACCTGTCCTGACTCCATTTCCCAATATTCCTACTACACCTATCAGAGTGGCACATGCCTGTGATTCTAGCACTCAGGCAGACATCACAAGTTCAAGTCAGTGTGGGGTACATCTCTTGGACAGAGAAATAAAGGTGACAGAACTCCAGCAGAGGTCAAGCGAGGCATCCCTGCCACAGTTTGGTGTCTTACACTCCTTTAGCCTTCAATTTTTTGCTTTCTTTTTTTCTTTTTCTTTTTCTTTTTTTTTTTTCTGTGTGTTGGTGAACATGATCTGGTGGTCCCTGACCACTCCCATGTCTCTCTCAGGCTTGAGCTACCCTGTGTTTAAAGGGATCATGAAAAAGGGCTACAAGGTGCCAACGCCCATCCAGAGAAAGGTAAGGAGCCGGAGGGCAATGGGTTGGGGCAGCAGTGAGCAGTGGCCATGTGACAGTTGTTCCTGGCCCCAGCTGTCACCTTGCTGGCCCTCTTCACTATGGCTGAAGCTCCACATAGCTTAACCATTTCACTGAGGAGACGGTTGAACCCAATGTGGCTCTCTGCCTCTTGTCATGCTGAACCTGCCAGGCAGCTCGCAAGTGCCCGGGGAGCCCCCAGCTTTCACTGTCATGAGAGACAAGGTGGAGACCCAACTTGGGAGGCAGAGTCTCCCGACACAGGAGCTGGGGGTGTTCATTCCTGGACATGTGCTGACAGGCTTTTGTAAAAATAGGTCTAGAGGCCTGGGGCTCACCCGTGGCCCGCTATGCTGGGACCAGTGCTGACACTGCCTCCAACATGTTTCTGACAGACCATTCCAGTGATCTTGGACGGCAAGGATGTGGTGGCCATGGCTCGAACAGGCAGCGGGAAAACAGCCTGTTTCCTCCTCCCCATGTTTGAGCGGCTGAAGGCGCACAGTGCACAGACAGGAGCCCGGGCCCTCATTCTCTCTCCCACGCGAGAGCTGGCCCTGCAGACTATGAAGTTCACCAAAGAGGTGCGGGTAGCAGGGCCTGGTGAAAAACTGTGAGGAGGCTGAGGTGGCAGGCCCTCATCTTTGACCCCTTCATTCTCTCTCCACAGCTGGGCAAGTTCACCGGCCTCAAGACAGCCTTGATCCTGGGTGGGGACAAGTAAGGATCCATCATCCCATGTCCCAGCTTCCCCGTGCAGGCACACCACTGTGCCTTGAGGGTTCCTTTGTGGGCCTGAGTTGCTAGTCACTAACAGCATCTTCTCCACATGTTCAGACAGACTGGCCAGGGGACGTGGTGGAAGCTGGGACAGGGACAGAGGGCCCTGTCAGCTCATGGTGTCGGGCCAGGGAGTTTAGTGAGCTCTTAATGTCATTCTCTGGGTGCCATGCTCAGGCTGCGGTCGTCGGTCTACCCCAGCTTCTACCAAGGGATGTAGTCTGTGATTGTCAGAAAGCCTAACCTCGGGCTGGAGAGATGGCTCAGTGTTTGGGGGAACTGGCTGTTCTCCTAGAGGACCCGAGTTCAATTCCCAGCACCCACATGGCCGCTCACAACTGTAACTCCCAGGATCTTACACCTTCACATAGACATACATCCACACCAATGCACATAAAATAAAAATAAGTAAACTATTAAAAAAAAGAAAGCCTACCCTCTCTAAGCTACATGGAGCTAGGATCCACACTCCTACAGCTGCTCCACGGGTTCTCCAGGGGAAGACAGGAACAGGCACTTAGCCATCAGGGATTCAGGGTTCTAGGTGGAACCGGTAGTTCCAGGCTCTGTCACTAGGTGGTACTGTGGGTTGGCAAAGTGTCCTGAGCCTCTGAGGTTCTCTCTTGTGTTTTAGCCTGTCTCTGCTGGGGCAGTGCCTTGGTCTTTTGTCTCCCAGGAGCCATTTCTTACTTCCATGCCTGGGATGTGTGGCCCATGGTGAGGTGGGGGATGCTCTACTGTGATAGGGAGGGACAGACTCAAAAGCTCTGTCCTCTTAGGCTGACCCTGCTTTCTGCCCTAGAATGGAAGACCAGTTTGCGGCTCTGCATGAGAACCCTGACGTGTGAGTTTGTTGTTGGGAGGGATGCTCTGGGGTCCCTTCCCAGAGTGGCGTGGAAGAGACTGGGGGCTGTGCTGAGCCCTGAGCCTGGGGTGACCTGGCTGGTATATCCCTTCTAGAATTATTGCCACCCCTGGGCGGTTGATGCATGTGGCTGTGGAGATGAACTTGAAGCTACAGAGCGTGGAGTATGTGGTTTTTGATGAAGCGGACAGGTGAGGCCACAGATAAACCCCTGAGCAACTGTCAAGGTTATCCCCAAGGCCCAAGAAGCAGAGAGAGGGGAGGCCACAGGACGATGGCCCTGTCCAGGGAGACTTAGATGTGTGTTTGAGTAGTCCCAATCCTGGGGCACCTGCACTAGTGATTTTAGGTTTACATCTTAGTACTGAAAATAGTGTTATAGTCAATGCTGGGCTGTACGCAGTGGCGAATACTTGCCTAGCATGCGTAAGGCTGAGTTCGTTCCCAGCACAGGAAGCACAAACACACAAAAGCTTAACACTTGCACACGAGGGGAATTGTAGAGCAAGGATATTGAGGGTTCCCAGCTCTTTAGGGTGGAAGCCATCTCCTGACTCTCCCTGCCCACAACTCCCTGCAGGCTCTTTGAAATGGGGTTTGCTGAGCAGCTACAGGAGATCATAAGCCGCCTTCCTGGGGGCCACCAGACGGTGCTGTTCTCAGCCACATTGCCCAAACTGCTGGTGGAATTTGCTCGGGCAGGTGAGCCAGTGGGGTGTTGGTGTGATGTTGAACTCGGGGTGGCCTCAGATCAATTCCTCAGTGACCCCTGAAATCTCTACACCCCAACAGGTCTCACAGAGCCCGTGCTCATTCGTCTGGATGTGGACACCAAACTTAATGAGCAGCTCAAGGTGAGGCAGCGCTGGGCCTCCTCCCCAGGCTCCTCCCCAGGCTCCTCCCCAGGCTCTTCCCTAGGCTCCTCCCCAGGCTAGTGGCCCACTGCGCCCTGCCCGCCCTTAGCCAGTAACCCACACTGGCTGCTCTCCCTGCAGACCTCCTTCCTCCTTGTGCGTGAGGACACCAAGGCTGCCGTGCTTCTCTACCTGCTGCGCAACATCGTTCGACCCCAGGACCAGACAGTGGTGTTTGTTGCCACCAAGCACCACGCAGAGTACCTCATGGAGGTGAGCAGCACTCTTTGGGATGGAGAGACTCCAGGAGGTCTCAGACCAGTTTCATCCTGAACCTGAGTGGGGCTTTTGTCAAGGGCCATTTCACAGACATCAGACACATGGTGAGCTGTCAGGACCAGTTGTGTGAGTGCGTCCACTGTTGGCACCTCCCCGCTGGACTTAGTCTGCCTTTCTGTCCTGATCATCCACAGCATCTCCCGGTGGATCTGGATATTTTGGGGTGGATTTCCAGTGTGTGATGTGCCTGCTAAGCGTGATGCTCAAATGTTAGTGGTGTGGTATGCTCTTGACCTTTTCTGTGAATTCACACCTGTGCGATCTCACCTAGATGCAAGTGTGGGGAGTTCCAGCAGCATGGAAGGCTGGGGGAGGGGCTGACTAGCCACTGTCTCACACCCCAGCAGCCACACCTGGGCACTGCTGAAGACACGGGTGACTGGGTCTTGCTTACCCAACATATAACTGGCGCCTTCCTCGTCCAAGTGTCTGAGACCAAAATAGTAACATTGAGAAAGCAGTTGATTCTCTCATGGGCTTTCTGTTTCAGGCTCAGTTCTGAATGGTGCATTAATCCTCTTCATTCTGGGAGGCACAGAAGACTGAATAATTTGCCCGTAGTCACACAGCTCCCTTAGGGCAGCCCTCTTTATGTATGATACTCTTTGATGTTCCAACAGCCTTGCAGAGCTGGAGGGCAGTAGAGGTTCCGTTTATGCTGAGTTAGGCCAGCCAGCAGCAGGGTTGGGGTTCAAACCCATTGTACATGGTGCCCCAGCTTCAGTCCAGCCTCCAGCCCTCGCTCCTGCAAGGCTCCTCTCACATCCCCACCTTTGCTCTGAGCAGTTGCTGACGGGCCAGGGTGTGAGCTGTGCCCACATCTACAGTGCTCTGGACCAGACAGCCCGCAAGATCAACTTGGCGAAATTCATACACAACAAATGTTCGACCCTAATCGTGACTGACCTGGCCGCCCGGGGCCTGGACATCCCCCTGCTGGACAACGTCATCAACTACAGCTTCCCTGCCAAGGGCAAGCTCTTCCTGCATCGCGTGGGTGAGGAGCTTGGCTGCTCTGTTGGGTGAAGCGGGGACACTGTACCATGCTGGCAGCTGAGAATTTGGGGAACCTAAGGCCTTGAGCAGTGCTTACTGGGTGAACCCTGACATCTAGTTCCCAGCTCTCAGAGTTTCCGTCCTTTGGTGTTGGGAACAGAACCTATGGTGTGGCTCTGCCACAGACCACTCTGAGTTGTGTGCTATGTTTGTAAATGCAGATAGATTAAGATATGCATGGGGGAGCAGAAGTTGGGACAGGGTTTCTCGGGTGTGCTCTGTATATGACTGAGTGTGGTTGAACTCATAGGCCCAGCTATCAGGCAGAGAGGGCAGTGGTGTGAGGATGGCTGCTGGGGATCTGTCTGTTGCTTCACTGTGTTTCCTACTGTGAGTCCCAGATATGTCCTTGCTGGTGGCTGCCTGCTGTCTCCAAGTTGCCATTGCTTTCCAGACAGCTGCCTCCCCATCTTGAGGGTTTCCAGAGCCCCAGGGGAATTCCTCAGGTGCCACATGACAGACCACTCCCATGGAAACCTGCAAACGAGGGGATGTGATGTTTGCCTAAGACATGGAAAAAAATGGTGGCGATTGTCTGTCACAGCACTCAGGATGAGGAACCAGGAGGGTCAGGGATTCAAGGCCAACCTGGGCTACATAGACCCTGTCACAAACAACAAACCAAGGAGAAATGTGACATCTACAATTTACTCAGCACAACATTGGGGTTGTGTTGGGTTACTTCTCAACATTGCTGCTTTTCAAGTCACTGTATAGCATTACAAATGTTTTCATTTACTGCAACGTCATTCTTCAGTAAAGGGCTGGGCAGTGAGCCATTTCATTCATTCATTCATTCATTCATTCATTCATTCATATATTTATTTATTTATTGGTTTTTCAAGACAAGGTTTCTCTGTGTTACAGTCCTGGCTGTCCTGGAACTCACTTTATAGACCAGGCTGGCCTTGAACTCAAGAGAAATCCGCCTGCCTCTGCCTCCCAAGTGCTGGGATTAAAGGCGTGTGCCACCACCACCCAGCGCACTATGCCATCTTTATGTAACTGTTTAATATACAGCATCATGATAACATTTTCCATTGGGAATATGTAAATGAGCGGGCATTGCTTATGCCAGTAAAACTTTATTGTACAAACAAGTGGTGGGCCAGGTGCTCACCCTTTGCTCAGTTCTGTAATTCTCATCTGGTAGTCATGAGCTTGTTGACCAGTCCTCTGTCCTATCACCTTTAGGAAGTTCTGGCCCAAACCTCTTTTTCTGGGAATTTGCGGTCCTGATTATTCCTTGGGGGAAAAGTCTTCTCAAAGTGGGAGTGCCAGGGACTTGGATACTGACCGGGAGTGGTGCTTGCCCTGTGTTCACTCACTTGGATACTGACCAGGAGTGGTGCTTGCCCTGTGTTCACTCACTTGGGCTCTGTACCAACCCGTGCCACCCACCCTGTAGGTGGGGACACAGTTCAGGAAAGGTCCTGGCCTGTAGGCTCTGGTCCTCAGGGAGTTGGGCTCCCTCTGCTAAAACTCAGCTCCCCCTCCCTCCCCTGCTTTCCAGGCCGTGTGGCCCGAGCTGGTCGAAGTGGCACAGCCTATTCCTTGGTGGCTCCAGATGAGGTCCCTTACCTGCTTGACCTGCACCTGTTTCTGGGCCGCTCTGTCACCCTCGCCCAGCCTCACCAGGAGTCCTCAGGTGAGGGGTGGCTGGACAGGGCTCGGGTCTCTGTGGAATTCCTAAGCACACAGGGGTGCAATGATCTGGCTTTGGGAGGTGGCTGCTGGATCTGACTATAGGAGATTCTGCCCACCTCGTCCTTGGAGATAGACACAAGCGTCTGTGTGGGTGGCCTTGGACCCTGGGACTGTTTTTGAACTGTTGTTGCCAGAGTTGGGGTCTGTCTGTGTTCCTGTGCATCCCGGGTCTGACTGAACACGCCACTCTAAATGTCCCATTGCTATAACTGTTGTCCTGGGGTTCAGAGGCCATGAGGGGATAGACACAGGCTGACTCCACAGTGTGCCCTGTGACTGGCAGGTGCAGTTGGTGGAGATGGTGTGCTGGGCCGGGTGCCACAGAGTGTGGTGGATGATGAGGACAGCGGCCTACAGACTGCCCTGGAGGCGTCCCTGGAACTTCGGAGCCTGCACCGTGTGGCCGACAACGCCCAGCAGCAGTACGTGCGCTCACGTCCAGCGCCCTCACCCGAGTCCATCAAGAGAGCCAAGGAGCTGGACCTGGCAGGGCTGGGCTTGCACCCACTCTTCAGTGAGATTCTGCAGGGTGGAGCAGGTGAGGGTGGACTGGCCCTTCCCAACCCACCCTGTCCTCACACACTTCCTCTCCGTCAGGTTCCCGGTTTGAGGAGGGAGAACTGCAGCGCCTGCAGCTGGTGGACAGCATCAGGAACTATCGCACCCGCACGGTGAGTCTTCCTTCTGCGCTTCCTGATGAGTCACACTGGCTCTGTTGGCCACTCATAGACTCCCCCACCTGTTCCGGAGCGTTCCTTTGACCACAGCAGGTTTGGAGATCACCACTCAAGATAGATACCTTTCAGAGGCCTGAAGAGCCATCCATCCCCAGTCTTGACCTTCCCTACCTGTTCACTCCTGGGTATCCGTGGGCAGGCATATGCTGTGTGGTTCATGTGCAGAGGCAAGGAGAGCCCGGTCAGGTGGCGAGTAACACAAACAGCCACAGAGTGGCACAGAAGAATCAATGGTTTCAAAGCCAAGTAGTGGGGGCTGGAGAGATGGCTCAGAGGTTAAGAGCATTGCCTGCTCTTCCAAAGGTCCTGAGTTCAATTCCCAGCAACCACATGGTGGCTCACAACCATCTGTAATGAGGTCTGGTGCCCTCTTCTGGCCTGCAGACATACATACAGATAGACTATTGTATACATAATAAATAAATAAAATATATATATAAAAAAAAAAAGCCAAGTAGTGTGAGGTCTGGGTTCCAGCTTTTCCTAGCTGTGTCGCCTTGGACAAGACACCCACTCTCTTTGGGCCTCCCTCTAACTATGCAATACTATTATCAAGGGTCCCACCTCCCACGGTAAAGATTTGAGGCGTGCCCATACAGGTTTCAACTGGCATAGGGTGGGGATGGGGGGATGGGTAAGCAATGAATATGGAATCCCTTTTGCAGACCATCTTTGAGATCAACGCCTCCAGCCGAGACCCGAGCAGCCAGATGATGCGTGCCAAGCGGCAGAGGGACAGAAAAGCTATCGCCAGCTTCCAGCAGGGGCGGCAAGAGAGGCAGGAGGGCCCGGCTGACCCAGTCCCCCAGAAGGAGCCGCCTCAGCAGGAAGAGGAAGAGGAGGACATGGCTGAGAATGTGGAGGTGTGCGCTGCAGGGGTAACTGGAGCTGAGGGAGAGGCAGCCAGGTTCTAGCAGCCCTTGGGGCAGGCAGTTGTGCAGCCCCACGTCCCCATCTCTCCTGTCTATGGAAGTGGGGCACACCCTCAACTTACAGTCTGCAGGAGATGGGTGTGAAGACTAAGAAAGTAGGACAGCCACAAGTTCAAAGTTAGCCTAGGTTACAGAGTGATACTGTCTTAGGCTAGCCTAGGCTACAGAGCTTAGATAACCAAAGGAAGAGGCTGCGGAACTGGCTCAGCAGTTAAGAGCTATGCTGCGTGGAGTCTGTCAACGCATGCCTTTAATCCCAGCACTGGGGAGGCAGAGGCAGAGGGATCTCTGTGGGTTCAGGACCAGCCTGTAAATAGCAAATCCATATACTGAGAACCCGCGTCAAAAAGAACAAGAGCCCGACTGCTCCTGCAGGGGATTGGAGTTCAGTTTTCAGCACCACATTAGGTGATTCACAACTGCCTGCAACTCCAGTTCCAGGAAATCTAGCACCGTTTTATGCATGTGCGCGCACACACACACAACTAAAACTGAAAATAAAATCTGAAAAAAAAGAAGAGTCCCTTCCCCAGCTGTTGTAGTCTGGGCTGTGGCTAAGCAGAAGCCTGAGGGCCTGGAGGGAGCAAAGCCCCAGCAGTGGTGCTGGAGGGTGGTGGAGGGTGGTGGAGTGATAGCGTACCCCACCGCAAGGCAGTGGCCTCCTCATAGACACCCACTCTGTCTCTCCTGTCTCACGGACAGCCACAAACCCCTGTGTGCATCCTCTTGAACAGAAGCAGCCAGGGCTGAGTGGGGTCAGGGCTAGTACCGGAGCACGGTGCCATTGCCATTGCCGGTGTCCGTTCTGTCCCTCCTGCCTGCACTGCTCTCCAAATCAGGGGGCTGTTGTGTGTGCAGATGACAACATAGGATCTGGCAGGAGAGTTTCCCTGGCAGATAAAAGGGGGCACCCTGGTCCCTGGTTCTAGCGGGGTTCCTCGAGGCCACAAGGATGACACTGGGCTTCTGTCTGCCAGGATGTCTTCACAGAGGTTGTGGGCCAGAAGCGGCCAAAGCCGGGACCCAACCAAGGAGCCAAGAGGCGGAGGGAGGAGGCTCGTCAGCGAGACCAGGAGTTTTATGTCCCCTACCGGCCAAAGGATTTCGACAGTGAGCGGGGGTGAGTGTGAGCTTGTGGCCTAGCGTGAGGTGCATAAGCAGCGTCTGGCCCCATTAAATCTCCCTCTTGAATCTGCAGGCTGAGCGTTGGTGGGGCTGGAGGGGCCTTTGAACAGCAGGTGGCCAGTGCGGTCCTTGACCTGATGGGGGACGAGGCACAGAACATGACCCGAGGTCATCAGCAGCTCAGGTGGTAAGTGAGCAGCAAGTCCAGGCAGTCCCTGGGTGCGGCCTTCTGTGTTTCCCTTTGCTCAGGGAGTGGTGGCTCCTTGCCTGTCCATCTCCTTGGCCTACTGTGTTTGGTAGCTGGTATTTCCTTGCTATGCCCATGAGGACTTTGATGCTGCTTCCCAAACACAGAGGTCTGGGAAGTGGTATGGGATTACACCCCAAATCCTCAAACCTCACTCTCTTGAGACCTGGGCTGTTCCAGGAAAGGTAGAGAGGTGGTTGAGGAACTTTGAGTGTCCCATGCAGGCAGGTGTGACTGACTTCCTTTAATGCTCTGCTGGTCACACACATGTGAGGGCAGGTGAAGGAAAAGGCTCCCCTGCAGTAGACTCCATCTCCCTCCCCTTCAGGGACCGGAAGAAGAAGCGGTTTGTGGGGCAGTCAGGCCAGGAGGACAAGAAGAAGATCAAGACTGAGAGTGGCCGGTATATCAGCAGCTCCTACAAGCGTGACCTGTATCCCAAGGGACAGACAGAGATGCGGGGGGCGGGGGGGGCTATAGAAGGGCTTGTGTAGGGGCGGGGCTGGGCGGCTTCCCTAGCAACCTTCTATAAGAGGCCTGCATCCAGCTCGGATGCTGCAGGTTACTTCCTTGACAAGGCTCTCAGCTACCAGAAGTGGAAGCAGAAGCAGAAAATCGATGACCGGGACTCTGAGGAAGAAGGGCCATTCAGCCAGCGAGGCCCTGGGCCCCGCAGAGGTGGAAAGCGAGGGCACAGTCAAGGTGGGCAGGGCAGGTGGTCTGGTCCGGATGGGGGAAAGCCAGGTGCTATGAGGTGCAGGGGTGAACATGGTCAAGGCTAGGACCTGCAGACTCTGCTCATTAGCAAAGCCCCGCCCCTGTCCTCTGAAACAGTCCCACCCAGCAGACCAAGGTCACTGGCCTCTCCCACTCAGCAGGTGGTACCTGGGGTAGCTAGTAGCTGGGTGGACGATGGATGGCTCCCTGTGAGGGGCCATGTGGTGCACACCTAAAGAGGTGGAAGCTGGTCCTGACCACTTCCCACCTGGAGTGCCAGTCTCCACGGGTTGGGATGAGATCTCTGTGGTGGCCATATTGGGCTGTTGGCAGCCACTGCTCAGGAAGTCCCTCTGTAAAGCTGGCATCAGCGGCGGTTTTGATACTTAGGGAGTTGATACTGTCTCTGAAAATGTGGACTGGGCAGGGTGCCAGGTCACCTGGGGTTTGGCCTCTAAATTCTGGACAGGGTGGGATTAGAGCCTGGCTCAATCTCTGTGGGTCAAAGGCTGAGCCCCCTAAATCTCCATGCTGACAGGTGGGTCCCTGCCCCGAGGTGCCCCCAAAGGCCGCATGCGCTCAGAACTCAAGACCAAGGAACAGATCCTGAAACAGCGGCGTCAAGCCCAGAAGCAGCGCTTCCTGCAGCGCGGGGGCCTGAAGCAGCTTTCAGCGCGCAACCGCCGCCGAGCCCAAGAGCTGCGCCAGGGCGCCTTTGGCCGGGGCGCCCCCTCCAGGAAGGGCAAGATGAGGAAGAGGATGTGAGGAACCAGACTCGGCCCTGGAACTTCCTGGTAGCCCTAGAGTGGACATGAGTGGAGCTGCCGTGTGCTGTTGGCAGAGCCCCTGCAGGAACCAGTGTCTGTGAGGAGCAGTGCTGTATGGTCACAGAGAGAGCACAGGCTGCGTTTGACAGGATGTTGGGTGGGGTCTTGAAGGATGCATAGGAGTCTACTAGCAAAGCTCAGCAGACGAAGCCCGGAACCTGCAGCTCAGCTGCCACTGCTTCCATAAAGTCAGGGTTCAGAAGTCATGGCCATACAGATGTGGCCCTGGCTGTCTCCGGCTGGACATTGGGTTTTAATGTAGTAAACCTTTGTGGAACACCGCTAGTAGTCAGGAGTGTGGTTAATTTGGGGTGTTGGAAGGGAGACTTGCAGGTCCCAGCTTTCGTAGTAGCTGAGAGCAGGTGGCCTCCATTGTGTCCGAGATGAGAAGAATGAGTCTCTGGGTGCGATTGCTCGAGACAGCTCAGGGCTGCTGTAGGATGGAGGCAGCACTACCCTTCTGCACGTGAAGGTGAGAACCGGCCCGCGCCAACCTCGTGTCCTTCCTCCCACTGGTGGCTTTCCCCACCTCTTGCTTGAGGGTCTGGGAAGGTCACACATCCCACAGCACCTGGACCTCACAGGCAGGCACACACTGGGGGACTACCATTTTGACCCCACCGAGCTGATGCTACCAACAGCCGCTTACTGCTTGGACCCACCTTGCTTAGCAAGTGCCCGTCTTGGAGTACATCAGCATGGCTAAGCTTGTCTGTGTCCCCAGCCTGTGAGGTGGGTGAAGGGCCCAGCACAGCTGTCAGCCACTGACGGTAGTCTACTTAGTTGAGTGTCCTGTGGGCTGGCACAGCTCCATCTTGCCCAGGAGGAAGGGTATTCAGAGAGCCGTTGCATTGAGCCTGTACACCAAGAATTGTGGGAGTCGGTCCCTCAGGTCCCCTTCGCTGCTTGTCTGGCTGGACTAGGATACCATGACTGTGGGCTCAGCCTGGGCAAGGCTGGCCAGTGTGGCTGAGAGGTCCATGATAAACAGCTTCACCTGGGGGCAGGGGTGACATGACCAGATCACTTCCTGTCCCCACCTCACACAGGGAGGCTGAGGGCAGTGGTGGGCCTGGAAACACCATGGGAGAGGCACTGATGGTGTCCAGTACAGTACAGCCTCCCAAATGTTTGTCTTATTTACTGTCAAGTACAGCTCAAACTTATTCTCTAACTCATGGCAAATCCTCCTGCCTCAGTCTCCTGAGAATACAGGTGTATGCCACTGAATTGTTTATTTTGTTTTTGAGACAGGGTTTTTCTTTGTAGCACTGGCTGTCCTGGAGCTCACTCTATAGACCAGGCTAGCCTCAAACTCCCACAGATCCATCTCCCTCTGCCTTCAGAGTGCTAGGATTAAAGGCCTGAGCCACCATGCCCAGCCACTGAATGATTTGTAACCACTTTGAAAGTTTCCAGCTGGCTCCCTGCCAACCCAGTGTCCCACCATGTCAAGTGATATTTTCCTTGGATCAGGCTTGTGTGTAGCCATCTCCATGGTGTCCTTTATGTGGTGCTAGTTGCTCATTTATATGAACATAACAGACACCCATAGGCCACTGCTGTGAACTGAGGGAAGCTCCCAGCAGCCTGTTGGACCCTCTTCATGTCCATCACCTGGGTAAATAAATATTAAGGACACAGCACCAAAGGAGGAAAAAGCAGAATAGCCATCCCTAGGCATAGCAGTGACAGTGAGGCCGGTGACAGTTCATCACTGATTCCTGGCCTGGAGTGTGGGCAGGAGAGGCCCAGCGTCCTTCCCCGAGCCTTCTTCATAGAGCAGAGGCATGCTGAAAAGGGACTAACTCAGCCAGACCAGATGCACAGCACACCTGTGGTCCCATCACTCAGAAGGTGGAGGGTGTGTGTGTGTGTGTGTGTTTGTGTGTGTGTGTGGAGTTCAAGGTTATCTGCTACCTAGTCTGGGGTAAGCCTGGGCTTAAGTATGAGAACCTGCCAAAGACAGCCTGGTTCACATGACGCCGGGACCCTCCTGAACTTGGTGTGTGTATCACAAGAGCAGGGCAGCTCAGACGAACTGGCCTCGGTGACTAGCCAGTCCTGCAAAGGGCACACTGATCCACTGGCAGTCATGGTAGATACAGTCCAGGCAGCTGGGTGTAGGGCCAGGAAGTCGCTAGATCCTTAACCCTGAGGCGTCCCAACAGTGGGGGCTGGGTAAGGAGCGACACTGAGAGCCTCACCTCCTCTAGCTGTCCCTCCGTGTCCTCCACGTCCAGGGCTAGAGGCTGTCTCTGGCGCAGGCGCACAAGCTGGTACAGGTTGAGCACAGCCATTCGAGTGCGTCCCAGGAGCAGCGTCTTGGCCGCTGCTGTGTTCTGGATTTGAGTCCACTTGGATTCCTACAGAACGCACATGCAGAGATCGCTATAGAGTCAGGACCTGGTCCTGGGGTCTGGGAGGCTACAGCACCCAACAGAACAAGGACTATCTGGTACCCTTGGCAATGCGGTGCCCCAGCCCTTGTGGTTAGCACAGCGGGTGTGTCCACTCCAGCCCCAGGGACGCTCACCCACTGCAGTGTGCGCTCACGCGCTGCCTCCAACTGCTCTCGCAGCTCTGCACGCTGCTGGCCCAGGCGCAGCAGCTCATCCTGCTTCGTTTCCCGAAGACGATACAGCTGAGCATGGGTCTCGTCCAGCTCCACCTGTCGCTTGCGCTCTGCCAGCTTCAATGCTGCCTGTGTGTCTACCAGGCCATCAAAGCGCGCCACCAGTTCCGGAATCTCCTGAAACTGGAGAGGGGGACTCTCATGGCCTGCAATGCCCCTGTCCTCCCCACCTGACTAGCCAACACCCTCAGAAGCGTCCTCCGTCCGGATGTGTCATGGGACACCTCAGGCCCTGAAGCCAGGATAGCGGGATTTGAGTGAGCCCTGTTCATGACCTTCTCGCCTCCATGATCAGACCTAGCTAAGCTGGCTAGGCACCACAAGCTGTCCTTGACACCACTTGTTCATTCAAGGAACTTTACCAAGGCTGTTACCTGAATGCCAGCACTTGAGAGATTGAGGCTGGAGCCATACTGAGTACCTGGTTACTACCTGGTCTACAGAGTGAGCTCCAGGACAGCCAGCGCTACAAAGGGAAACCCTGTCTCAAAACCAAAATAAACAATTCAGTGGCATACACCTGTATTCTCAGGAGACTGAGGCAGGAGGATTTGCCATGAGTTAGAGAACAAGTTTGAGCTGTACTTGGGCTACAGAATGGGACCCCATCTCAAGTAAGGCAAAACAATACAAAAACAAACAAACCCAAAATAGAGCCGGGCATCGTGGCAGCACAAGGCTGAGGTGAGAGGAGTAAGGTGAAGGTTTTGGAGCAGTGGTGGTGCAGGTGGTGGCGCATGCCTTTAATCCCCAACACTGGGGAGGCAGAAACAGGCGGATCTCTGAGTTCAAGGCTAGCCTGTTCTACAGAGTGAGTTTCAGGACAGGCAGGGCTACACAGAGAGACCCTGTCAAGGGTTCGGGGAGTTGAAGGGTGGCCTTAGCTATGTAGGGAACTCAAGACTAGCCTGGGCTATATTCTCACTTCTCAACAAATCAACCAAATACACACACACAATATTTCTCCCCCAAACCTAACCTTCCACAAATAATAAAATTTATATTATTATCTGTCCTCTGTCTTTCTGTTCTGTATCTCTGTCTGTCTGTCTGTCTGTCTGTCTGTCTGTCTCTCTCTCTCTCTCTCTCTCTCTCTCTCTCTCTCTCTCTCTCTCTCTCTCTCACACACACACACACACACACAGACTGCTTAAGGACAAATGAACCTTCTGCAACTTTTTTTTTTTTTTTTGACCTGTAGGTATGAGGTTGTTGCCAATAACAGGACCCACTTGACCGGATTTAGAGGATGATCGGAAAACAAAGCGCATCCCTGGTATACCGTGAGGTGGTGTTTCTTGTACTCAGTCAGCACTGACTAGAGCTTCAGAACAAAGCGGTCCCCATGCCCCCAGCGCCGCTCACCTCGGGCAGCTGCTCCAGCACGCGCTCCAGCAGGCGCGCGCAGGGCTCCAGGCGCCGCAGCCTGCGCTGCAGCCGGGCGCGCTCCCGCCGCAGCTCCTGCAACTGTGCGCGCAGCCGCAGCGCCTCTGCCTCCCGCTGTCGCACTCCGTGCCCCTCCTCAGCTGCTCTCCGCTGTGCGCGGCCTCGCCGAGCCTCGGCTTCCTGAGAGGAGGATGGAAATCAGGGAACCTCAGGACTCGCGGTCTCCACTAGCCGCGACATTCTCTCTCTTAGTGTAGACTTGCGGAGGTTGTGTTACTGCTCCTTCTCCACCCTCTGGCAATCTGATTTCCCCACTTCAGGAGGCTTTTCTAGGTGGGGGCCAGTCTAGAGTGGCAAGCAGGAGCCCCTGTGATCCACCTCCGGCCCTCAGCATTCACTGACCTGCAGGAATTTGTCAAAGCGGATGAAGGACTCCTTCAGCGCCTTCTCTTTCTGTTCCAGCTGTGCCCAGCGCTGGCTCAGGGTGGCCATCCTGCTGTGGAACTCCTTGGAGTGGGGTGCAGTTAGAGGTGTCAGGTTGCCTGATGTTCCCAGCTCCCTGGATCACATCCTATACCCCCCTGTGTGCTTTGAATGCTAACTCCCAACCTTTTCACACGTCTTCTCTTCCAGGCGTTCCATGTTTCAGCTACCTGACCCTCTGAGCTTTTTTTTTTTTAATTTTTAATTTTTTTTAAAAATTTTTTATTATTAAAAATTTCCACCTCCTCCCGTTTCCCTCCCCCTCCCCCCTCCAGTCCAAAGAGCAGTCAGGGTCCCCTGCCCTGTGGGAAGTCCAAGGTCCTCCCCCCTCCATCCAGGTCTAGGAAGGTGAGCATCCAAACTTTTTTTTTTTTTTAATATTATGTTTTAAATTGTGTATATTTAGGGAAGAGGTGCGTGCATGTGAGTGCAGTGCCTTCAGAGACCAGAAGAGGGCGCTGGATCCCCTACAGTTGCAGCCTGTTGTGTGGCCACTGATGTGGGTGCAGGGACCTGAACTCGTATCCTCTCTAAGAGCAGTCAGGGTAACAACGGCTCATCCATCTCTCCACTTCCATGACCTTCTGAGCTTTGTCCTTGAATTCTGGTTTTTGTTTTGAATGTCCCCCTTTCCTGCTCTTTCTCCTTTCTTCCTTTGCTGCGTTATCTGGTCTGCCCACCCATAGTCCCTAAGCCCTCCCTCCCTCCCTCCCTCCCTCCCTCCCTCCCTCCCTCCCTCCCTCCCTCCCTCCCTCCCTCCGGTCCTCCAGGAAATCCTGCTTGTCCACTCTCACTGGGGAGTAGAGGTTCCCCCCAGAATCCGACAGCCTTTGCCCAGTGCCTTCCCGCTCGGCAACCCCTACCTGGACACCTGTTTTCCTCTCCAGACTGTGAAACTCCAAAGGGCAAGGGCCAGTGCTGAGCCCAGCACGCAGTAGGTGCCCCATGCTCACATGTGCGTTTGTACCAAGTGTTCTCACTAGATCTTCCTTTGATAGACAGGAACATCAGGGCTCAGAGCAGACTCACCCCAGACTGTTTAACCTCCATTAGGCACCACCAGTGTGTGCCTGAGGACACCCCAAATTTCAGCAACTGAGGCTCACCTCCTTCTGGACCTGCAGACCCTGGTCCACAGCTGCTAGCTCTTGCTTCTTCTCCAGGAGACACTGCAGAGGTGGAAAGTGAACCACATTCTGCTCTACCAGCCTCCTGGAGGGACCCAAAGAGAAGGAGGTTACAAGAAGAAGATTTGGAGCCCCAGACTCCTGGGGGTGCTTGGAATGGCCCCACTCACCATCTTCTGAGTTAGTTTTTTTTTTTTTTTTTTTGTAGGTGGGGTTAGCCTTGAACTAACTTTGTAGCTGAGGATGGCCTTGAACTCTTGATCCAAAAGCCTCTACCTCTTTTTTTTTTTAAATATTTATTTATTTATTATGTATACAATATTCTGTGTGTATGCCTGCAGGCCAGAAGAGGGCACCAGACCTCCTTACAGATGGTTGTGAGCCACCATGTGGTTGCTGGGAATTGAACTCAGGACCTTTGGAAGAGCAGTCAGTGCTCTTAACCTCTGAGACATCTCTCCAGCCCATGCCTCTACCTCTTGAATGTTAGGATGACAGACATGAGGCTAGCATGCCTACTGGCTTTCGGGTTTTTAAATTGTTCACAGGTTTGCTGACCACTTGTTCTATACCAGGTAGTGTACCTAATCAGAGTAATTGCAGTCATCAAGAAGACAGAAGCCCGTGTTGCTGGAAACTACACACCCCCGGGACCACAGACAGCTAACACAGGTAATAACAGCAAACACTGCTCCACCACACGGTGGCCCCTGGCGTGTAAAGTTCTGTGGGCCAGAGGCAGTTTTCAATATGGAGTCAGGAAGTCTCTCTGAGCAAAAGATATTGGGACAGGGCCACAGGGAGCGAGTTGTACTGACAGCTGCAGGGCACAGAGTCCAGGCCAAAGGAACAGCCAAGAAAGACCCAGGATCCCAGCGAAACACCTAGGTTTGCTGAAGGAACCATAAAGTCGAGAGTGGAGAGGGGAGATGGCGGGTGGAAATTAAAATCAGAGCTGTCCAAAGTCAGACAGTGGCGGGCCATGGGGAAAGAAGACCTTGGCAACGATTCTTGGTGAAATGGGAGCCATGGGCAGATTTTGAGTGGAGTATAAAATCCTGTGGCTGCTGTGAGGAGCTGGGGACCATGTGTGTTCAGTGGTGGGGCTTAGGGACCCCAGAAAGAATGTCATTCTGATCAGGGCAGGCAGGATTGACAAGTGAGAATGGATCCATTCTGGGTACAGCTTGACGACAGAGCTGATGGAGCGGGGCGGAGTGAGAGAGGAATAAAGATGAACTCTGACCTCTGTAGCTGTGAAGGTGTCACTTGGAAGGATGACTATAGGCTGAGCAGATGGGGTGTAGAGACTGGTCTCTGCTCTGACCGCACAGAGAGGGGGCAGAGTGTGGGCGCCTGGCTCTCCCGGAAGGATGGGAAGGAGTCAGACAGAGTCTGGCGTCTCACTCAACAATGCTTGCCCAGCTCTGCCAGCATCAGAAGTGTCCCACTCCTCCTAGTTTTACAGATACCGACTTTTAGGGCCAGGGTGTCCCACTGTCCCCAAACAAAGTGTTACAGGGGCCGGGCGGTGGTGGCGCACGCCTTTAATCTCAGCACTTGGGAGGCAGAGGCAGGCGGATCTCTGTGAGTTCGAGACCAGCCTGGTCTACAAGAGCTAGTTCCAGGACAGGCTCCAAAACCACAGAGAAACCCTGTCTCAAAAAACAACAACAACAACAACAACAAAAACCAAAAAACAAACAAACAAACAAAAAAACCCAAAACAAACAAAAAATAACAAAGTGTTACAGGGCTGATATCCTTAAAATACCACTTCTCCACTCCACAGCAGCTCACAGGAAAACTCCTTTCCACCCTGGTTCAAGGATTTCATCTCTGTAAGATACTGGCCAAGGCTGGGGCAGGAGAGGACTGGGCTCTAACAAGACCTTGGGGGAGATGTGTAGGGAGGGGAGATGTGTAGTGTCTGAGCTAGAGATTCTCTTAGGGCCTTTGCAGCCCACCACAAGACAGCCCAAAGGCTGCAGGGACTCCAGGAGAAGGGATGACCAATCTGTCTACTCACCCCCCTTCTCACCCCACCCACCCGCTCCTGGCAGCACTCACGCAGGCACTTTCTCTTGGAAGACCAGTCGGAAATACTCCTTCCCTGCCACTGCCATTCACCTTCAGGTATCTTCAGCCACCTTAGCAAAGTTGAGAGGCATAGACGGAGAGTGCTGCCCCTGCCTGGAACTCCCAGAAGCCCAAGGCTGAGCGAGCCCTGGTTGCCTGGGCAGCCAACAGTGCAACATTCTGTTGCCAGGTTGCAGCCTAAGACCCACCCCTGAAAGGAACTGACAGCACCAGGAAGGGAAGGGATGACTGTCCCCTATCTAAATTTGGATGCAGTGCAGGATATGGGACTTAGGTCAACATTTCCTTTTCTGAGAGGTCCGTGTGTGGCCAAGCCTTTCTTGGCTGGGTATGGTTGAGCATCTCCATGCAACAGTTTGCTCCTTCATGCACACCAGAGAATAATCGGGGCTGGACTGGGCTCAAGGCTAAAGCTTTTCCCTGGCTATTGCAAGGCCCTGGGTTCTATCTCCAGTCCTGTGGCCCCACAAAAGAGTAATTATTGGGTGCCCACTGTTTGCTCGACCCTGTGTACTGTCAGTCACGCTGGGAAAACTGCTGAGGAGGGTCTCCAGCCCTTTGAGTCTCCATGCCCGTGCTGGCGATGGGGGCTATCCTGACCATGCATTACAGGGCCCCACGCTGGTTTGGGGACAGTGCTGCTCTGAAGAGGTGACCTGAGGAAAAAACTGGTGATTTGCGCTTGAAGTGTAGAGGAGGGAGAGGCTGTCACAGTTTGAGTGATTGACTCCAGTCAGGCAGGATGCTAAGCCTTCCATTGGCTAGTACAACATTTAACCCAAGGCGCTGGTACTAGGAGAAAGGACTTGACAAAAAGTATCCACAGTATATTCAGCTGGAAGAGGCAAGCAGTAACTGGTCACTTGCTTCAGACTGTTCAAATCCCTCTCCCCTCCCTCCCTTTCTTCTGTACTTCCTTGAGACGAGGGTCAAACTTTGTAGCTCAGGCTGGCCTTGAACTCACAGAAATCATCCTGTCTTGCCTCCAAAGTGCTGGGATTATAGACACGAGTCATCACATCTGTTTTTTGAAAATCTCAGTTTCTATTTTTGATTTTTTGGTGGCGGGGGGGATTCAAGACAATTTCTTTGAGACAGGGTCTCACTCTGTACCAAGTATGCACAAGCCTAACTATGTAGCCAAGGCTGGTCTCTAACCCATGCTGAGTTTCCTGCATTAGCATCTTGTAATTTTCCTTTTCAAATGAATATATTTCTTTTGTTTACCTTTAAGTATTGTTAACTGGGCCGTGATGACGCACGCCTTTAATCTCAGCACTCAGGAAGCAGAAGCAGGTGAATCCCTGTGAGTTCGAGGCCAGCCTGGTCTACAAGAGCTAGTTCCAGGACAGCTAGGACTGTTAAACAGGGAAACCCTGTCTCAAAGCCCTCCTCCCCCCCAAAATATTGTTTTATTGCCAGGCATGGTGGCTCATACCTTGGAAGGCAGAGACAAGGGGATCTCTGTGAGTTCAAGGTTAGCCTGATCTACAAAGTGAGTTCCAGGACAGCCAGGGTTGCACAGAGAAACCCTGTCTTGAAAAAAAATTTAGTGTGTGTGTGTGTTCATGCATGTGTATGTACATGTTCATGCATGTATATATGTGTATGTGCATGTTTGTGCATGTACATGTGTGCAAGTATATGTGCATATGTGTGCATGCGTACGCATGCATGTGTGTATGTGTGTATATGTGTGTGCACGTATATGTGTGTGTCTGTGTGGTATGTGAGTACAACTTGTGAGATTTGTTTCTCTTCTTAATCTCATGGGACCTGGGACTGACTTCCCACCTCTGTCTCCCAAGTGCTAGGATTATGTGCCAGTTAGATTTACGTCAATTTGACATGAGCTAGAGCCCTCTGAGAGGAAAGAACCTCAACTGAGAACACGCTTCCATCAGCTCCAGCTCTGGGCAAGCCTGTAGGGCGTGTTTTAAATTAGTGATTGATGAGGCCCCAGTAAACTGTAGATGGTGCCATTCTTGGACCGGTGGTCCCGGATTCTATAAGAAAGCAGGCTGAGAGCCGGGCGGTGGTGGCTCACGCCTTTAATCCCAGCACTCGGGAGGCAGAGGCAGGCGGATCTCTGTGAGTTCGAGACCAGCCTGGTCTACAGAGCTAGTTCCAGGACAGGCTCCAAAGCCACAGAGAAACCCTGTCTCGAAAAAACAAAACAAAACAAAAAAAAACAAACAAACAAACAAAAAGAAAGCGGGCTGAGCAAGCCATGGGAACAAGCCAGGAAGCAGCACCCTCCATGGCCTCTGCATCAGCCCCTGCCTCCAGGTTCCTGCCCTCACTGCTTCTGATGCTGTGGAACTGTGAGTGAATTAACCCTTTCCTCCCCAAGCTGCTTTTGGTCATGGTGTTTCAGCACAGTGATAGTGACCCTAATCGAGACCGCTATCCTGCTCAATTTGATTGGTTCATTGATTTAAGTTAAGGTTTCTCTGTGTCGCCCAGGCTGGCCTCAGGTTCCCAATCCTTCCTCAGCCCCTCCAGCATAGGGATTCCAGTCCTGGCCAACCTATACTTACTTTAATGCCTACATTGCTTAAAACGGCTCCTAGGGAACTTCGTTAGGGGATATTTTTAAAAAGGAGATCTAAAATAACCCACAGTTTCCCTTTGAGCATTTTGCATTAAATTACCCACATTATCTTTCCGCGTAACCTGATGCGAAGCTTCGGCAAGAAACATGATCTCATTTTTCTTAATTAAAAAAATAGAGGTGTAATTTCTGCCTCCTGAAATTCACCCCTTTTTCACACATGTTTTCATGGGCTGGCAGACGTGTAAAGCCGTGTGGCCACCACAAGTAAGGCAAATACCATGAGTCTCTGCACCCATTAGAGATCTGCCTGGGGTTCATCCCCACCTTGAGCCTTGAGGCTATGCAGGTACACATCTGCAATCCCGGCACTCAGGAGGGTGAGGAAGAAGGATGGAGAGTTCAAAGCCAGCCTGAGCTACATACATGGCAAGGCCCCGTCTTAAAAACAAAACAAAACACCCAGGCTGTACTGAGCCACAGCGTAGGTTCAAGGCCAGCCTGTGCAACCTATTGAGATTCTGTCTCAAAAGGAAAAGTAATGAAAAATGGGGGTCGAGGATGAAGCTCAGTGAGAAGAGAGAGAGAGAGAGAGAGAGAGAGAGAGAGAGGAGGCTGAGCCTGGCTTCTATCCCTGGTGATGGGGTTGGGGGCACGTGGTGATGAGTGGTATGTGTGACCTTTGGACTCTGTCCACTGACTGTCATTTGGAAGCATTGCCACGGGGTCATTCCCCTTTTGTTCCTCACCGAGTAGTATTTACACCATTGGACTTATTCTGTCAACTTGATGCAAGCGCGAGTCACCTGGGAAGAGGGACCCTCAGTTAAGCAATGCCTCCATTGGCCTGTGGGGGGCATCTCCTCCCTCCCTCCCTCCCTCCCTCCCTCCCTCCCTCCCTCCCTCCCTCCCTCCCTCCCTCCCTTTCTTTCTTCTTTCTTTCTTTCCTTCCTCCTTTCTTCCTTTCTTTCTTCTTTCTTTCTTTCTTTCTTTCTTTCTTTCCTCCTTCCTTCCGTCCTTCCTTCCTTCTTTCTTTCCTCCTTCCTTCCTTCTTCCTTCTTCTTTCTTTCTTTCTTTCTTTCTTTCTTTCTTTCTTTCTTTCTTTCTTTCTTTCTTTCTCCCCACCCCACTTTTTTCTTTTCTGAGGTTTCTCTGTGTACCTCTGGCTGTCCTGGAACTCATGATGTAGACCAGGCTGGCCTCGAACTAAGACATCCACCTGCCTCTGCCTCCCGAATGCTGGTGAATGCATAAACATGGTGGTACGTTTTCTTTATTAATGATTGACGTGGGAAGGACCAGCACATTGTGGGTGGTGCCATTCCTGGGCTGATGATGCTCAGTTTTATAAGAAAGCAGGCTGAGCAAGGCCCGAGGAGCAAAGCGGTAAGCAGCTTTGCTCTATAGCCTCTGCGTCAGCTCCTGCCTCTGATTTCCCGCAGTGATGGCTTCAGCTCAGAGCTCACAGCCATCAGTTGGTTAGGATAGCTAGGGACACTGTACACTGTGGTTTCTTCAGCCCTTAAATGGAGAAGCTCAGCTGCTTTCCATTAAAGCCCTAGTGTCACTTTAAGCGAAGATGGACCTCTGGGTCCTGTCTGCTAAACACATGATCCTCCATAGAGCTGCACTCCCAGGTTGTTCCCATCATCAGCTGTCAGTTTCTTGTTGTTTTGTTTTGCTTTTACACAGGGTTTGCTGTATCCCAGGCTGGGATACAGTATAACTGAGGATGATCTTAGACTATGGGTGTGGTTTGTGTGCATGGAGCCCAAAGGACAGCCTAATGGCATTCTTCAGGCACCATCCTCTTTTTAATATTTTTATTTATTTATATTTATTTGTTTATTTGTTTTTGAGATGGGGATTCTCTGCGAAGCCTTGGCTGATAGTTTTTATTTTAAGCATTTATTATTATTATTATTATTATTATTATTATTTTATTTATTTATTTTTTTTGAGACAAGGTTTCCCTGTATAGCTCTGGCTGTCCTGGAATTTGCTCTATAGACCAGACTGGCCTCAAACTCAGAGATTCGCCTACCTTTCCCTCTTGAGTGCTGAGATTAGAGACGTGCACTACCACCCAGCCCAAACACTTATTTATTTATTGTGTAGTTTGTGGGCAAGCCACATTGCATTTCTTGGGGTCAAAGGTCAACTTGAGCCGGTTCTGTCATTCCACTATGTGGTGTTGGGGGTGGGGCAGATATTGAATTTAGGTCATCAGAGTTGGTGGCAAGTGCCCTTACCCATTGTCCCCTCCATCCCTCCCTTTTTTGAGACAGGGTATTTCACTGCTCCTCCTGTCCTGCCTCCCCAGTGCTGGGATTACAGGTGTTGGGTGCTGTGCCCCAACCTGAAGTCCTCATGCACACACAGGCAATGTTGCTCTGAGAGAATGATCTCCCCGGCCCCCCTTATGCAGAATTCTAGAATCAGGGAACACTGTATTCCATAAAACAGAATAAATGTTCCCAAAGCTGGAACGAAAGAGGGTGGCTTAACGGAAGAGGGAGGCGTGAAGAAAGTCAGAACGGAAACAGACAGGAGGGGCTAGGGAGCCTTGAAAACATGAGGGCCTGAGTTCCCATCCTTAGCTCCCCATCTAAAGCTGGCCGTGGTGGAACAAGGTAATATCTCAGCCCTGGGAGGTGCAGACAGGAGCATCCCCGGGGCTCACTGGGAAGCCAGCCTGCATGGATGGATGACCTCCTGGGTCAGTGAGAGACTCTGTCTCAAAACACAAGGTGGAGAGCGATCTAGGACCACCAGACATGCACCTCTGGCTTCCACAATACATGTATGCGCACACACACACACACACACAAATACATGAATGCATGCATATGCACACATATGCATGCATACATGTATACAAGCATGTGTCACACACATGCACACATACACGCACATACACATTCAAACAAGAGACATATCTACACACACATATGTACATGCATGTATACACTCACACACACAGACAGATCCACACAGCACACACACAGAGACACAGACACACACACAGATACACACACAGACACACCATACACACACACATACACACACAGGCAGATTCACGCAGACACACATGCACAGATACAGACACATGCACAGATACACACACACAGACACACACATACACACACACATAGATCCACACAGACACACATACACAGATACAGACACACACACAGATACACATACAGAGATACACAAAGACACACACACAGACACACCATACATACACACACACACATAGACAGATACACACACAGACACACACACATAGACAGATACACACACACACAAACACACCATACACATACACACACACAGATACACACACAGACACACACAAACACACCATACACATACACACACACACAGACAGATACACACACACAGACACAGACACACACACACATAGACACAGACACACACATGGTCATTTCCAAGTTTCTCTTGTACAGCTGGGACCGGGAACCACATAGGAAGATCCCCGATGATCATACATCCTGCTTTTGCAGGCTCTTTTGTGTGCGGATTAAAGCAGAGCAATCTCTCCATGATTTCCGGTGGAAACCGGCCTGCTTGGAAACTTTGGTTGTTGTTGCCAATCCCTGTTCTGGGAAGGCCGGACAAACAGTTTAATTTTAGCTCAGAGATGTGGAACCTTAGCTTAACTGACTCCATTTTGATTTTTAACCTTGTTTGAGCAGGAGGGAATGTCAAAGGTACAATGTCCTGCTGTAGCATGAATTCTAATTGTTCTTAATAATAAAAACCCGGAGTCAGATATAGGGGTTAATGCTGAAAGATCAGAGAAGCAGAGCAACCAGCCTCTAGCGATCTCTTACCTTTATCAATGCTCGACCAAAGGGGAGATCCTGTCTCTACGAATCCTCCCACTGCTGCTGTCTCTGTGAAATCTCAGACTGCATTTCAGACTGAATTCTCAGACTGCATCTGAGCACGTGTCTCCTCCTGCCTTAAATTTCTCTCTCTGCCCAGCCATATCACTCCTGTCTCCACCTCCCTAGTGCTGGGATTAAGGCATGGGATCCCAAGTGCTGGGATCACCTTTGTGTGAGCTCTGTTTCTCTTTTAGATAGACTCAATCTCGCGTAGCCCAGGGTGGCCTTGAACACACAGAGATCATCCACCTCCTTCTGTCTCACGATTAAAGGTGTAAGCCATCACTGCCTGACTTCTGTGGCTAACTAGTGGCTTAGCTCTGCATTCTGATCTTCAGGCAAGCTTTATTTCTTAGACCACGAACAAAATATCCCTACATCCTGCAATCGTGCCCTCTCCCCTCTACGTTCTCTAACGACCACTTGTTCCCCCACCGAGACCCACCCAGCAGCATCAGCACAGTTTTACTGTGTCAAATACATTGTACAGGGGCTGGAGAGATGGCTCAGTGGTTAAACGCACTCACTGCACTTCCAAAGGTCCTGAGTTCAATTCCCAGCACCCTCATGGCAGCTCACAACTGTCTGCTGCTGTCCTCTGGTCTGTACATGCAGGCAAAGTACTCATACACATAAAATACATAAATAAATAAATCTTAAAAAGAAAGAATGTTGTGCAGGGGCTAGGCTGTAGCTTAGTGGATAGAGCACTTGCCTAGCATGTACAAAACCACGGGTTCAATCCCCAGCACTGCATGAATTAGGTGTTGTGTCACATGTCCGTCACATCAGTCCTCAGGAGGATTGGAAGTTCAATGTTATCCTTGGCTACGTATGGAGGTCAAGGCCAACCTGGGCTACATAAAACAAAAAACCAACCAACCAAACAAACAAAACTCCCACAAGTTATAGCGGCTGGAGAGATGGCTCAGTGGTTAAGAGCACTGGCTGCTCTGGCAGAGGACCTAAGTTTGGCCTGGTCTACAGAGTGAGTTCCAGGACAGCCAAGGCTACATAGAAAAATTCTGTCTCAAAACACTAAAACCAAACAGGGGAATGGCAGGGGGTGTGTGGTGGTAATGGTGGCTCACACCTTTTTATTGTTTGTTTGTTTGTTGTTTTTAGAGACAGGGTTTCCCTGTAGCTTTGGAACCTGTCCTGGAACTCACTCTAAAGATCAGGCCTCAAACTCACAGAGAGTCCACCTGTCTCTGTCTCCTGAGTGCTGGGATTATAGGCGTACGCCACCATCTCCCGGCAATGGTGGCACACACCTTTGATCCTAGCACTTGGGAGGCAGAGGCAGGCGGATTTCTATGAGTTTGAGGCCAGCCTGGTCTACAGAGTGAGTTCCAGGACAGTCAGAGATATACAGAGAAACCCTGTCTCGAAAAAAACCAAAACAAAGAAACCGAAAAGAGTAGAACTGCTTTGAGCCACAGGCCGAGTCTCGGGTGAGCATGAACCTCTATTTCTGCCGTGGAAGTGCCCCAGATCTAGCCTTTCAAGTCCTAGATCTGTTTTACCTTCTAAGAAGGGACCGCCATCCTTGTTGTGTTTAAGTGATTTTATTTTATGTGCATTGGTGTTTTGCCTGCATGTATGTCTGTGTGAGGGCCACATCTTAGAATTACAGACAGTTGTGAGGTGCCAGGTGGCTGCTGGGATTCAAACCCAGGTCCTCTAGAAGAGCAGTCAGTGCTCTTAACCACTGAGCCGTCTCTCCAGCCCCCTTTGTTGTTGAGGCAAGGTCTCCATGTATCCCAGGATGTCCTGAAATCCACTATATCTCTACCACCCAAGTGCTGGGATTAAAGGTGCACACCACCACGCATGGCCTAACGACGAGGTTTTGCCTCTCTACCGCCCCACCATACAGTAGCTCTGCATTCTGCATTCTTTCCATTACAGTTGGTCATGCTGAATCAGAAAAATTTGAAATCTGAAATACTCCTGAACTCAGAACATGTCAGATTCCAAATTTTCAGATCAGAGATGTCCATTAAGTAAAGTTTATAAAAACAAACAAACAAACAAACAAAACAAAATAAACCCCCACAAATCCAAAAAACAAAAACAAAAAGCAAAAAAAACCCCAATTCTCCACGTGGGAAATAAGTCTAGTCCTAAATCTTTTGGGTGAGGGATACTCAGCCTGCAATACTGTTTGTTATTCTCTTTCTCTTATTTCCTTATTCTTTTTGTAGTGCTGAGTCTCTAACCCAGAGTCTTGTACATGCAAAACACACAGCCACTAAGACACATCCCAAACAGGCAGTGTTTTAATTATTTTGATGTATGCGTAATGATGCCTCCTCCTCCTCCTCCTCCTCCTCCTCCTCCTCCTCTCTCTCTCCTTCTCTCTCTCCTCCTCCTCTCCTCTCCTCTCCTCTCTTTCTCTCCCCTCTCCTCCTCTCCTCCCCTCCTCTCTCTCTCTCTCTCTCTCTCTCTCTCTCTGTCTCTCTCTCTCTTTCTCTCTGTGCGCATGTGCACATGGAGGACACAGGTTGACATTAACTATCTTTCTGGATCATCCCCCATCTTTCTGATTGACACAGGGTCTTCCAGACCCAGTAATCCACCCATCACTAGCACTGACGTCACAAATATATGCCACCTCTTTATGTAGGGCCAGGGGTCGAGCTCAGGTCCTCATGCTTGTGTAGAAAGACCTTTACTGACTGAGCCATCTCCCTAGCCCACTTTTGCAAATGCTTATTGAATACCTACTATATGTCCTACACTGTTATAGGTGTCAAAGATGCATCAACTCTCCAAGCCGAGCCTCATGGGTCCTCAGAGCTGTCCTCATGGGTTCATAGACATGTGCCACAGAAGGTTAGATAAACCTAAGGGTTCTGCATTGCCAAGAAGGTTCCCAGAAGAGGGAGGCCCTTGAAAAAGTCACATGTAAACAGACTCGAAGGACCTGAGAGTTGAGCCTAGGAGAAGAGTGGTCTGGATAGCAAACATAGCATGGGCAAAGGCCCTGAGGCAGCCAGAGAAGGGAGGTCTGTAGATTGGTGTGTGGGATTCAAGCACGAAAGGGAGCCAGGGCTGGATGACAACTCATGAGGGGCTGGGCCTAGAGGGATGAGGGACTGACTCTTTTTTTTTTTTTTTTTTTTTTGGTTTTTCGAAACAGGGTTTCTCTGTGACTTTGGAGCCTGTCCTGGAACTAGCTCTTATAGACCAGGCTGGTCTCGAACTCACAGAGATCCGCCTGTCTCAGCCTCCCGAGTGCTGGGATTAAAGGCGTGCGCCACCATCGCCCGGCGAGGGACTGACTCTTTTGGGGACTGCTGTTAGCTTTTTTTTTTTTTCTTCTATCCCTTTTTTAGAGATAGGATCTTGCTCTGTAACTCTGGCTGGCCTCAGAGTGGCAGCAATCCTCCTGCCTCTGCCTTCTGAGTGCCGACATTCCAGGTGTGGTCTGCCATACCAGACGATCTGGTGTTTGCTTGTGTGCTGCTAGCCTCCCCAGTCCCAGACTGCATGTGGCTGAAAGGCAGCAATGGGTCTTAAGCCACCGGCTTGTCATTTGTGGATCACTGTGCCTCAAGCTGCACACAGCCCTTCTCCTCCTAGGCCTCAGAAGTTCCCTCTGTTAGACAGGAGGATGTGTCTGGTTGGCTTGGGGCTCCCCTGCCACACAGTGAACTGGATCCCTCTGCCTGTCTCTGTCTCTAACTAGGGTGGGGGCAGGGGGATGTTAGGTTGCAATGCGTGTTTAGTGACAGCAGGAAACTTTCCCAGCTGCCTTTGCCCTTGGCCACAAACCCACATGCTCTGGAAATATCCACTGCCCCCCTCCCTCAGTCTCACGGTCCAATGACTTCCCTTCCCACTTCTTCATTCCAAGGCGTGGGTGGGGGAGGCCGTCACGGACCTGTTTCCCGGGCAGACAGCCTGGGGAAGGGGGTAGTATGCCAATCCTGCGCACGCCTTCCACCGCGGCTGCCTGTCCCTCATGGCGTCTTGCCCAGAGTTGTGCCCAGCCGTCACAAACCAGGCTTTGTGTCTAAAGACAAAGCACTTGCTCTCACCCCTCACCTGTGCCCAAGACCTGTCAGCCCTGCCCCAGCCGTGGCCTCAGATGCTGCCCTCTCCCTAGGAGGGGAGACTGACCCCTGGCAGGGGCAGGCCTGGCACTGGGTATGAAGAAGGCGGTGAACAGGGCAGGACTAAGTTGCTGAAGGTCAGGACACCATCCCAGATACTTGGGGACAGAGTTGACAATCAGTGGAAGGTCAAGGAAACACTCTGGCTCCTAGGGGCACTGACTTGTACCCATCAAGTGTGTTTTGAGTCAGCGTGCCAAGGGTGTGGGAGGTGGTATGAATCAGACATTGTCCCTGACATTTAGGCGATAAGGCTAGTGGGTGAAACACCACCAAACAAGCCATCAGGAAGCCAAGGTCATGAGTGTGGCCAGCAGGGCCTCGGGGGTGGGGGCACAATGATAACAAGGGACTCCACAGGCCTCCCTGCCTCCCCACCCCTCTGCTGGGCTTTTCAGCTTCTGGGTGCCAAATGGCAAGAGTTAGAAGAGAAAAACGTGGAAATATCAATTAACTGCTGATTTTTCTTTCTTTTTTTTCTTTTTCTTTTCTTCTGGTTTTTGTGATATGATTTCTCTGTAGCTTTGGAGCCTGTCCTGGAACTAGCTCTTGAAGACCAGGCTGGCCTTGAACTCACAGAGATCCGCAAGCCTCTGTCACCCGAGTGCTGGAATTAAAGGCGTGCACCACCACCGCCTGGCTTTTTTTTTCTCTTTCAAACAGGTTCTCGAGATACAGCCCAGGCTAGCCACAAACTGATAGTCACCCTGCTAAAAGATATTGTGTCAGACCCCTATAAATAAAAAAGAATGTGTGTGTGTGTGTGTGCGCGCGCGCGCGCGCGCATGCGCACGCGTGTGCGCGCACTCCCCTGTACAAGCATCAGGTGTCTGCTTGTGTTTTTCTCCCTCTTATTTTTCTTGAGACAAGCTCTTTTCATTGAGTCCAGAGCTCTTTGAGTCATTTAAACTGGGCTGGCCAATGAGTCCTCAGGACCCACCTATCTCCCCCTACACACCCTTCCCAGCACTGGGGTTCCAGGCAGGCTCAACTACAGCTGACTTTTTACATGGTTGCTGGGGATCCCCACTCCTGTTTGGGCAGTACGCCCTTTTCCGGTCGAGCCAGCTCCCAGCCTGGAAACTCCTTTTTAATAGCTGTATATTGTTCCATTGGCCTGGCCGCTGAACTCTTTGGCCCCACCCTTCAGAAGCCTTACTCAACTGCACCACAAGTAGCTGAAGCTGAAGACATGGTAACTGGATGGGGGTGCGGGTGGATAGAAAGGCTTCCCTTGGGCGGGCAGGACTTGATGGCAAAGGCAAAATCTGGGTGGAGGAAAAAGGTTTGTTTCTGTTTTGCTCACAATGTTGCCTGTAGCCTAGGCTGACCCAGAAGTTGTTACATAGCTGAGGTTATCCCTGAATTACAACCTCTGCCTCCAACTTGCTGAGGTTACAGACCTGTAGCTTTCACACCCAACTTGGGAAAAACCTTCAGGGTGAATTCAGGAGTCCCAGACCCAGTGATAGGCTGGAAAAGGGACTTCACATCATAAACAGTCAGAATCTCGACTCTAGGATCCCAACGCTGGGGCAGTTGAGGCAAGAGTACTGTGAGTTCAAGGTCAGCCTGGCCTTCATAGTGAGAGTCTATATCTCTAAACCAAACCCAAGCCCAATGTGTCGGCTGCCAGTTTCCGTGGAGTACGTTTCCCCTTCACCGTTTGATGTGGAAAGGTGGGCTTCCGAAGGTGGTTCAATCAGACCTCATGATCAAGGGAGTCCTCTGTGGTTCTACTGCCCTGCCTGCCTGGACCCTCATTGTGATGTTAGGGTAGGGATGCTCATCTCAGCATCTGTGAGTTCCCCAGGGCCCCGGCAGAGCATGTCACACTTCCAGGGTGAGGTGGGGGTGTCAGCCAGATCTGAGCAGTGAAGCCTTCAGGGGCAGTCGGATCTCTGATCTTGGGATCTCTGTCTGGATTAAAAGAGCCAACCCCAAACCCCAGATTCCCCGAGATCTACAATCCAGAACGAACACTTCCTTGTGCTAGTTGGAACACAGCAGCACTCCCTCCATCCCTGGAATTCTGGGCTGGGCCTGGCACTCTACCTGCCTGACCTCAGAGTGAAGCCAGGTGAGGCTTCCAGGCTCCTGAGTGAGCTGGGATTCTCCATGAGGACCCTTACTCCTAGTGGGTCCTTCCTGGGTACCAGGTGGGCTGAAACCTACACTTTCTCTATGCCCTCAAACCTCCAATGAGATGGGTGCTGTTAACAGGAAGACACGGAGGCACTGGGAGGGCAACTCACCCGTCTGAGAGCACCCATTGCTGGCATTCATAGCAAGACCCCTTTCCTAAACCTTGAGTGAGCACCTTCCCCACCTAAGGCTTTATAGAATTTCTTTTGTTGTTGTTTTTTTAGACAGGGTTTCTCAGTGTAGCCTTAGCTGTCTTGGAACTCGCTCTGTAGACCAGGCTGGCCTCAAACTCGCAGAGATCCACCTGCCTCTGCCTCCCAAGTGCTGGGATTAAAGGCATGTGCCACCATTGCCCGGAAAGACTTTATTTATTTATTTAGAGGCATAGCCCAAGCTGCCCTTGAATTCACCAAGTAGCCAAAGATGAGCTCACACTTCTAATCCTCTTGCCTGTCTTCCAAGGGCTGGTGTTAACAGCTGTGTGACATTGTGGGCTGGAGAAGAGGAATGCAGGGCTCGATGCACATACTAGGCAAGCATTCTACCAACTGACATTTTTTTTTTTAAGGATACAGTTTGTCTTTGTAACCCAGGCTAACCGGACTTCATGGTCCCTTTGCCTCAGCTTCCTGTGCTGGCATTGCAAGTGTGGGCTAGCATGCCTGGGCTTCACCTAAGTCTCTCTATGCCTGCTGTCTGCTGTCCGCAGCCGTCCATGCTAGACAACACAGAGAGCTGACAAGGACTGTGTGTTTGTCTTTGAGGCGATTGTGGGGTATACCGTGAACGCTTACAGTGTGCTTGGAATGTTTGGAACAGCTGGCCTCATACTGCCCTTGTAAGGGTACATGATTGGGTCTCATGCTTATCTGATGGCTTCCAGGGCCTCCTCTCTCTGTCCTGGCTGGTGGCTCCCAGTGAGTCACACACCCTCCCTCTTGTCTTTTCTTCTTTGGTCCCTGGATAGGGGTTGTCTAGCAGGACTCTAGCCCCCTGTTGGTTTTAGTTTAGTTTCTTAGAACAGGAGGTGGCTGGGGGGGGGGTCATGTAGAATATTTAGAGAGTGTGGCCACTGTTCCAGAGGACCTGGTGTCAAGGGGGTGGGTGACAGAGCTGACTCCTTGAAGACCTAGCTGGACCTGCAGCTCCCCCTGCGGGTCTGGAGTGGGGGCTTCCTGTTTAGCTTTGGAATATGGATTAATGATGGCTGTGTGACTGTTGGGCCATTATGTTATGGGAGTCAGGGTTTCATGAGGGTCCCTGAGGACTTGGATAACTTGTCTGGGGTCTCTGTAACTCCAGGGTTAAAGTATTCTAGGTAGAGGTGTCTTTTGCCCAGGTGTGTGTGTGTGTGGGGGGGGGGTACTGGGGAGCCACACTGGGCACACGGCAAGTTTTCTTCCTCCTTAGAGAAATTGGAGTGATTGCTGCAGATGGTGGCAGGTGGTGGCAGAAACAGGGAGGATGCTGCTGCTCTGGACTCTGCCCTGGGTCACCCCTGGCATCCCTCTGGGGGGTCTGGCTGCTTTGCTATTCCCAGCAACCCACTGGGAGAGAATCCTAGGGTGCCCATCCACTACCATCTGGGCTGGGTGCTGGTTGTGGGGTGAGACAGGGAGGGAATTCAGACCACTAGGCTGCCCTGCTCCTGAGGCTGGGTAGGTGCTCCCGGTGCTAGGCAGGTGCTCTCAGGGCCGGGCAGGTGCTCCCAGGGTTGAGCAGGTACTACAGGGACTGTGCAGATGCTCCTGGGGCTGGGCAGGTGTTCCCAGGGCTGGGCAGGTGCTCCAGGGGCTGGGCAGGTGCTCCCAGGGTTGAGCAGGTACTACAGGGACTGTGCAGATGCTCCCGGGGTTGGGTAGGCACTGCAGGGACTGGGCAGGTGCTCCCAGTCCTGCCAGTCTGGGCAGTGTCAGGTGACCTCATTCTGCACTCCCATGGTACCCGCCCCAAGACGGCCAGCTGCACAAGGCCCTTGCCAGCCTTTTAAAACACTCTCCAGTTAGGTAAGCCGCAGACTCCAGGAGGAAGGAAACAGCCGTGTCTACCCTGGGACAAGTCTCCTGTTCAACTGAACTCATTTAAAGTTTGCAAAAGCAGGAAGCATTTTGGGAACAGAGCAAAGAGGAAAAAGAGCTTTGTTTGGGGTGGAAGGGCATCCTGAAAGCCTTGCCAGGAGATGTGGCATTTAAGTCACACCTGGAGGAACAACAGTAACAATACTGAATACCTTGTGCCTACCCCTGCTCTGTCACCCGTATATGAGTATCTCACTTAATCCTCTCTAAACCCTGTGAATGAGACACGTGTCACCCTCACTGAACAGATGAGAAAACCAAACCAAGGTACAGAGAGGTTGAGTGACTCATCCAAGACCACACAGCTACCAAATTCACCAAATGGCAGAGTCAGAATTCAAACCCAGGAAGGAGACTTCTGGCAAGTGATCCCATCTCTCAGAACCCCAGTTTTTTGCTTTGTTTTGCCCCCCCCCCCCTTTTTTAGTTTAGTTTTGTTGTTGTTTTTAATCCACAGATGGAGGGCATACACGGCACAGAGTTGCTGAGGGCTCGGAACTGAGATAATCCCGACGAAAGGCTCAGGCCGTGCCTGGCACATGGTTAACTAGTTCGAGGATTGCAGATGGTTCTTATCGTGTCGCCCTGGCAGTGTTATCTCCGCGCCTCCCCTCCCCCTGCGGCCTCGCGGCTTCCTCCCCCGCAGTGGCAGCCGGTGACGTGAGAGCCTCCGCTGGCACTCTTCGGGTTTAATTGGAGCCCATGCAAGGGGTATGTTCGAGGCCCCTCCCTCCACTCGCATCAGACCCCCAGGGAGTGTGCGCCGCCTGCCGCCCAGCGCGGGTACTGTTCCGGGACCCCGAAGCTGGTGCTGGGTGGCAGGTGGCAGAGGTGGCAGAGGCATAGAGAGGTGCCGGGTTGGGGCCGGGTGGGAGACACCGGGATTCTTGGAGGGCCCGATGCCAGCTCAGTAGTAGCCCACCGCTCTGCCTGACTGCCCGCGGCCCCTACCCCCTGCCCCAAAGCTGCCTGGGGTCCCCAGCTGGGTGCAGCGGGCTGGGGTGCCAGCAGGGGGCGCTCGAGTGGGACTCACGGCGGGCGGGGCAGCTGCGGGAGGGGCGGGATCGGGAGGGACCTCCCAAGCTGCAGACACCAGGCTCAACCTGCCCGGAGGGAGCGCAGCACACGGCTACCTGTAGCTCGGGACGCATGTCCCCTCACGGGATCCAGCACTTCTCCCTGCCAGCCTCACATCCAGCCCAGTCACACCCCGGACCCGGACCCGTGGAAGCCTAGGGACAGCGCGCCGGGCCCGGAGCTGGTGATATGTAGGGTCACCTCCTGGTCCAGCCTTGGAACCTCGGCAGACTCCTTGCTTGGAAAGTTTGGGACTGTGCGCCATGGCCAAGAGCGGCTCGTTGAGTATTCGAGTGGTGGAGGGACGGGCACTGCCCGCCAAGGATGTGTGAGTCCCGGGGTGCCCACTGGGGTGCGTGGAAGGGTTGTGGGGGCCTCTGTCTAGGACCCACTGTTGGGGGTCCGCTCTCTCTGTCCTGTGAGAGGGGGGCACCCAGGCTTAGCAGGTGCCGCGCCCTGCTCCCCTGGGGAAGGAAGGTGTCTTTGTTCTAGGATGTCCCTAAGTAGGTTTTCCAGAGCCGGAGAAGGGACCTCTGGACGGGTCCTCTTAGAGCCGAGGAGGGGGGCCGGTGATCCCTTTCTTAGCTAGAGCAGGTGCTGGAGGTGGGGCTTCTCCGGACGACGGAGCCTGAGCCGGGCTCCCCAGAGATCATCAATAGAGCCCCAGAGACTGTGGTCCAGATGGACCCCAAGATTTTGCGTGCCTCAGAGGTGTTTAGGTTGCACTCTAACACGGAACCTCGAGTCCCCCAGTCTTTTACCTGCAAACCTATGGTGGGCTGTTTCGGGTCCCCAACTGATGGGGCTGGGGGCGCTGGGTTCCTCTGCCCCGTTCTTGGCTCTGCTTCTCCAGCGCTGAATCAGCAAGTGCTGACTCAGCAGAACGGGGTGGGTGGGGGAGCGGGTTCCCCCTCCTGCTTGGTCCAGAGCCAAAAGGGGCTCTGAAGGTGCCAGCACCTGAGACAGATTCTGCCATCCTTGGTAGGAGGCAGGCTGAGTGACCTTGAACCTGCCTTTTGCTGGCCCTGGTATCCCATCTGGGTAGTGTAGAACTGGAAGGAGATCAAACTGTTGCTTGATCCCGTGTCCAGCAGAAAAGGTGGAGGACACTGGCTAGGGGGTCAGCTGTGGAGAGGTGAGCAGACAGGGGACCCAGAGTTCTTCTTTGCTTGGGTGGAAGTCCCAACTACCCAAGTCGCAGAGTCTGCATCCCCTCCCTTTGATTTTAGGAACCTCCTTGTCCTCCAATACTGCAGCTGTATCCAGAAGGGAGCTGTTTAGAGTAATCTTAATGCCCTAGCTCCCTCATCCACTACCATAAATAAATACACACCTGAAGTAAATGCAGGGAGCGATGGCACCAGCGTGATCAACATGTCTCCGAGCGTTAGGGATTACAGAACCGTGGGGCAGGAATGGAGACCTGGCACTTGCTGGCTGGCTAAAGGGACCTGGCCAGAAACAGGACTCTTGCCTCACTGAACTCTGGTCCACCAGCTGTCCACCAGTCTTGGGAGAGAGTTATGAGCCACTGGCAGATGTTACCACGGGGCTAGCATACAGGCTCAAGGGTTCCCTGCTTCTTCTGGAAGGGGCTTTAGGTTTTCATTTTTGCATCTTACCCCCATTCCTACAGTTTTCTGGCCAAGGTAGCCCTGGGTTGAGCCATGCCCCAGAGCAAGGCTGAGGAGGTGTCACTGTGCCCCCACTGGACACCCTGCCTTAGTTTCTCTAGTGGGCAGCTCCCTTTTCCGAAACAGATCTTCTCAGAACGAGCTGGGGTCCCCTTGTCTGAGAGTGGGGTGTTAGCTGGGGTGTTGTCTCATTTCTCCTTCTAAAGGCAGAGGTCCTAGATTCAGCCTGACACTCAAGGTTAAGGGGGTGGCCAACTGTGCCCGTCATCACTGAGGGCTTACCATGCCCATGGGTCATGTTTAACACTTTGTGTGTGCCAACTGGTTTCTCTGTTTTACAAATGGAGAAACTGAGGACCAGAGAGGCAGCCGTGGCCATGAGATCACATGCATGAACACCAACAGCTTCCATGTATGAACCAAGCAGGGAAGTGATGGCTGAGGGTCATGAGGCCATGGGAGAGGCCGGGAGTCTGGAGAGACCAGGGCCTGGGAGAGGCCAGCCCTGCCTGCCACCCTGGCCCCTACCTGATAGGAGCCTGATAAGGCCATGTGCGTCATGGCCCAGAAGTAGATGTGTTGACCCTTACTCCCTCTAGGGACCTGGAGTTTGCCAGGTTTCTTGAGAAAGGTTGTATCTCCAAGCCTGCATGCTAACCGAGTACAGTCAGTCTGGGCCACATCTTCACTGGGGAAGCTGAAGAATGAGGTGGAGAAGTCTTGGAGGGAAGTTGAGGCATAGGGAACGACTCAGCCAGCCAGCCAAAGGCCCAGGTTGCAGCCAACATCCCTGTTCCCTGTGACTGAGTGGACAGGTGACCGGGAGAAGGCTGCTGGAGGAGCAGAGGGGACATGGCTAGGAGACCCGAGCTGAATTTACATCTGTACCATCCACCCCACCCTCCTCCAGAGCCTGCGCTCCGCACATCCATTTATCCTGAACCTTCCCTGCAGGAACAGCCTCAGACCTGTGGAGAAGTAGGTACAGCCAGCAACCCAAGGAGGTTACAGTTCAGGGGCTGTAGGAAGGGAGAGGCAGACACAAACACACAGGTAAACTGTGCAAGATGATTTAGGTCCAGAAAAGAAAGATCTGTCTCTCTCTCATCTATCTATCTATCTATCTATCTATCTATCTATCTATCTATCTATCTATCTATCTATCTATCTATCTATCTATCATCTCTGTCTGTCTGTCTGTCTATCTATCGTCTGTCTGTCTATCTATCTATCTATCTATCTATCATCTATCTATCTATCTATCTATCTATCTATCTATCTATCTATCTATCTATCTATCTATCTGAGCCATATTCTCACTTTCTAACCAGGCTGACCTTGAACTCCTGAGTTCAGGCAAATTTTCTGCCTCAGCCTCCAGGGAGCTGAGGAGGGTCATTTTAAACAGTGGCAGTGAGAGACAGCCTTTCCAAGAAGATGGCTTTGGGAGTGAGGCAATGGTGGCTACTATCATAAAGGGGAGGTGACCTGGGATTTACTGGTGACTCTTATTATAAAGGGGAGGTAGGCGGGGCTGCCTTTGATTGGCCTAGGGCCCAGGGTTTTGTGAGGGGGAAATAGCACTTGTCTTTTGGGATTTGCTTTTGTTTGTTTTTTCCTGCTGGGCATGGGACCCAGGGTTTGAACATGGTTGGCAAACACTTTACCACTGAGCCCTTCTTCAGCCCTACATCCATCTCTATGGGTTCAGTTTTGAGATCCTGGACCCTGGTGTATGCCTGCAAGTTCTTCCTGCTGGGGATGGGGGTCAGGGCAGGCTGAGGAGCACAGTGTTTAACTCAGAAGTTGGCATTAGGTCCTGTCTGTGTCAGGGAGCTCAGGGTAACCCATGATCCCTCCTCCACACCTCTCTTTGACCCTCTCCTGCCCCCTCTGCTGGGGGGGGTGGCTGGGTGAGTATTAATGTCTGTTGGAGTCATAGTAACGAAACCAAAGTCCTAGAGCAGGATGGACATGCAGGCTTATACTGCCTGTGGGTGGCAGGTGACTGGTCCGGGCAGCAACGATACAACCTGATGGTACTCCCTAAGGGCTTGCCTTTTTGTAGGAGTTGCTGTGTGATCTAGTGTAAGTCCCCTTCCCTCTCTGGGCCTCACCCTGCCTAGCATTTAGGCTCCCAACAGAGTTGCCCCTTCCAACAGCTTCCTTGACCCCCTTTTCCCACAGGTCTGGGAGCAGTGACCCCTATTGCCTGGTGAAAGTCGATGACGAGGTTGTGGCCAGGTGCGTAGTCAACACGGGGTGGGGTCAGGAGGGGTTGTCTTTCAGGCTTCAAGGAGGCTACATTAGCCCTGGCCTCTTGGGTAAAACCCTGAGGCCCGTGTCAACCGGCCAATATCCTCTGTCTGGGGACCCGTGATATCTTTGGCTCCCTGGGGCTGACTCAGTCACCACCAAAGACCTGTTGGCGGGGGGAGTGTGGGCATCTCATGCTTGGCTAGTTTGGCTGACTCCAGGCCTCTGGGTGCTGCGGGTGTCTGCGTGTGTCGTATTCACACCAATGTTCAAGTGGGAATGTGTGTGTGTGTGTGTGTGTGTGTGCACGTGTGCATACCAGCCTGCCCATCTGGGGTGCCACAGAACTGGTGTGAATGCTTTTGACCACGTGTGAGCGTCTGTGTGGGTGTACAAGTCCACAGGACTCCCGTGCATACCAGAGATGTGTGTGTGTGTGTGTGTGTGTGTGTCTCAGGTGTGAGTCCAAAGGAGGGTGTGTGGATATCTGTGGGCGCTGAGTCCTGATGGGATATCAGCTGAGCTGGGCTTCTCTTCCCCCTCAGGTCAAGGGACAGCTCTCAGCCCCTGTAGACCTGAGGGGGTGGTGGGCGGGTGGCTGAAGCCTTGGTTTCTATGGAGACGACAAGATTCAGGATGCTCCTGGCACTAGTTCTGGTCCAGATGGACTGGGAACTGGGGGCGGGGAGCCCCTAGGAAGGCTGACCCCTCCCATGGCTCCCTCTGTGTTTGCCCTGGTAGAAGATACTAACCCCCAAGCCCTGGACTGGCTTTCTGTACGCCTCCAAGGCAGCTCTTCTCCCTTCTCTGGGCTGTACGGGACCAACAGAAGGAAGCAAGCTTTGCATGCTGGGCTTGGCTGGGACTTCACTGGGCAGTGTAAAGTCTTTGTTTCTGGGAGCAGCCACGGTGGGGGCCCTGTCAAGGTGCCAGACCCAGGTGTGGGACATATGTACGTGTGTCTGTGTCCAGCTTTGACTTGACCCTAGTGTCCCCTAACTTTCTGGGTGCCGTGAAGCCCCGAGTGTTCTGACTGGCCCTGATCACGCTTGCCTCAGGGCCTTTACACATGTGGTTCCAGCCATCTGGGATGCTCGTCTTCCCTGCCCAGTTCTCTTTCACCTGATTAATTTGCCTGGGGCGCCCTGCACTCTTCCCAGGCATCACTGAGTTCACCCCATCACAGATGATGTCTGCAGTTTGGGTAGCGGGTAGGGAGGGAACACATGAATGTAGCACTAGGTATTGGTGACTGGTGGGTTCTGTGTTGCTATGTAAGCATGTCTTTGTGTCTATCTGGGATACTGTGTCTATATTTACAAACAGGTTTCTAGATGTTCCTGAGGTTGCTCGTGTGTATCTGTGTCTGTGTGGACGTGTGACTTACTGTGTCTCTGGCTTCCTTGGCCTGTCTAGGTGTGTTTCTCTGATTGTATGTGTGTATATGTTTCCATGGGTCTCTCTGTGTGGGCTTTGGTCTACTCGTGAACCTCTTCAGTTGTGTCTTGGGGACATGCCTATGTGCATGTGTGCCTGCATGCATGCATGCACGTTTAGACTCCCTGCAGCCGTACCTGCATTTGTTTGCATCTCTGGCACGTGTGCACATTGGGTCTGGGTGTGCTTCTCTGTCTGAGCTCATGGGTCTGAGTGAACTTGCTGTATTCCTGGGATGGGGGTGTGTGTAGATTCTAGGAGCGTGTGCACGGCTATGTCTGTCATGTTTGTGTGTGTGTGTGTGCCTCTAACTTTGTTTGTGGGGATCCCCAGGTCACCCACTGTATGAGGCGCTAGCCCAACACCCCTCTTGCAGGACAGCTACCGTTTGGAGGAGCCTGAGCCCCTTTTGGGGGGAGGAGTACACTGTGCACCTGCCGTTGGACTTCCATCACCTGGCCTTCTACGTGCTGGATGAGGACACTGTTGGGTGTGTGGTGGGTGGGTGGGGTGTGCACGGGGATCCCAAGTCACACGCCAATCTACACACCAAGAAGAAATGTGCTGCCTCCAACCCCCGACACTTGTCCCCACGGCTCTACGGGAGAGTGCTGGCCCTGGTCTGACCTTCTCCTACCACCTTCCCACAGACACGACGACACCATTGGGAAGATCTCCCTGAGCAAGGAGGCCATCACAGCTGACCCTCGAGGTGAGCAGATCCTGACTGGAGGGAGAGAAAAAGATGATCTGACCTATAGGGGCCTTGCAAGGGCTGAGGGAGTGGGGCTGAGGGAGTGGCCTCAGAGCCTGAAGGGGGAAGATTCCCCCTCCTTTTTTCATTTTTTTTTTTTTTCAAGACAGAGTTCCTCTGTGTAGCAGCTCTGGTTGCCATGGAACTTGCTTTGTAGACCAGGCTGGCATTGAACTCACAGAGATCCGCCTACCTTTGCCTCCCAAGTGCTGGGATTAAAGGCATGCGCCACCGCTGCCTGGTGGATGTGTCTTTTGTATCCTGTCTCTTTAATTTGTAGTTCAGTTCATTTATGGAGCAGCTGATTCGTTTTCTCAGACCTGGGGTCCAGCAGCTTCAGTTTTGTCTTTTTGAGACAGTCTCTCTCAATCAAGCCCTAGATAGTCTCCAAGCTGTGACTCCCATTCCTCATGTAGGTGTTCCGATGCGCACTCTCATGCTAGCTGCGGCCAGTCTCCTCATGTCCTCCCAGACACTTTATTTCACGCTGCACGCTTGCGATGAACCAGGCTCGCAAATGCTCTGCCTCTAAGCTGCACCCCATCCCTACAGTGCTTTTATTTACATGAAAAGTAAGAAGAGCCGGGCGGTGGTGGCGCATGCCTTTAATCCCAGCACTTGGGAGGCAGAGGCAGGTGGATCTCTGTGAGTTCGAGACCAGCATGGTCTACAAGAGCTCGTTCCAGGACAGGCTCCAAAGTCACAGAGAAACCCTGTTTCGAAAACCCAAAAAAAAAAAAAAAAAAAAAAAAAAAGAAGAAGAAAGAAAGAAGAATAGTAGGGCCTGCCCCACACCCACACTATGAGTGTGTGCCGAGCCCTCCTCTGAGGTGGGGACCTTTATTCCCTTAAGTTTGTCCTGTGTCAGTGCTGAGGGCCACAGGGTTCAGTGGTTTGCTTGTAGTCACAAAGGTTTTGTGACAGCCAGGATGTGGGATTAAGGTTGTTTGGGTCCAGGGTTTGAGTTTACCATGTTGCACTCTGTGTGTGTGTGTGTGTGTGTGTGTGAGAGAGAGAGAGAGAGAGAGAGAGAGAGAGAGAGAGTGAGAGAGAGAGAGTGAGTGCTTGTGATCATGGGTTTTCTCAGCCCACATGGTAGCCTGTTACACTCGTTTTTCCTTAGTTGCCTTTTTTCCACCTCATCGTGTATTTGTAAATTTGGATTTATTTTTATTTTATATGCACGAGCATTTTGCATGCTTGTCTGCAAGTGCACGAGGGCACTGGATCCCCTGGAATTGGAGTTACAGAAGGCTGTGAGTCACCACGTGGGTGCTGGGAACCGAACCGGGACCTTCTGGAAGAGCAGAGGACGTGAGCTGTCTCTCCAGCCCCCTTCACTGTGTACTTTGAGACAAGGTAGTCCAGGCTGGCGGTAATGCCTGACAGTCCAGTCTCAGCCTCCCAGTATCGGACTGGCAGGCATGTGCCGCTGTCCCTAGCAGCCAGAGTGTTCCTTTTAGACCTTTCGGACTTCAGTGCTCCTGAGTTCTGCAATCACTGCATTCTGCTGTAATGTCCCATCGTGCCCTTCGCTGGTTCCCTGGTGAAGCATCTGGGGTGTGGGCAGTGTGTTCCCAGCTCAAGCAGTTGCAGTGTACTGTACTTATTCATGATGCCACACGTTCAGGGCCCCGCCAGGCAGAGAAACTCCTGGAAGTTTATGCAGTGAATCAAACCATACATTCTTGCATGTATTCTTTTTATTACATCACAGATCCCATAAGTTTCCAGAGCCAAAAGAAAGGGCGCCTGTGGGTGCTGGGCCGGGGAGACACTGTCCTCATCTTGGTGGGGTGGAGAGAGACCACATACACATCTTACCACCGGGAATGCCAGCAAGGAGGGTGATGGTGATAAAAGTGACTTTCCCAAGCTGGATTTGGTGGGGCATGCTTGTCATCACAGCATTCATGAGGCTAGCCTGGGCTACAGAGTGAGACTTCACTTGTACATCATCATCATCATCAGTGCTGGGATCAAACCAATCGCTCCATCACTGAGTGCCAACTGCATGTTTGCTAGTTATTGCATTAGAGCTGCAGGGGCTGCAGAGATGGTTTAGCAATGAAGAGCGAGCATTGTTCTTCTAGAAGTGAGAGGTCAGTGCTCAGCACCCACGTGTGGCTCAGAAGGGTCTGTAATTCCAGTGTCAGAGATTCTGATTCTGGGCTTTCTTCTGGCGGGTGTTTGTTTGTGCGTTTGGGACAGGGTCTCACAGTATAGCCCTGGCTGGAATTCAGGACTTTTCTTTTCCTGTGACTCTGATAGAGGCGGCTTGAGGGAGGGAGTTCAGAGTTCATCGTGGCAGGGAAATCGAGGCATCAGGAGCTGAGGGAGCTGGTCAGGAAGCAGAGAGGAATGACATCTGGGGCTCCTCTCGATTTCATCTTGTAGGGGCCAGGGTTCCAGCCTAGGGAATGGTTCTGCCCATGTTGCGATGGTACACCAGTTAAGTAATCAAGAAAATCCCCCATGGGTGTCCTCAGGGGCTAACCTTGATCCAGCCAATCCTTCCCAGGTGTGCCTGGAGGGCTATCTTCCAGGTGATTTTAGAGTCTGTCAAATTTGTAACACTAGCCACAGTTACAAGTGCTTTGAAAAGTCAGATGTTTGAAGACATAAAAGGGCAAGAGAAGGTTAAAGCATAGAGCCAGGCATGGTGGCCTTGGTGCTGGCCCCTGGTTGTACTCAGGAGGTGGAGGTGGGAGGAACAGGAGTTCTGGTCTAGCCTGGGATACGTAATGAGACCCTGTATGGAAACAAAACAAGAGAGAAACAAAGAGGAAGGAATGATGTTTGCCAAGAGAGATTGGGCTGCATTGGGTCCAGAAGTCAATAAGCAATACATATAAAATGTGACAGAAGGTGTGTGTGTGTGTGTGTGTGTGTGTGCTTCAGTTTCCTCCTCTGACAGAGGGCTGATCGCAGACCGAACCTGAGGTCCCGCATGAGAAGCTGCCCTGTCGTGCATGGTTGTTATCAGTGGCAGTTCTGAGCTGACACAAAGCCTGCTTCCTAAACACCGCGTGTGCTCTGCAGGGATTGACAGCTGGATCAACCTGAGCCGAGTGGATCCAGACGCCGAGGTACAGGGCGAGGTCTACCTGGCTGTGCAGCTGCTGGAAGACGCTCGGGGTCGATGCCTCCGCTGCCACGTGAGACAGGCCAGGTATTCTTGCTCTGGGGGAGGAGAGGGAGGCTCTGAAAATGAGCAAGGAGGCTAGGGATGTGGCTTGCCTGGTGCGCACAGGCCCTGGATTCTATCTGCAGCACCACATAAACTGTGCACGGTGGTTCACATGTCTAATCCCAGCACTTGGGTCGGAAGCAGATAGATTTCTGTGAGTTCAACAGTCTCTCTATGTAGACCAGGATGGCTTTGAACTCACAGAGATTCTCCTGCCTCTGCCTCTCAAATGCTGGAATTAAATGCTTTGGCCACTACAGTTGTCAAAAACAAGATCTTAACCCAGGGGTAGATGAGTGTGTGTGGAGACAGATGAGTGTGTGTGGGTAGATGAGTGTGTGTGTGGGTAGATGAGTGTGTGTGGAGACAGATGAGTGTGTGTGGGTAGATGAGTGTGTGTGGGTAGATGAGTGTGTGTGTGGGTAGATGAGTGTGTGTGGGCAGATGAGTGTGTGTGGGCAGATGAGTGTGTGTGGGTAGATGAGTGTGTGTGGGTAGATGAGTGTGTGTGGAGACAGATGAGTGTGTGTGTGGGTAGATGAGTGTGTGTGGGTAGATGAGTGTGTGTGGGTAGATGAGTGTGTGTGGGTAGATGAGTGTGTGTGGGTAGATGAGTGTGTGTGGGTAGATGAGTGTGTGTGGGTAGATGAGTGTGTGTGGGTAGATGAGTGTGTGGGTAGATGAGTGTGTGTGGGTAGATGAGTGTGTGTGGGTAGATGAGTGTGTGTGGGTAGATGAGTGTGTGTGGGTAGATGAGTGTGTGTGGGTAGATGAGTGTGTGGGTAGATGAGTGTGTGTGGGTAGATGAGTGTGTGTGGGTAGATGAATGTGTGTGGGTAGATGAGTGTGTGTGGGTAGATGAGTGTGTGTGGGTAGATGAGTGTGTGTGGGTAGATGAGTGTGTGTGGGTAGATGAGTGTGTGTGGGTAGATGAGTGTGTGTGGGTAGATGAGTGTGTGTGGGTAGATGAGTATGTGTGGGTAGATGAGTGTGTGTGGGTAGATGAGTATGTGTGGGTAGATGAGTGTGTGTGGGTAGATGAGTGTGTGTGTGGGTAGATGAGTGTGTGTGTGGGTAGATGAGTGTGTGTGGGGGTAAATCACTTGCCACTCAAGCTTGATGACCTGAGTTTGATCCCTGGAACCCATAGTGGAATGAGAAAACCAACTCTTGAAAATTGTCTGTGACCCCCACAGATGTACATAAACACGCACTCACACGCACACAAATGCATACAGTTAAACAAACAGACACATACATTGTCACAGACACACACAGTCACAGACAGACAAACACAGACACACATACAGCCACAGACACACACACAGATACATACACACACCATACATACAAAGACACCGGTACTTCTTGGCCCCATGAAGGCCGGCGAGATGGATCTAGGAGTCTAGGAGGATGACTTCAGGCAGTGTCTCCAAGGGGGGCACAATAAACCTCGTGGCCTGAGGCTGGTGACCTACCAACTTTGCTTGTACAACTGACCAAGAACCTCACTTTTACAGAACATCCCAGGGTCAATTCTTATTCAATTCTTATTGGCTCAACCTGGGGTCACACTGGGGTCTTACGGGATGAGAGGAGGGGTGATGGAGGAGAGCCTGAAGGAAGTCAACAGACACAGGACCCGTAAAACCCAGAGGCAGCCTCGTCCATCCGTCTTCCCTCTGCCTCTCTCCCTCTGTCTCCAGCCCCCTTCAGCTCCTCAGCCCCCCTCACATCCTTCAGCTTCGCTATCCTCTTCTTCCTCTCGACATCCTGCCTTTCTGTCCCCCGCCTCCCTCCTTCCCTCCGACAACCTTCACTCTTAGGTTCTGCCCACACATATTAAGGACAATCCGTGTTTCTAGCTTGCTGTGTGACCATAAGACCCTTTCTTGCTCTCTCTGAACTTCTCCTGACAGTTCTGGATTCAGATCTCAGCCTTGGCCCCAGCTGGATATGGGAGAAGCATGGATGAGGAATGGCCCAAGAAGGAAGGGAACCAGAAAACAGATTGTGTTCAGGGGTCTGAGCTCAGCTTTTCTGCCCATGACCCCCTCCCCAGACACTAGGCTGTACAGGATCCTTGCACGCAGGAGAGGGACCGATTGCTGTCGCTTAGCAACTGTGTTGGTTCCTAGGAAACCAAAGGCTTTGGATGCCCAACAAGGCTGGGAAGCAAGCGGGAGGAAGAAACAGCCCCTGGTGGTGGTGGGGTGTTCCTGGATTTGGGGGCCCGCTAGAAGGGGGGTGGGGAAGCTGACTCAGGTGAGGCTTCGAGTTGTCATGGTAACCACAGGCAGGATGTCTGTATCTCCTGCTTTTTCTTTGTTCCCAAGCAAGGTGTGGGCATGTGTGTTTGTTGAATGAATAAGTGAGCTGAGCCAAGTGCTACACTAAGTAACTTTTCTGTGTCATCTCATTGGACCCTTGGCCCTGTGAACTTGGCCTGTTATTGTCCTTTTCTGGACTAAGCCTCAGGAAGGGGAGGGGACTTTTTCTAATGCCACCCAGCAGGGTCGGGTTTTGAATTCATGCCTGTAGCTTCCCATGTAGGGCATCTGGGGAGATTGAGGCATTCTTTCATTTCCATTGTCCTTGCTAAGTGTCGTGATACAGTCTGATCTTTCTGTACCTCAGTTTCCCCTCATGGAAATCAGGGGTAATCGGGAAATCTTCTGCTTCCCATGAGTTTTGTGTTTAGAAACTGCCGGGTTTGCATGGGTGCAGTGATGGACCTGACCTGGGCCCCTGTGATGGACAGGCTTGTTGCCCTGGTAACAGAACCTTGCCATTAGAATGATCTAGTATGAACTCTCTTTCCTAGGCCTGCCTCAGGTCTGGGTCCTTGAGGGCCTGTAACCACATACTCCTTCTCTTCCTCTGTCGGCAGGGACCTGGCCCCCCGGGACATCTCCGGCACGTCAGACCCATTCGCGCGTGTGTTTTGGGGCAGTCATAGTCTGGAAACCTCGGTGAGCAGACAGGCAGAAGTGTGGCACCCCTCAGTGGGTGGAGTCAGTCACCTCTGCCGCTCACAGCCCTCTGCGCCCTCAGACAATCAAGAAGACCCGCTTCCCACACTGGGATGAGGTGCTGGAGCTGCGGGAGACGCGGGGGACCCCTTCCCCACTGCGAGTGGAGCTCTGGGATTGGGACATGGTGGGCAAGAACGACTTCCTGGGCATGGTGAGTTTCCCCCCACTAATAAGTGCTCTCTGTGGCTCCCCATTGCCTCCCGTGAGCAGACAGGTAAGATTGGGGCCTGAGGGTGGGCGTTCAAGCTGTCGCAAGGGCCATTGGCCAGCCTGCGTAGTGGAGTCTCTATCTTCATGAGACAGGCAAGAAAACAGGCTGTGAAGGAGGCAAGGACCTCTCTGAGGTCACGGGGTAGGCCCACGGCTCCTGGGTATGCTGGTGCCTGTCATCTGCATTGACCTAAGCGTCACCACCCTGTGAGGCTGACAGTCATGATCCTCCAATGCACATGACATCTGGAACAGTGGAAGTGGGTTTTCTGAAGCCCTGTGGCTTTTAGCTCTTCTCTGGGAACACGGCCCCGGGCTCGTCTGAGGCTGTGGCTACGGCAGTGGCACTGTGTTCACCGTGTGACCCAGGGCGAGCCGTCTCTCCAAGCCTTAGCTTTGTCCCCTCTCTCTTTTACACAGGGTTTCTCTGTCTATCCCTGGCTATCCTGGAACTCACACTATAGACCAGGCTGGCCTTGAACTCCCAGAGCTCTGCTTGCGCCCTGCCTCCCGAGTGCTGGGATTAAAGGCGTGCACCACTGCCGCCCGGCGCCTTAACTTTTCTCAGTTGTAAATTAAGTGTGCTCTGGAGGCCCTAAGTGCCCTGGCTTGAGAGAGAGGAAGAACTGGACCCTGGCTGACCACATGGCATCTGTGGATAGCAGGCCAAACTCTCCCTCCAGGGCTGGGTGGGCCCTGCATCAGGCAGGACAGGGCCCCCAGCTGAGGTCTCTGTGTCCCCCACAGGTGGAGTTCACCCCACAGACCCTTCAACAGAAGCCACCCAACGGCTGGTTCCGCCTCCTGCCCTTTCCTAGAGCTGAGGATTCTGGGTAAATGTGGGTGCCTAGGGAGGGGTACCACCTCAGCAGGTTATCCTGGGTGCTGGCACCAGCCCACCCTGTCCCTTTGGCCCTGGTCACATGTCCCTGGGGTGTTTTTGCCTGCCCACACAGCACCCCTTGGCCCAGTCAGCTGACCATAGACAGGCTCCCATAACCAGTGTAAGAATGTTGGGCTCCCTTACACCTGCCTTCCTGGCCACACTCCTTTCTTTATGATGTAGTGTCAGGAACTGATCCCAGGGTCTTGGCTGTGCTAGGCAAGAGCTCTAACGCCGTCCTGAGTAGCTACCGCTGTCTGTGCACACGTGTGCTGTGCACACAGACCACAGAGCGCCCTGGCCACACCAGTCTTTTCCTGGTTGTTCCCGTCCACACTGTTCACATAACTGACTGCACTGCTTGTGTCCACGAGACCCACATCTTACTGCCCTGCCTACACCTGCTGTTCTGCCTGTCCTGTGTGAGCGTTTGTGCACCCGGTCATGGCCTCGACTGTGGCTTTTCCACACACAGTCTGGGGCCTCTTTCTCCCTATCCACACCAGAAGAGGGCACCAGATCTCATCATAGACGGTTATGAGCCACCATGTGGTTGCTGGGAACTGAACTCAGGACCTCTGGGAGAGCAGCCAGTGCTCTTAACCTCTGAGCCATCTCTCCAGCCCCCTCCCTATCCACTTTTGTCCCCACTGCCCTCCTCTGCCCTTACCCTGTGTCCCTTGCCCCTCCCATGCTCATGTCTCCTGCTTTGGACTAGCCTGCTTTGGGCTAGCCTGCATTCACGTCTCCTTATCTACGGTCTGCTCCGTGTAGGGGAAGCCTGGGCGCCCTGCGGTTGAAGGTGCGCCTCACTGAGGACCGCGTCCTGCCTTCCCAGTGCTACCAGCCTCTCATGGATCTGCTTCTGGAGTCGGTACAGGGGCCGGCCGAGGTGGGTATGGTGGCAGGTGCCGCCACCTGGGTTACTGGGTCCAAGGTGTAGCTGCCCGCCTGCAGAACCAGGGCCAGCTCGTCTGCTTTGGGGCCTCAGGTCACCTGTTGGCTCTCCTGTCCCTGCTCAGGAGGACACCACCAGCCCCCTGGCTGTGCTGGAGGAACTGGCCTCTGGGGACTGTCGTCAAGACCTTGCCACCAAGCTGGTGAAGCTCTTCCTGGGTCGGGGCCTGGCCGGGTCCTTTCTAGACTACCTCACAAGGCGTGAGGTGGCTCGGACTAGTGAGTTTCCCACACAAACGCTCTTCCCCCAAGGATGGGTCTGCAGAGGATCTCCAGGGAGAAGTGAGATCCCTTAGAGGATGTTTATATGTTGGGGTATCTATGCCGTGAACCTGGGAGGGTGCTGTGTGGCCTCAGGCAGCTTGACAAACCACTCTGGGCCTCTGGGCCATGAATAGAGTTGACGTTTTGGGTTCTCCCTGATTCTTGAGGCTGAAAGAATCGTATCTCCACTTTGAGTGAGTGGGGTGAACTGGGTTCAGCCCCCACCCCACACCAGCAAACGCACCCCCTGTCCTCCTAGATGACCCCAACACCCTCTTCCGTTCTAACTCCTTGGCATCCAAGTCGATGGAACAGTTCATGAAGGTGAGTGGGAGCTGGCGTCGGGGTGCATGTGGCTTCCTCCCCCTGCTCACTCGGTCCCCAAAGCCTGCTGGCCTCAAGTGGCCCTAGATGGCTGAGCTGGGTGCTGGTGGCAGGTGTCTGGCTTCAGCCCTGGGCGGCACCCTTGGACACGACTGGCCTGGCTCTGAAATCTCCCTGCACACCCCCTGCCCCAGCCCAGGGCACTTTCTGCCACCCTTAGCCACTTCGTGTGGCCCCTGCCCCCAGCTCGTGGGCATGCGCTACCTGCACGAGGTCCTGAGGCCGGTGATCAGCCGTGTCTTCGAGGAGAAGAAATATATGGAATTGGACCCTTGCAAGATGGACCTGAACCGCTCCCGGTGAGCGAAGTGGGGGTGCTTCAGGCTTCCAGATGTCCCTTATCATTTGCAGCTGCCTGGGGCTGCTCTGTGCTGGCTGCCGCCTGCCTAGGGACACATGTGTGTACTGTAGCAGCCCAGGCTGCACTGGCCAAATGCTGCCTCTGCCTCTACCACACCCTGTGATTTGGGAGTGTTGGGAACACTTAAGGGTTTTGGAAGTGACGTACAGAACAGGGGAATGCTGGGAGATGATGGAGACCCACATGAGGTCATCTGCAGAATGGATCCTGGGAACTTTCTGTGAGATTGGAGGCAAGCTAGGCTATGACTAAAAGCCACTCCACCCCTCCATGGACTCCTCCTCCTTTCTTTCCAGAATCTTCTCTGCCAAAGTCAGGGGGCTGGCTTCCATGAAACCCTTAGAGCTAGATGCAGGCCATCTGTTAGGACCCACACCTCTTGACCACCTCAGACGCAGGCTTCAGCACTCTCTTTACTGAACCTCAGTGAGGGGAGGTTCCTGCCCAAGGTTACACAACTGGGAAACTGTAAAGTGGGAATTTGAACCCAGGCCCCAAACCGGACAGGGTGACGACTGGGAAACTCCCAGGGTATAGCTGAAGACCACTGGAGACTCAGTGGCACTTAAGGGCGATGGGACATTGAGAACCTGGGTGGGGTAGAATTGCAGACAGATAGTGGAGTTGGTCCTGACTTCTAATCTCCGGTCTGCCACCTGCTTGCAAAGTCATATTGATGGGCCTCAGTTTCCATGCCTGTTAAATGGGAGGCGTAGACACTCAACTTGTGAATTACCATTAGGACCACGTGGGGCAATGCCAGGGGCCATGATTGGATACAGGGACTGAGAACTTCTGGCTTGAGGGCTCCAAGGCGGTAGGGATTGCATGTGCCAAGGCATCGGACATGGCCAAGCTGAAGACACCCAGAGCTACAGCATGTGGTTATGAAGTGAGAGGGGGTGATGACCGTTCTGAGGAGGTGACACTTATGCATGCCAACATGTTTCAGGACACAGGAATGGCCACTATGAAGGCTTTGAGCTGGGACTCTGCCCCAGAGTTCACTCCAGCAGGGAGTCTGGTGTGGGGGGAGGCACCAGGGAGGCTGGGGGGTTCTGAGGCAGCAGGTGTGGCGCTCTGACTGAAGGTTCTGCTTGCTCCCTACAGGAGGATCTCCTTCAAGGGCACACCCACGGAGGAGCAGGTGCGGGAGACCAGCCTGGGGCTGCTGACCGGATATCTGGGATCCATCGTGGATGCCATTGTGAGCTCTACGGGGCGCTGCCCGCTAGCCCTGCGCCTGGCCTTTAAGAAGCTGCAGCGGCGTGTGGAGGAACGCTTCCCCGGGGTGGAGCATCAGGTGGGCTGGGTTCTGCAGGGGCGATGCGGATGTTGGGGTGGTCTGGGGCACTGTGTCCATCGATCACATGTAGAGTCAGGACAAAGGTGATGCCAAGATCTGGGTTGCTCAGACTTAAGTGTGTGTGTCCTGGCAGAAGACAGTATTCCTGGCAGGACCTAGAACCCAGGGGACCGATGATGATGACGGATGAAGGACGTAGTGATGATGGTGGTGATGATGGTGATGATGGTGGTGGTGATGATGGTGATAATGTTGGTGATGATGGTTGTGATCATGGTGATGGTGGTAGTGATGCTGATGGTGATGATGGTGGTGATGGTGGTGGCGATGGTGATGATGATGGTGGTGGTGATGTCAATAATGGTGATGATGGTGGTGATGGTGGTAGTGGTGGTGATGATGTCCATAATGGTGATGATGGTGGTGATGGTAACGGTAATGATGGTACTAATGAGAGCAGACGGGAAGGAGAAGGGTGGGGCCAGGATGAGGCCGCATGGGTTCTGTAGGTGCTAGGCTTTCCCAGTCTGTATACAACTGGTGGAAGCTGGGAGCTGTGGCTCTGGGCCAGGCGAGGGACATAAACAGACAGATATAGAACTGTAAGGAGTGGTGGAGACTGGCTAAATGTAGCCTCACAGCTTTGTCTACAGGGACCACTGAGGCCAGTGTTCTGCATAGGAATGGGGCCCAGTCCCCTGCTCCTGCAGAGCCTTTTCTCACTGCTATGCCGTGGCTAGAACACAGACTCTCGCACACCGGGCAGGTCCTCTCTGCCACTGAGCCATGGCCTAGTGCTCTTCACCCTTTCGAGATAGGGCCCTGCTAAGTTTCCGAGGTAGGCCTTGAACTTGCAGTTCTCCAGACTCAGCTTCTGGGATATGTGTGATGATGGAGAGGCCTCTGCCTCAGGCTTGGCTGAATTGAGCTGGGCTAAGTCGAATGTCTTCCTCCCTCCCTCCCTCCCTCCCTCCCTCCCTCCCTTCCTCCCTCCCTCCCTCCCCCCTCCCTCCCTTCCTCCTTCCCTCCCTCCCTCCTTCCTTCTTTCTCCCCCCCCCAATAACTTCCTTTCTCTCTCTCTTACCAATTTCCAGGATTCTATGTAAAGTGTCCCAGTTTTTAAATATTAGAGTTAATTCACGCAGACACACAAGCAAAAATCGCCTGAAATCGGTCACCTTGTGTTGAGGTTGTGCTGGACCATAGGCTGCCAGCCTGAGATCTTTGGGTTTTTTTGTTTGTTTGTTTGTTTTGTTTTGTTTTGGGTTTTTTGAAACAGTATTTCTTTGTATAACAGCCCTGGCTGTCCTGGAACTCACTCTGTAGACCAGCTGTCCTTGAACTCACAGAGATCTGCCTGTCTCTGCCTCCCAATTAAAGGCTGAGATTAAAGGCATGCACCACCACCACCGGGCTGAGATCCTGTTTTAATAATGTTCAGTGCACAACCTGAGGTGGCTGTTGAGGGGAACTTGGTGACGTAGGCCTGTACCCAGCTTCTCTGGAGGCTGCAACAGAAGGATTATAAATCTGGGAGCACCCTGAGCAGAGGGTGTCCTGTGAGTCCTTAGCTTTCCAGATGTTTGTTCGCCACTTGATAAGGTACAGAGATCCAGACTCAGGTCCTTCGATAGAGCACCAAGCACACACTGAGGAAACTTTTCTGCCCAGCCAGACTAACTTTTCCCCAGTGCTAAAGACTAGACCCTTTGGCAGAAAGATCTAGAATCTGGTATACACTGGAGATGCCCAGTTCTTACAGCCTGAGTTAAGAGCTTTGATTAGCACCACTTTCTGCTTTTTGTTTATGGATTGGGAAACTGAGGCCCAGTGAGCTGGAGATTTCTTCCTCAGATTCCCCCTCCTCCCAACTAGAGGTGGCGTCATTGCACCCCACTTAGCCTGGCTCTCGCCTGGGCTGCCTCAGAGGCGTTAAGTAGGACGCAGCAGAGTTAGGGGGAGGGAAAGAGACCAAGAGGACAGCTCCTTATTCAGCTCAGCCCAGGAAGCCAACATCAGTGCTACCCACACGTCCCCAGTGGGCAGGGACCACAGGCTTTCTCAGGTCATGAAGGTAGGGAGCTCTGAGATGCCTCTGAGCATGTGTGCAAGCATGTGCGTGAGAGTGTGTGTGTGAGTGTGAGAGAGTGTGTGAGTGCGTGTGTGCGAGCGTGTGTGAATGTGCTTGTGAGTGAGAGTGCGTGCGAGTGTGTGCATGTGTGAGAATATGTGTGTGAGTGTGTGTAAGAGAGTGTGAGTGTGCATGTGTGAGTGAGTGTGTGCGCGAGCGCATGTGAGTGTGTGAGCGTGCATGTGTACAAGTGTGTGTGAGTGCGAATGCGTGAGAGAGTGTGTGAGTGTGCACGAGTGTGCAAGTGTGTGTGAGTGTGCGCGTGTGTGCATGCGCGTGCGTGATGTAGCCCAGGCTGGCCTCTTCTAACTTATTATGTACCCAAGGGTGACTGTTCTAGGTTGCTTCCTCCTGCTATGATGAGTACCAAGACAAGTTTGAGGAGAAAAGAGCTTGTGGGCTATCCCGGAGGGAAGTCAAGGCAGCAGGAGACTATGGAGGAACCCTGCTCCCTGTTTTGCTCTCCAGGGCTTGTTCAGTTTGCTTTCTCAGACTACCTGGGACCCCTGCTCGGGAATCGGGCCTCTCACAGTAGGCTGTGCCCTCCCACATCAATCATTGGCCAAGAAAATGCCCCCACAACTTTGCCTACAGGCAGTCTGATTGAGCTGGTTTTTTCACTTGAGGGTCCTCTTCCCAGGCGACTGTAGCTTGTGTCAAGTTCACGAAAAAGTAACTAGCCCAGTGACTTTGAACTTGTGGTCGCCTGCCTCCACATCCCACATGCTGGGATCACAGGTGTGTACCACCACAGCAGCTTCTGTGGCCCTGGGGAGAAACCCAGGACCCGATGCCCACCAGGCAATCACCAGTGGTAAGATGCACCCACAGCTCCTTTTTCTATTTTTTATTTTGAGACAGGGTATCATTAACTTGCCTAGACTGGCCTGAAACTCACTCTGTAGCCCAGGCTAGCTTTGAACTTGTGACCCCCACCCCAGTTCCTGTGTTCACGGGATGACAGGCCTGTGCTCTACCAGGCTTGGCTCAGGTGTACCTTGATGAGCTAATGTTGGGGGATAAATGACCTGGGGACCTGCCTGAGAGGAAGTGGCGATTTGGGGACAGTTCAGGACAGTTGATCAGGTCCCCTCTTACCGAAGCCTTGGGGCCCACTGGCAAGGCTGACTTGCCCTGAAGGCTAGCTCACTCCATCGTAGCTACTGTCACAGGTGTGACTGACACCCCAAAATAAACAGAGACATACAGGCTCAGGCTTGACACAGCAGTGGATGAGTGAGCTGTGCCCATTGTGGAAAGGGACTTGGTGGGACTGGGACAGCGTGGACAGGTGGGCTCTGCAGCTGACTACCCGGGCTCCTCGCTGAGCCTGAGTTTCTTCACTTGGAAAGCAGAGGTTAAGTACACTCTTGACCCCTGGGTAGCCGAGACAGAACGGCAGGAGTGGTAAGCTATACTACCCCTGCTGTTGGTTGCCGGGTAATCTCGGGCAAATGACCAACCTGTGTCTCAGCTGCTGCCTCTCTAAAACTGGCTGAGAGTGAGTGGCAAGGAGAGGCTGTGGGAGGCGAATACGGCCTGTTCTTGCAACCAGACAGGTCACAGATCTGGGTTGGAATCCCGACTTCTGTGCTGTGTGACCCGGAGCAAGCCACTTGGCCTCTCTGAGGTTGCAATGACTGTGTTCCGAGCCCAGGAGTCTGCTAAAACCAGTTTTGCCAGATCAGTCTGTTATCCCATTTTCCAGCTAGAGAAACCGAGGCAGAGAGGAACACCCTCCTTGGCAGGCTAGGATAAGCCTTCTGACCCAACTCCTTCTCCCTCCTCTGGGCACCTAGTGTTTGCTGCCTCATTGTCCCCAACTGTTGTCTGTGATTCTCTGGCAGGATGTGAAGTATCTGGCAATTAGCGGTTTCCTCTTTCTGCGCTTCTTTGCACCCGCCATCCTCACACCGAAGCTGTTTGACCTCAGAGACCAGCATGCAGATCCCCAGACCAGCCGCTCCTTGCTGCTCCTCGCCAAGGTGTGTGTGTGTGTGTGTTGTGTGTGTGGGACTCCACCTGAGTCCGCTCAGCTGGAGAGCGGGAAGTCCGCCTGGGAGAAGCCCCAAAGAAAGCCAGTTTCCTTGTGTGGGTGTCTGTTTTCTATGACACAGACTTGCTGGGCCACTGAGACTTAGAACTTGCCCCATCACCCAGGCTGGCCCAGGACTCAAGGCAATCCTCCTGCCCCAGCCTCTCAAGTGCTGAGATCATAAATGTACCACTTTGCCTAGCTTTCATTTGCCCCCCACCCCGTCCCTTTAGGCAGTACTGGGAATTGAACAGGGGGCCTCATGCATGGGAGGCGACCACTCTATTGCTGAGCTACAGCCGCAGCCCAGTTACCCTTTTCTTTTTCTTTTTCTTTTCTTTTTTTTTTTTTTTTGAGATCACGAAAACTCACTCCTTCCAAAAGAAATGGGAGAAGTGGGCTAGCAATCATTTATACCTTAGAATGAATTAAGCTATTCTTGACAAAGTAGCCACAACTATGGCTTTCATGGGTCTGCATTTGATAGAACTGGGTAGTGCTGGGTGTTGGGTTAACTGGGGGTGCGGACTCTAAAAGGGAGAGGGAGGACCAGAAAGTGCCCGAGGTGTACAGATATGAGAATCGGAGTTTGGGCAGAAAGGGCACTGGCCTCAGCAGTGACCTTGGCCTCCTTTCTGCTTTGCTCCAGGCTGTGCAGAGTATTGGAAACCTGGGCCAGCAGCTCGGCCAGGGCAAGGAGCTGTGGCTGGCCCCCCTCCACCCCTTCCTGCTGCAGAGCATCTCACGCGTGAGGGACTTCCTGGACCAGCTGGTGGATGTGGATGGGGCTGAGGGTGAGCCCTGCGATCCTGCTGCTCCTGACCTGTGATCCCTCCCCCGGGGTGGGAGAGTACGCCATTAGTCCCCAGTTCCCCAGGACCAAGGTCACAGACCTGCAGGTCAACTAATTAGTCAGTTAACGTTCGTGTCAGGCTCAGTTAGGTCCTCTCTACCAATGTGGTCATGTGACAGGGTCGTGGCATGGAGTCTCTGGTATGGGTAGGTTTAATAAGTCTCCACCATTTAATAGGCACCATCTCAAAGGCCCAGGGCATTGTCTTCCTGAAGGAGAGCTTGCCTTGCCTGCATGAGGCCCTAGGTTCAATACCAGAACTGGAAAAAAAAAATAGAAAGAAAGCTCCCCTTCTAGATGCTTTGGACAACGTGATTAATGAGGGGGCAATGACTCAGTGGATGAAGAGCTTGCTGAGCAAGTTTGGGGTCCCGAGTTCAAATCCCTATGCTCACCTAAAATCCGCATATGGCTGTGCCTGCCTGTAACCCCAGCATAGTGGTTTGGAGACAGGCGGGTCCTCAGGGCTCCCTGGCCAGTCACTGAGGCCAAGAAGTGAGCTCCAGGTTCAACAAGTGGTTCTGTCTCAAAAAATAAACAGGGACAACAGAGAAAGATTTCAGATGTCAATCAACCTCTGGTCTCCACGTGAGCACATGTCCACACACATGCACGCACCACACACACACACACACACACACACACACACACACACACACACACGGTGAGACAGAAAAAAATCTTGGGCTTATTCATAGAATTTCATTCTAGTGGGGGCCAAGCTGTAAGACAATGGCCAAATAGCCAGGGAGTTACAAAGGAGGGAGGGAGGGGTGGGCAGGTGAAGTGGTTCACGACTTTAATCCCAGCACTCAGGAGGCAGAGGCAAGAGGGGCCAGCCTGGTCTACAGAGAGTTCCAGGCCAGTCTGGGCAACCAAGCGAGTGGCCTCCCTGGTGCTACCAGAATGAAGATACTGTGACTTTTTGGAGGTTGTTAAGTTAACATCTGCTCCCAGATGGGGATGCTGCCAGGTGCCCAGAGAATGGAGTCCCCAGTGACTCACCTAGCGCCTCCCCCACCCCCCCTGCGCTATGCAGCCCTGGGTTCAGAGCGCCACCTAGCGTCAGTGAGGTGGATATGACTATAGGCTCAAACAACAGCACACACAGACCAATACCAGGACAACAGCACACACAGACCAATACCAGGACTTAAGCACGCTTCGTTTTGCTCTTATGGGAGATTCTGGGGTCCTCAGAGACACCGACTGGGAGAAGGATGGCTTTTCTGGCTTCTCTCTGGGCACACGGAATAGCTAAAGGACATCTTGGTGCAAGATGGAGGCATTGTGGCTAGGATTTGGAAAACGAGTCTCGATGTAAGAGTGATCCAGGCGGTGAACAGCACAGGGTCCTGCGGTAGGGACAGAGAGCGACAGAGAGGCTAGTGCAGAAGAGAGAAGGAGGAGAGATCGGAGAACATGGAACACTGGAGAGCTGTGGGCGAGCTGGGCTTGTGCTGGGAATGGAGCGGTGTCATGTGCTCTGAAAGCAGAGGACTTGGGGTTAGAGGCCACTTCCAAGAGGGAGACTTGGGTCACATAGGAATAACCAGGGGCAATGACTGTAGTGATCTTGGACAGGAGAGGGGCTGCTGAGAGAGGTCTGTAGTCTGGAGCTCTGAGAGGGCTGGGAAACGTTCCTGGGTTGGCTGGACACCCTGTGCTGGCCAGCTGCAGTCTCTCCTGCAGGTCCCTGGACTCGGAGCGGGATATGGGTACCACTTTCCCGTGCTTCTCAGTCCCTTGCCTCAGTGGCTGGGGTGTGTGTGTGAAGGAGTGAGGTCGGAGGTCACAGCCTTGGTCTTCCCGCTCTTTAGGAGCAGACAGTGCAGCAGGGGCCAGAGGTGTCACCCCTCCCCTTTCTCTGTTTCCCAGAGGCTGGGGGGCCAGCCTGTGCCCTGGTCCAACCTTCGACAATTGTTCGGGAAGGCTTCCTGCTGAAGCGCAAGGAGGAGCCTGCAGGCCTGGCCACACGCTTTGCCTTCAAGAAGCGCTACTTCCGGCTGAGTGGGCAGGACTTCTCCTACTCCAAGACTCCAGAGTGGCAGGTGAGACCCCAGCCACAAGAAGATGCCACTAGGGTGCTTGGAGAAACTGAGGCTCAGGGGGGAGTTGGGGTAACTGCTTCCCCAATATCATAACAGCTAAGGCAACAAATTCCAAGCTCTTGGCTGGCTCCAAGCTTGGCCAGGGACAGGGACACTTGCTGTTACACTCTTGAGCAGGTGCACATTTCATGGCTGGACATTCTGTCCAGGTGTGGACACACACGGGTGGGGACCACACAGTATACACCAGGCATCACAGACTAGCGTACGATCCATTTCTTCCGCTGGCTGTGTGCAGGCGCACACACATCCAGGCACTCACCCAACAACTCAGTCACCGGGCACAAGCGTTCCCTGGTGCCTGTGTGTGCCAGGCTCTGCCCTAGGCAGGTGACACCACTGTCTTCCATCCTAACCAGCCCAGAGGAGACTAGGACTTGGCATGTAGGCATGGCTTGCATTTCATCGGCTGTTTGGGTTGTGAAGTCACAGATCGAGAGACTTTGGCAGGGTCGTTTACCTTCATGACTCAGTTTCCTCATCTTTAAACTGGGGAGACTAACAGGCCCAGTCTCAAACAGTGGTCGTGGTCATCGAGTGAGCTGAGGGATGTAAGGTTCCGAAAGCCACAGTCAAGTGCCATCTGCACAGCGAGTTTCCATAAGCAACTACCATGGCAAGGATGGTGGTGAGGCTGAGGGGGATGATAGTGATGATGGTGATGATGATGGTGATGGTGGTAATAGTGATGATGATGATAGTGATGGTGATGGTGATGATGGTGATGATGACGGTGATGATGATGATGGTGATGATGATAGAGATGGTGATGATGATGGTGGTGATGATGATGGTGATGATGATGATGGTGGTGATGATGATGGTGGTGATGATGATGGTGATGATGGTGGTGATGATGATGGTGGTGATGATGGTGATGGTGGTGGTGATGGTGGTGGTGGTGATGATGGTGATGGTGGTGATGATGGTGATGGTGGTGGTGTTGGTGGTGGTGGTTTTTTTGGGGGGTTTTTTGAGACAGGGTTTCTCTGTGGCTTTGGAGCCTGTCCTGGAACTAGCTCTTGTAGACCAGGCTGGTCTCGAACTCACAGAGATCCGCCAGCCTCTGCCTCCCGTGGTGGTGGTGTTGATAATCCTGGTTATGATGGTGGTAATGATTATTATGGTGATGATAGTGATGATGGTCACAGTGATGATGAGGGTGATGGTGTTTATGGGATGCTGGTGATGATGGTGTCAGTGATGTTAATGTTTTGCTAGAAGCAAACTTAGTCCCAGAAAAGTTAAGTCGCTCAGCAGGTGACAGAGCAGGACTGTGGGGAAGACACAACAGAGCCATGCAGAGTCCTTGGTGACTCCCCCTGGAACCATATCCAAAAGGATGCTGCCTGTGGCTGCCTACAGGTTCACTCATCCATCCCAGTGTCCTGCATCCGTGCCGTGGAGCGCGTGGATGAGGGTGCCTTCCAACTGCCACACGTCATGCAGGTGGTGACGCAGGATGGCACTGGGGTGCCACACACCACCTACCTCCAGTGCAAGGTAAGGGGTCACCACAATCAGGGGTGGGGACCACGGTTCAGTCTCACCATGTTCTGATGGCCTCTACCCCTTGCAGAACGTGAATGACCTCAACCAGTGGCTGTCGGCCCTGCGTAAAGCCAGCGCGGCCAACCAGGACAAGCTGGCTGCCTGCCACCCTGGTGCCTTCCGCAGCGGACGCTGGACCTGCTGCCTCCAGGCTGAGCGCTTAGGTGAGGGAGGGGGGTTTGCTAAGGCTCTGCCCTCCCCATCTGCCGATCAGTAGCGTCTCACTCTCGCTTGTGCAGCCGGGAGTAAGTGGCTTAGTTTCTCTATTCCTCGGTCTTAACTGGGAAGCGGGGTTGAGGCTAGCCCTTCCTCCTTGGTTCTATTAGCTGATAATGAGTTGATATAACCACAGCACCGTTTGGCACATAGTGCTAATTACACGCAAATACTGTTTCCAGCATTCCCACGACGTACTAGCTGCCCAGCGCACATGGTCTGACTTGTTGAGGCTAGATGGCAGTGACAGCCATGGTGACAATGGATGACAGGTTGTTACACTGCTGCTGGGATGAATATCTGGCCCCGAGCACTCTGCCACTGACCCCCACCCCAGCCCCAATACAATTATCACAGTGTTAGAAGGCTCTGGAGACTTGGAGAGTGTCCAAGCCCCAGCCAGTCCCAGGGCGGGAGTTGGCGAAGGCTGCCAGGAGATGTGACCTTGAGTGACTAGAGTTGAGTGGGGATGGTGAGGAGGGGTGCAAGCCCATGGTCTGCATCAGCTTCCTTACTGTTTCTGTGATTAAACTCTGCCCAAAAGCAATGCAAGGGAAGAAAGGGTTAATTTGGCTTACATTTCTAGATGATGATCCATCATTAGGGGAAGATGGGCAGGCATTTGAAGCAGAAACCAAGGAGGAACAGGGGATGCTGGCTCACTAAGAGGCTCACACTCAGCCCAGGACCACCTGCCTAGGGAATGGTGCTGCTCACAGTGGGCTGGGCCCGCCTGAATCAACTAACAATCAACACAATCTGTCACAGACGTGACCATGGGTTAGCCTGATCTTGACATCCTGGTATCTGAGTCTCTCTTCTCAGGTGACGCTAGGCTGTTGACAGTTAAAGCTGAACAGGGTCAAAGTTCATGAGGCTGTAGCTTCTGAATCAGAGTGGAGGCAGGGAGGAGGCTGGAACCCAGGCAGGAGCTACAGGGGTGCTTGGCTAAGTGGAGGAGGTTTGCACAGGAATCGGCATGACAGCTGCGCCTGGAACGGGGCAGAGGCTGCTAGTTCGGAACAAGACTTTCTTGACAGTGCTGTGTACCCTCAGCTGCTGGCTGCAGCCGCACGCACTCAGCCGTCACACTGGGAGACTGGAGTGACCCACTGGATCCTGACGCCGAGGCCCAGGCAGTGTATCGCCAGCTGCTCCTGGGGCGGGATCAACTCAGGTGGGTGTCACCTGCCTCGTTCCATTGTGTGGCCTCTTCATATTCATTTATTCCCCTTCTCCAGGGTTTCATGGAGCCCAGGCTAGCCTTGAACTTGCTATGTAGCAGATGACCTTAAACTTCTGATCCTCCTGTTTGTGCTTCCTCAGTGCTGGCATTATAGGTGTGAGATGCTATGCCTGGTCTGGCCTTGTAGGTGTGCAATGCCATACCTGGTCTGGCCTTGCAGCCTGGTCTGGCCTTGCCGCCTGGTCTGGCCTTGCAGGTGTGTGATGCCATGCCTGGTCTGGCCTTGTACAGGTGTGTGCCACCATGTCCGTTTTATGTGGTGCTGGAGACTGAGCCTTGAGCTCAGACATGGTGGGCAAACTCTCTACCAACTGAGCTGCAAGCCCAGTATTTCTGTTTTCTTTCTTTTTCTGTTTGTCAGTGTTGGGGATAGAACTCAGGGGCTTTGCACTCCACTGAGCCCCGCCCTGTTTATCCATTTTTTTTAGTACACTGGCTGAGCTTTCAGAGGTGCATGGGCCATGGGACCTTGGTTTCCAGGAAGTCAGGGCTTGGAATGATCTGTAAGGCAGAATGAGTTGTTTTAGGTAAGGTTTCTATTGCCGTGACAAGACCCCACGACCAAGGCAATGCCAAACAAACAAACCAATCAACCAAAACAAAAAACAAAAACAACCCCAAAACCAGTTTAATTGGGGGCTTAAGTTTCAGAAGGTTAGAGTCCATGGTGGCGGACCAAAGACATAGCAGCAGGAACAGCTGAGAGTTCACATCTCGATCCGAAAGCAGGAGGCAGAGAGAGCTAACAGGGAACAGTTTGAATCTGTTGAAACCTCATAGACTGCCCCTGTGACACACCTCTTCCAACAAGGCCACACCTCCTGATCCTTCCCAAACAGTTCCCCAACTTGGAGCCAAGTATTCAAGTATATGAGCCAGTGTGTGTTCTTCTCATTCAAACAACCCCAGGGAGCATGGGAACTTACAGTATGGGGGGCTCCATACTTGGGCACAGTTGGTCTATTTAACTTGGCTTCTGAACCTCCCTGATATCTCGGGATATCTCCCTCCCTCTTCCTATCTTGAAGGGCTCTGTTATTATCAAAAGGTTTGTCCAAAGCCACCACAGAGAAGATTCTGTACTGACCTGCCTGGATTCAGATCCTGGCCTGTTGGTGTCTGTGTGGTGTTCAGCTGGTCACGTGACCTCTCTGTGCCTCAGATAGCAAAGGAGGAGACAGGGCATTGACTTCACAGTATTGTCCTAAGGGTCAGGAGCTAATCCAGTGAAAGGGACACCACATAGCTTCCCACATATAGGAGACATTATTCCGCTGCATGGACTTAGGCAAGTTCCTTGGTCTCTCTGTGTGTCTGTGGTTTACCTGGAGAACAGTGTTACTGGTAAGTACCCACCTCATGTAAGCTGCCTGTGTCATTCAATGAATTCATGTGTGGACTTCTTGGTGTAGAGTCTGCTACTCTAGAAATGTCTGTGGTGACAGAGTGGTGACTGGTTGGGATGATGATGGTGATGGTGGTGGTGATGATGATGGTGGTGGTGATGATGATGATGGTGGTGGTAATGATGGTATGGTTGTGGTGATGATGGTGATGGTGGTGGTGATCATGGTGGTGATGGTGGTGATGATGGTGGTGATGATGATGATGATGGTAATGATGATGATGGTGGTGATGGTGATGATGATGGTGGTGATGATGGTGATGATGATGATGGTGATGATGGTGATGGTGATATGGTTGTGGTGATGATGGTGATATGGTTGTGGTGATGATGATGATGGTGGTGATGATGGTGGTGATGGTGATGATGGTGGTGGTGGTGATGATGGTGGTGATGAGGGTGATGATGATGATGATGGTGGTGATGATGATATGGCTGTGGTGATGATGGTGGTGATGATGATAGTGATGGTGGTGATGCTGCTGCTGATGGTGGTGATGATGATGATAATGGTGGTGGTGGTGGTAATGGGAGTGGTGGTGATGAACCTCTGGTTCCTCCAGCAAGCAGCAGAGAATCTTGGGTAGGAGCAGCACTGTGCCTTGGAAACCAGCTTTGTCCCTTTTCCTCACAACCCTCAGGCTGAAATTGCTGGAGGACTCCAGCCTGGACACAGCAGTAGACGTGGGCCCTGGGAAGGACTCGGATGCCACAGATGGTAAGGGAGAAGGGGTTCCCATCTTGTCCCTTGCAAATGCACCCTTTGTCCTCCTGCATTCCCTCGTGTTTCCAGTTCACCAGTTGTACCCTATTGCTGCTGAATTTGGGGATTCTTTCTGCATGGGATAAAACTAGGGCCCCAGAGAGCCCTGGTGACAGCCACCAAGAGCCCAGTTCACCATGCTGACCCCCATGGCCTGCTCTTTCCCTTCAGGGGCCCGCACAGAGCTTCTGGCCCAGCAGAGAGATGCCACCACCCATCTGCTGCAGGTACTTGATGACTTGGAGCAAGCCCACAAGGACTTCCAGAAGCAAATGGCCCTCTAGGATGCTGGATGCTGAGGAGGTGGAGCCATGGGGGCCTCCTCAGTGTACTCTGGCCCAGGCATCTCCTCAAGGCTGCCTGCTTCACTGCTGTGACCTGAAGCCTCCCAGACAAAGCCTGGTCCTGTGTGCCCTGTGGCCAGCCAGGGCATGGGAGCCTTTGGCAGGGTCCAGTCTTGTACTGACCACACCTCGCTTTCTTCTCGGAGCCCAGAGTATCCACTTCACTGGGTGCGCCCTGAGCTGCTGGACTCAGCTGTGCTGGGTGCTTTCCTGTCTCAGAAAAGCCCTAAATAAGCTTCTTCCTGTTTCCCCTTCTGTGAGTCTCATGATCTCACAGATACTTCTGTATACCCCTCCCCCCCACCTTATTTGGCAGCCCCAACCTCAGGTTTCTGAAACCAGTTTTTTCCAGAATGGGCCGAGAGCCCAGCATGCCAATTCAGAGCCTTGACGCCGGTCATAGGTTCTTTCTCCCTCTCTGAGCCTCAGTTTACCCTGTATAAAGTGACGAGTGAGTGTGCTTAGCTGTGAAGTGTTAAAATTGGGGTACCCTAGGGGGTCCGTGAGATTATTGACTATAAACATAAGTTCCCAGGTCCTGTCTGGCCACTGAATCCATCTGAGGATTTTAGGGGCAGGCATCTGAGTTCTGAGGTTCACAAGTCTGGACTGTGGCTTGAGGTATGATTTAAGAGAGACCCACAGAGGGTGAAATGTTTGGAAACACTTGGCGGGCAGAGCTGAAGAGCCTGTGAAGCCTCCTGAGTTTGGGTGGACAGAAGAAACTCCCGGCTGGATCAAGAGCACCGGAGTCGGTGCAGCGCTATCCCATGTGTGGCCAGCAGAGGTCGCCTGGAGCCGGAGCATCACCTCCCACTGCCTTGGGTACACCTGGGCTGCCAGAGGCTCTGTTAGAAGGGAATGTTTCTTCCCGCTCCTTGTTTCAGGGCAGGGTGGCATCCGTAGGCTGGTAAGGTATCTCCCAGCTCTTCCACATCCTCCTGGAGGGCCACGCGGAGTTCCGTCGTCGTTGTCTCTCTGGCGTGCGTACGTGTGTGCATGCGCGCGCGCATATCCTTGCTGACGAGAAGAGTTCTGTTTCCTTCTCTTGATGCTGTAAGTCAGGACAGTGGGCCCATCCTCTGTTTTCTCCCGCTGCCCTGGGGAAGTGGTCCAATGGTTAGTTACCATTGTCTCCCTAGCCGTCATTCCTCAGTGTTCCCTAGAAGCACAGACACCCAGCACCCTCTTGGCAGAAAAAGGCCCGACAAGGAGAAAGACCATTTATTTCTCCACCCACAGTGGGACTGGTAGATTTTTTTTTTTCTTTTCAAAAGAGCAATCGCTGGCGTCCCTTTAAAGCTTGGCCGTCTTCCATCCCAGCAGCCAATCCTCAGAGGCGGAGCTGGTGAGTTGCCTGGGCAACGGGCCTCTGGTTGGCCTGAGAGATCAGCCGCCCACTGCCCACTTCCAAGGCGTGAGAAGTTAACGCTTTGCGGCCTGCTCTCCGTTTTCAATGCGTGGGCTTGAACAAGGCCTCCCCTCGCTCCTGAAGCCAGAAGCTACAGCTTTTGGGTCTCAATGTCTGGAGCGGTTTTAGTGGGGGAGAAGCTGGTACAAAGGCAAGAACAACGCCGTTGCCTGGGATAGACAGAGGTCTAGAGATGGGCACAGGAGGAAGAGGTTAGGGGGTCCCAGAAAGATAAATACACACAAGCACAAAATAAGACAGCCTCGTCCCCAGTGGCCTGTGGAAATACTACTCTGTGACCTGGGATTTCTACCCCATTGACTTGCAGTGCCCAGTGGGCAGGTGGCAGAGTTGACATGGGTTAGAGGGATGAGGCAAAGGGGCAGACTGGCCCCTGAAAACCTTGCAGACTCCCCACTTCCCCGGAGCTTGACCCAAGTCCTGGGAAGGGGACACAGCCTATGAAGATGTGATGGAGACACAGGTGGAATCCACAGGATGTGACAATGGGAGCCTTTCTGTCTCTTTTCCCCCCAAACTAGGGGAAGTCAGAGGCACGTGGGTGTACGTGCGTGAGCGCGTGCGTGCAACAGGACACGTGTGTGTGTTGTGTGTTGTGTGTGTGTGTGGCGTGAAGGGCAAAGCTCCGTCTTTTCCATAGGGAGGTCGCCCTCTCTGGCCGTTCTATCTCTGCTGCCCTTGCTGGGAGCCGCAGATTGGAGCCAGCTGGCCTGGTGTCCTCCTATCACCCCCACTGCCACCGGCCAGGTCCCCTTAGTGCTTCAGGCTCCTCCCGCCTGCTGGAGGGAGGCATGTGCCTGTCTAGGGGCAAAGCAAGAGGGAAGGCGGGCAACTTGAGCCTCAGGCCTTGGCCATGGCCTCAGATACACCCTGGGCGGTGAGCTCAGCCAGCACGTTGTCTAGGTAGCTGGCATCGGGGTAGCCGTGGCCGGTGAGGTTGGAACCAAACTCCGTCTTGTGATGAATCTCGTTCCACACCACGGTGTCCGACTCGCCCGTGGTGTTGGATGTTCCGATCGTGAAGATGAGTCTGCGCTCCCAGGCGGTGATGAGCAACCTCAGCACCTGGAGGGGTTGGGGAGGGGGTGAAAGTTACAGGCAGCCTGGGCCTCAGCCTGCTCCATCACCATCGACTGCTTAAGGTTCTGTTTCTTTGGGACCTGCCATCAGTACAGATGAGGCTTAGGCCCCTCTCTTGTGAATTAGTCACAACGATTAAAGATTTGGAGATTTCACAGGAAAACTGAAGGTGCTAGCTTCTTCAGTTAAACAGTAAATGAGAATCGGACAACCTGAAGGACTTGAAAGGGCTGTGTGAGCTCTGTGGCCGTACATAAGTTGCTTGACCTCTCTGAGGCGCCTTCAGTGGGTGTGAATGGAATGAAGCAGGTTCTGGACCTGCTGTTAGCATGCTGGTTTGGAAGGAATGATACATCAGGGGCTGTGGACAAAGAGGAGGCAGGCCAGGAAGATGGTGGCTGGGGACCCCGCCCTCGTTCACTGTCGAGAGCCGGTGGACACCCACCTTCCGGCCCTTCTCATTGTTGGGTAGGTAGCAGTGGCGAGGGAAGCCTCTGGCGGTGAATTTCTTGCCTGGGTTGGGGTGTTCAGGGCCCTGTGGGAACAGCAGGAGGGCTCAGATCACAGACAGGTATTGTCTCTGGAGGGCCCAGAGGGTCGTGTGGTCTTTGGGGGCTGACCTGGATGCCCGTCGGGATGTCATAGACGATGCGGATGGTCTGGGTGTCTGCGAAGCCCGGCAGCGAGTGTGGGATGACATGAAATTCCATCTTCCCTGGCGGCTGCGTCCCCGTCTTCTCCCCGTAGATGGCTTTGCAGGTGGGGCACTGCAGGCTGCCGTCCTGGGAAGAGCGTGCTGGTCTGAGGTCCCTGGGGTCCCACCTGGCCCCCAGCCACTGCCCAGCTCACTACCCGGCACCCACCCACTGCACGCGGGGCAGCCCACCTTGTGGCCCACCTTGTTGCCATTGGAGTACATGGCCACCAGGCAGAGCAGGTGGTACATGTGGCCGCAGCGGCCCAGGCGGCCCACAAGCTCGGGCCGCACACTCTTGTTCCGGAGCACACCCTCATAGCCAGATGCTGTGACCAGCCGCTCCATGCAGATGGTACAGTCCTGGAGGGCCAGGGAGAGACACTGAGGAGGGGGCCATGAGGAAGGTGACAGAGGGGAACACTGAAGATGGGGAAATGGGTAAACCTTGGCTCTGACCCCTCCCTAGACAGCCCCTGAGCAGGGGTTAAATGCTTAAGTACCCAAAGCAAAACCCTGAATGGAAAACGTGGCCTAAAACCGTCTATCAGGTGTGACGCTATTAAACGTAAGCCCCTCCCCCAGGGCCTGGCGAGGAAGAGAGGCCTGGATGGGCCGGAGAGGCTGGCTGGGAGGAGCTGGTCCTGGAAGCTGAGACCCCTCCAGGGCGGCTCACCTCATCAGGTGGGTTTTTCACCTTCTGCATGTACCTCCGAACTACATCCTCAGGGTTCTTACCTGCAGAGACGGGGCGGGGGGGACATGTCTCAGGAGGGGTGGGGTCAAGCGGTGAGGAGTAGTGGGGGAGAGGCGGGAAGGAGGTGGTGAAAGGCGAGCTAAGGGCAAGCAGAGGCCGGTGCCTACTGGGTCCTAAGAGCTCTGGGGTTGTGTTTGGGGTCACACGGGGCCTACTTTTCTTGAGGTGTTTTTTCTTGGTCTTGCGGCACACTCCGGGCACTCCGGGCACAGGCTTCACGTCGCTCTTGCTCACGGGGGGCGGGTGCAGGATGGGTTTGGGGGCTCGTGTGAGGCACACGGGCAGCCCGGCGGCACACAGCAGTATCCCAGTCATCCCTGGGAGTGGGGGTGTAGTGATGAGGGGTAGAGTCGTGACAAGCCACGCCCTCCCTTCATGGTTGGTGGATGCCACAGAGGCTGGAGGGCAGGGCGTCTCCCCTGACTCTGACCCCGCCTACCCAGAGCGTCACCCAAAGTTGCAACCAAGCTAACCCAATGGGAAGGGCCGCTCTTGGGCCCACCCACCAGTTCATCAAAGGGGCGGGGATCATGAGGCTGGCGGGCGGGGCCTCGTTGGGTTGGGTCTTACCTGCCAGTGCTGGATGTACAGGGCCAGTGCCATTCAAGTTCTTCACGGGGAGCGCCGGAACCCTGTGGGGATGAGTAGAGGTCCCAGCTGGACTCCAGACCCAAGACTCCATGCTAAGGACCCTGGTTTGCTTTTACCTCAGGCTTCCTCCGGGCACACCTCATCTCCTCTGCCTATCTGTCATCCCTATGAGCCACCAGGAAACCCCATCCCATCTTGAGCTCCTGTCAGCGATGGGGTACAGTCAGGGGACTCTAATGGAAACATCCTTAGGCTTAGTTCTGACTCTTATTTTTACACATGCTCTCACGTAGCCCAGGCTGGCCTCAAACTTGCATTGTAGCCAAGGATGCCCTTGAACTTCTGATCCTCCTGCCTCACCTCCCACATACTGAGGTTGCAAGGGTGTTCTACCATACCCAGTTTTCTCTGGTGCCGGGGACTGAACCCGGAGCTTCCACATCCCAGACTCAAGCTCCTCTTCGCAGACAGCCTCCTCCTACCAGAGAGTATTTGGGCCCCAGTTCCCGCTCCTTCTCTGGCCTGAAACCCAACTATTGGCCAGCTAGCTTCTCTTAAGTTTTGTTCAATAGAGACCAAACACTCTGGAAAGAATTCAGCACACATGCAAGTTGGGAAACACTGCACTGTCTCTTGCTCCAAGATTCCCAACTTATCCGAGCACAATAAAGGCTCTGTTAAGTCCTGACACCAGGACTCACACAGTCTCCTCTTCAGATAAAGAGCCCCTGGAAAAAACTATTCTTTGCCGCTTAGGGACAACCACAGTTGCTTCTGTTTCTTGGTTCAGCCCCTGATCAGCTGGTGGCACATAGCACATCATGTCGGCCTTTGTGCCAGTTTCTCCATCTGTGGAGTGGGCACGATGTGGTGCCTGCTTTTCCTTTACTGAGAGGAGCACATATCCTGGAAGTTAAGGAGTATTCCGAAAGCATCATCATCATCATCATCATCATCATCATCACCATCATCACCATCATCATCATCACCATCACCATCACCACCATCACCATCATCACCATCATCATCATCATCATCACCGCCATCACCATCATCATCACCATCATCATCACTACCATCACCATCATCACCACCACCACCATCACCATCACCACCATCACCATCATCACCATCATCATCGTCACCATCACCATCATCACCACCACCATAACCACCACCATCACCACCACCGTCATCATCACCACCACCACCATTACCACCACCATCATCACCACCGCCACCACCATCATCACCACCACCACCACCACCATCACCACCATCAATTCCATTACCATCTAGGCCCATCCTTGGGGAAGTGGCTGAGACAATCTGAAGTCATTGCTTCCATGGGAGGAGGGAAGGGGGAGAGGTTTGGGTACCCTGAGTCCTGAGGTCAGTAGAAGTGACATGAAGGCACTGAGCCTCAGTTTCCCTACCTTTAATGAGGAGTCGTGAGGATTCAAGAGCTTCTCCTTCTGCAATGTGACAGGACCCCAAATGGGAAGGGTTGAAGAGCCATGTGACTTGCCTCAGGCTCTGTCACCACCCTTCAAGACCTTCCTGGAGGACAGCACCACCCTAATTGTTACTTTCCATACTTATGGGGCAGCAGAGAGGTGGCCGTGGCTTCCAGCCTGCTTCCTCCTTTGTGTACGAACACTGCATGTGGACACACCAGCTGAAGTCCTCCCCTCATCTCTGCCTTCTCACTTCCCTTTCCTTTCTGCCTCATGAGAACGCCCCTCTTCTTATTCAATACAGTTGGTAATATGGGCAGGGAGGAAAATATTTAGCATCCACACCATGACCTACTTGTCTACTACCAGTGGCAGGCATGACTAATCCATCACAGCTCTCTGAAGCCCAAAGAATCCACAACACAGCTCTCCAGTCAGCCTCTATCAATCAGGATAGTCAGATTGCTACCTCAGATACATGATGCCCAAAGTCTGGTTCAAATGATTCCCTATTTTGCTGAGTCTCTATTCCTGGGAAATGGACAGGAGAAGGAGTCTTGAGATCTTGGCCACACTCATATTTCAAGAATAGCTTTAAAAACAATTATCTTTCTTTCTTTTTAGGGGCCTGCGCTACCGGGAGGAGGGCTGTGCAGAGCCTGATGTTGCAGTATTTCTATGTCATAGGGGACAGTCCCAGGGTGGCACACACCCTCTTGCAGTCTGCAAGCTGCCTGAGAGAACCTTCCGCAGCACAGTTCCCATGCCGCCAAGCGTGGGAGCCCTGGGGGGTGGCCCTTTTGATGTGGGAGATACCACTTCCTCCCAGGCATCGAGAATATCTCCCTGGACAAGTATTGCCACCCAGGGCCTCCAGTAAGGGGGGCACTAAGTCTTCACTCCTGCCCTGCCTTCTTGGGGCCTTGGGTTGGCAGAGGGTCTCAGAACAGGCTTCCCCAGGGCCTGCTACCATTCCCAGCCCTTGTCGGCTACCATGTGTCCTCTGCCCTCCATCCTGCTGAGGCTAGCCCTTTGCACAGAGAAATGGCTGACCATCTGATCGGGCCCCTGCTACGCTTTGAACCTCGTTTCCTGTGCATGCACCTTCTTGCACACTCTACACCAGCCTCACCCATCTTCTCACACACACCAGGCTCATTCCCACCGCACAGCTTTTGCACCAACTATCTCTTGCACCCTCCCTCACAGAGGTCGCTGGTTCAAGGCTGACTTCCTAGATAGCCTGTTTCTCCTCATCTTACTGTTTCCTTGGCATTAGCATGGATGCAAGGAGGTCTCCATGCACTATCCACACAGCCAGGCCCTGGGCCATCTGGTCCACCTCTATCTCTGGCCTCCCCCCCACCCCTTGGCCTCCTCCTCACATTCAGTGGTTTCTTTCTTTTTTTTTCAGTGGTTTCTCTAATGTGTGGGCCACGCCCCTTTTCTAGCCTTTGCATGCCTGTGGTTCCCCACCTCTATCTCCAACTAGGTCTCTCTGGGTGACCCTGGACAGAGGGGAAGTTCATCTGGCCTGCAGCCGATGCTCGACACGGCAGCGCGAGTGGGCAAAAATGGTGGGGACTGTGTTGTTCTAAGCACAGGCTCAGAGCCCACTGTCCCTGGGTGTTCTCCAACAATGCCTTAAGGGAGCCACAGAGCAGGTGCTTGGGGAACACTTCCTGCAGCTTCCAGACTGTGTCCATGCCAAGGCGAGCATGCTCAGGGGGCCTCCTGAAGAACAGCATCGCACACCTGCCTTCTCTAAGGAGTCCCCCAAAAGGGTGCTAATCTCTTACAAGGCAGGGCCCACATCAAGGCTTCTGGAAAGACTGCACTTGAACGGGGTTCTCTTCCCATGGCTCAAAGGCTGAGGGATGGGGGAAATCATCTCCCTCCCCAGCCTCAGAAGGAAGGGCCCATGGGGTCCCTTTCCCCACCAGCCTCCACGTCTCTCCTTTGAACACAGGCTATACTCCTTCTTATCCAGGAGGGACAGAGTTCATCTCTCATTGAGGATCTGGGCATTTTCCGTCTTGTTTTCTAGTTGTGTTTCAACTCTTATCTCGTCTGCCAGATGTCTAGCTCTGGGAACTACCCAACCCTGTGACCCCAGGACAGAGGAGAACAAAACAAGCTCCCAGTAATGAACAGATAAGAAACTAGCCCATTACCTCTGGGGTCTCTTGGTTATCATTAGAAACAAGGGCTCCAATTCCAGGTGTTCCCTCCAATCTCCCAAACAAGATCGCAACAGATATCAAATAAATAACATGCATACCACTATTATCAAATTTGCACCCATGGCAGACATCAGCAATCAAACCCAGCTCTCCTCCCCGCACAGCTAGGATGGAACTTGGGAATCACCCTCAATACCATACTCTAGGAACTCCATACTTCCAGGGCAAAGACACACGTGAGACGGTCGGTCATGGACCTGATAACACGATGACGTTCAAAGAGCGAAAGTGACATCACTGGGATCCCCTCTCCCCTGGCTGGCTTGTGATGCTCTTGGCAGCAGGACCTGGAATTTCTGGGTCCAACTCTGGACTGACCCAACTGGGTTGGCCAAGGTTGGGGGTGTTGTGGGTCTGAGACCTACGGGGTTCGGTAAAGTCTCAGAGCTGGGCCACAGAACCTCTCAGAGGCTGTACAAGTGACCTCACGGTAGGCCATTGGTTGTCCATCAGAGTGAGTCACCTCTTCCCAGAGCAAGAGCCCCACCAGCACTCCTGTAGGTCTTCTGAGTCTCCATCTCTCCATGTTTGCCTTGCCCAGGAATGCTAAGCTCTCCGATGGTGGTTTTCTTGTCCCCCATGAGCCTCAGACCTTCTAGGCCTAACAATGTACCCAGCAGCCCCCAGGGAGCCTTCAAAGGCCCTGGCCTCAGTGCAGGTGGAGAGGAAAGAGCAGAAGTGAGACCATGCCATCTGGGGAGAAGAAAGTCCCCTGCCCACCCTTTCCCCTCTCTAGAAGGTCCTGCGGGAACTCGGGGATGCTCTTATTACCTGCCACCTTTCAGTCCCACTCCACCTGGGAGCCAAGTCCCTGCCCCTAGGGTCACCTGGGGCCACCGCCTGCACACCCGTCTGTAAAGATAAGGCCAGGCCTGGGAGATGGAGCCTGAGCTCAGGAGTCCACCATCAGTGATCTGGGGCCCTATGTTCATTCTGTCTTCCACCACGACCAGCTCTGACCACCTGCAGGCCTCAGTTTCCCCTCTGTCAAATGACTCCTCTCCCTATCTACCTCCCAGGGTGCACCCCACAACTTTGAGTCCTGGCTGACATTGGGGATTCAGATTTCTCTGGTGCTGGGGCTCAGTCCTGCTTTCAAAGATGGATTTATTTTGTGTGTATATATGTTCTCTTTCAAGGTCTGCCCTCCCTCCCCCGAGCGCCGGGTGGAGCCCAGGTAGGGGAGGGCCAGCTGGTTGCTGTTCCCACGCCCTGGGGAGCACACAGTGCAGACAGGAGTATGTGGCTTGGCTTCCCAGGGAGAGGGCAGGAAGTGCTTCAGGTGGGGGCTGGCTGGGGAGGCTTTGGGTTTGACCTTGTGGTGAGGTGGTGACCCTGCCTCAACACAACTACCCTGGCCAGGAAAGGGGGATGGGTGGGAAACCAAGGCCCCTCCCTTCCCAGGTTCAGGCTCCTACACGACTTTGGTATGTGAATATTTCAGAGCCATTTAAACAAAAAGAACTGGAGAGAGAAAGCCTGATGCCATTCAGCAGACACAAAATCACAAGAAATAAAAATAAGCAAGGGTTGGGGGTGTTTCTCAGTGGGTAGAGCATTTATGATAGAGCATTTATGGTAGACCCTAGCATTTATGATGTCCTGGATTTGATCCCCCAGCACCACACAAACCTGGCACGGTGGCACACACCTGTAAATCCAGATCAGAGAGAGCGGGAGACAGTGGGAGCAGCAGTTCAAGGTTATCCTCAGCTATGTAGTGAGTTTAATGCCAGTCTGGGCTACATGAGACCCTGTCTTAACATACATATAGTGCAACTCACCTCTCCCCCATATACAACCAGGCACATCTCTCCTTAGCTGAAGACTTTTAGCACCGGATTAATTCAGTTAAAGCAAACCAGGTCCCACAGCCTGTACACACTCGGGCTTCCACAGAAGTCCAGTTCCTGCCTTGGGGCCTTCGTACAGTTTGTTCCCGTCCAGGCATGCTGCCTCCCCACCCCGAGTCTCAGTATCAGGCCAGGCTGGCCTATCACAATCTGCACACCTCAGCCCTCCAATTGCTGGGGTTATAAGTATGCGTCTCCATGCCTCTTGCTTCTTTCTTCACCACCCCATTTATTTATTTTGTGTATATGTACGTGTGTGCATGTACCATGGTGTGCATATGGACGTCAGAGCACAACTTCCCAGAGTCCTCTTTTTCTACCACATGGTTCCCAAGGATTGAGTTCAATTTGTCAGGCTTTGCAGTAAGCACCTTTACCTGCTGAGCCGTCTTGCTGGTCCCCTGATGTGGAATATTATTTTAACTCGGCAAAGATGTGTTACATTTGTTTATGCTGCATTTGTTTAATTACGTAAAGATGTGTTACATCTGTTTCATCTTGCCTGCTTAAGGCACCCAATTGGTCTAATAAAAAACTGAGCGACCAATAGCTAGGCAGAAAAGGGATAATAGGTGGGGCTGACGGGCAAAGAGGATAGAGGAGAAATCTTGAGAAAGAGAAAGGAAGAGGAGAGAATGAGGAAGAAAAAGAGGGACATGCCCAGGGCAAGAAGCTAGGCAGCCACCAGACAGACAAGCAAGGTATAGAGAAAGAGAGAATGAATAAAAGAAAGAAAAAGGAAGGAAGAAAGAAAGGTAAAGAGCCTCGAGGCAAATGGTAGAAAAAAATGAAGCTGGTTAATTTAAGTTAAAAGAGCTAGCTAAGCCAGGCTGTGGTGGTGCATGCCTTCAATCCCAGCACTCGGGAGGCAGAGGCAGATGGATTTCTGTGAGTTCGAGGCCAGCCTGGTCTACAAGAGCTAGTTCCAGGACAGGCTCCAAAGCCACAGAGAAACCCTGTCTCAAAACAAAACAAAACAAAACAAAAAACCAACCAACCAAACAGACAACAACAACAACCAAAAAACCAGCTAGAAAGGAGCCTAAGCTAGGCTGAGCACTCAAAACTAATAATAAGTCTGCCTGTCATGATTTGGGAGCTGGTTGGTGGCCCAAAAGAAAAAGCCTGGAACAGCCCCCCTTTTTTGAGATAGGGGTTCCCTATGTAACCCAAGATGGCCTCAAACTCCCAGCAATCCTCCTGCCTCGGTTTCTGGAGTACTCAGATTAAAGGTGTGCACCACCATGCCTGGCTCTGGCTGGCTTCTTTAATCTCACTTTCTCCTTGCACAAATGCAACTTTTTAAAGAAAAATTATACCCGTCTTAAAAATAATGCAATAAATTAAAAAGCCACCACTGCCACCCTTCCCTTTCTGTGGTCCCGTCGCAGCGCTAAAGCTGCCTTCTAGCCTATTCTAGGATGCGTTTCTTTTGGGTTCTGTTTGTCTTGATGAGGCTGTAAGCTCCTGGATGGCAGGGACTGCCTGCTGTGTCCCAGGGTCCCCCATGATGCCTGCCATACAATGGTTCTTTAATAAATGGGGAATTTGATTGACAGAGGTAGGTCATGCTGGGAGCTGGGAAAGATGTCCGGTTAACACGGTCATGGCATGGGCAGGGCTAACACGAACAGAGGAGTGAAGGAAATAAGCCAGTCATGGGCCACAGTGTATCCCTGAGGGCCTGCAAGCAAGAAAAGGCTTGTACAACCCAGGTGTTCAAACAGCGCCTGTCCGGTGCCCGACACCTGTTCAGTTGGCAGAGTTGCACAGGCTAACAGGGAAGGGGGAGCAGGGTGCAGCCTGGGAAACACAAGGGGTGCAATGGGAGCTGTTGCCGTGGGTTTCTATGATGGAGATAGGCAATGCTGTCGGAGATGAGATTGGGGACACGGGGTGTGCTCTGTAAACAGAATCAGGCCTGCAGCTGTCCCGATGTGGGGCGGAAAGTCTGACTTGGTTCCTCTGCCCTGCAGCTGTGTTCCACAGCGATGGACACTGACCTCCCGTGAGACAGGGCGGATCTTCCCACCCTGTGTATCCCCCAGGCCCACCCTGCCAGCTGGCTCCTGGCCCCAGCACAGGGAGAATGGAAAAAACCATGGCCTGTCACCACTGGCTGTGTGACTCTGGGCAGGTTGATCCCCCTCTCTGGGCCTCCCTCCTGGTCCCCCTCCAGTGACGATGTGAGAACCACAACACAGACCAAGAAGTCCTTGACCCCTCTGCATGCTGATCACACCCAGTAGGTGTGAGGATTTCATACACTGGTCAGCCCTGGACAGGAGTAGGGTGGGACCGTGTGTGTGAGGTGGGGAAACTGAGGCTGAAGAGGTGAAACTACTTCTGGAGGTCACCCCAGCTTGAAGGTGGTAAAAAAAAAGGAGAAGGGAGGGGCTGAGAGGAAAAGGAATGGGTGGGGGCGGGGCATGGAGAGCTGTGGAGGGAGACACAGAGACCCCCAGGACCTAAGTGCTGGATCCCGGAATCCCAGAGCCGATGAGGATGGATGCAGCGGCCAGTGAGGGCCTCACCCAACATGGCCATGTCCTCCCAAGAGGAGGCAACATAAGGAAATCAGGGGACAGGATACCCTGAATCTGAGGGGTAGGACCTAGGGGAGAGCCAGCCCCACCCCATCCTCAACTTTGGGTTTCTAGACTCAGGAGCTCAGAATTCAAATTCTGTAGCTCAAGCCCTTGGGTTGGTGGGTGAAGGCAAAGACTCAGAAGTAAGGGCTGTAAGGGGCCGTGGGCTGGCCGGTGGGGGCTGCCTGATTTACGGAGACACCCACAACTCTTTCCTAGTCTAGTTCACAGGACAGGACCAGGGGTTGGCCAACGGGTCCCTCCCCATCCCTCTCCCCTGGGACCCATGCATACCTCATACTGAGTCAGGGGTTTATTTCTTGGGGCTTCTTGGAGAGGAGGATTAGGGAGTCTTGACATAGACTCGTCAGGCTGAGAGGGGGGTCTGCATGGCTGAGTGGGACAGGAGTGGGGTGTATCGAATGACCAATACCTCCAGGAGCTGGTGTTCTCCTCCCCATGGCCCTCTCTAGCTCAAGCACACTCTAGGGCTCCCAGCTGCTGGAGACACTATCCCCAAACTCTCTCGAGGTTCCCTAGTTGGCTCTAACCCCCCATTCAGACAACTGTTTTCCCCATTCACTAAGGAGGCTGTACCTCTGTGTGGTTTCTAGAACCTTCTAGGTATGTTCAGCCTCCACTCCTATGCACCTGAAATGCCCATCCTTTCTCCTAGGTACAGACAGAACATCCCAGCACCTCCCTGGACACACCGTGTTCTCTGAACTCCCTAGAAACACATGCTCCTCCCCATGGTGGCCTATCCCAACCACCCACTCCCTCTAGACCACACATTACCCTGTTCCACCATCTCCCTAGACCTCCCTGCTCCTCCTAGGACTGTGCCCACCGACTCCCTTGATCACCGTGTGTCTGTCTTCTGTGTGGTTGGGAGAACTCAGTCCTCCCCAATCAGCTCAGCCTTGTGAGCTCACACCCAGGGCACACTTGTGGATAAGGAATACTCGTCAGGAAAAGCTGAGTGACTTATATCGTGTGTCCCAAAGGAGTGGCTCCCAGCACTGTCCTCAGTGACTCATGAAGTGTGTGCAGAAATGGGGTCCGTGACACAGCTCAGAAGGTAAAGGTGTCTGCTGCCAAGCCTGATGACCTGAGAGCTATGCCGGGGGTCAGTACAGAAGGGGAGGGAACTCCCGCAAGCTATTTTTTGATCTAGACACACATGATTTGGAATGCACACGCACACACACACACACACACACACACACACACACACACACACACACCACCCACCACCAAGTCTCGTTGAAGCAAGAGACTAGTTCCCTCTGGCCTGCTTTCAAGCCAGGTCATTTCAGTCCCTGGAGGTCAGCTTGGAAAGTAACATTAAGAACCCAAAGTAACTGCGATGTTTCTTTCAAGAAACTTGCTACTACTCCAAGGTCACAATGGCCTGGAGCAGGTGAAACTCCTATGCTCCCAAAACTTCTTTCAGAAAGGCAAGACGGCTCAGATGGTAAAGGGGGCTTGCCATCAAGCCTGACATCCCGAGTTCGATTCCTTGCCCACAGTAAACAAAACGCCCATCACTGGCTCTGTTAGTCTGGGCTGAACCCCTGCTCTCCTGGGTGATACACAGAAGGTATCTCTCTTTTATGGCCTCTGGAATTGTCTTGGGGAAGGTGTCATGAACTGACACTGAGAAAGTTTAGCAGATAATAAAATATATTGGGGTTAGGAAGATGGCTCAGTGGGTCAAGTGCTTGCCACACAATGATGAAGATTTAAGTTCCATGGCTCCGGAAGGTGTGTGTGTGTGTGTGTGTGTGTGTGTGTGTGTGTGTGTAATAGACACTGGCAGTCATGGTCCCCAAGAGTTTATTTGCCAACCAGCTTAACCAGATGGTGAGCTGGGACACCTGTCAGCTGTAAAGGGGATAATGGTGGTCTCTGCCTCATGGGGTCCCGCTGTCCAGCTTGCTAATCTGCTCCACCACAAAGCGAGTCCGTGAGGGGTAGCCCACACCAGTACGTTTTTCACCCTAGCCTTGGCCCTGGTAGGCAGTGGCCCCTGGGTGCCCTTCCGGAGGAGATGGGGACTTCTTACCCTGGCGGGATGGAGGCGCGTGCGCTGACACTGGTGGCTCGCTGGGGTCCTGGCCGGCTGAGGTTATTCTGGCCGGTGGGCGCTCCGTTGGGGGCGCTGGGACTCCTCGGGGGAACTCCTGGAGGAGGTGCGGGCTCCGTGGGGACGGCGGCAGGTGCGGCCCAGAGCGCGGCCCCAGCGAAGGTGGCGCTGGGGCGCACAGCGAGCGCACCCGGGGGCCCTCCTGGCGGCAGCGGTGGAGGGGGCGGTGGGGGCGCTGGAGGTGCTGCTGGCGCAATGGGCGCTTTGCGGCGCTGCGATGCCAGGATGGCGTTGGAGGCGGCGCGCGTGCTGTTAACCAGCAGGCACTGCTGACAGGAGCAGGGCTGACCCGAGTTGGCTCCCACGGGCCAGGACTGCGACTTGGGGATGGAACCGACCGTGAGTGGGTAGGCCAGGTCCAGGCGGCGGCGCAGGCGGCGGCGGCGGCGCGTCTGGCGGTTCATCTGGGACATGCTGTTGAAGTAGATGAGGTAGCAGAAGCCGAGCGACGAGAGGTCGAGCCACGGGTGCTGCTTCTCGTACGCGTTCTGGATGGTGATGCAGATGTCCATGTCGTAGGCCGTCCACGCGCCGCCATCGTTTTCCCACTCCCACACGATGCCCTTGCCAGGAGCTGACGATGGGTCATAGAAGTTGCGTCGCACTGGTCGCATAGTGCCTGCGCTCAGAAAGGAGAGGTGTGTCAGCACAGACCCCTAAGGGTACCTTCGGGGCCAGGAAGTGGATCTGTGCAGACAGGAGGGTCAAGACAGAGGGACTGGGCCAATGAGATGGCTCAGCAGGTGCTTGTCACGGAGCCTGACAACATGGTTTCAATCTCATGATTCCAATCCAATCACATGTTGGAAGGTGAGCCTCGGCTCCTTCAGGCTGTGATCTATCCTCCAATAAACTAATAAATAAAAGCAATAGAAATTTAAAAGGCATGGGGGCTGGGAAAGAAGCAGGCAAGGCCCAGTCAAAGTGTGGGGTTTCAGGTTCATGAAGGGGTTATAGAAAGCCAAGGAGGAAAAAGAGCAAGGGGTTGGCCCTGGAGAGCCAACCCAAGCTCTGCAGGGGGAAGGCAGGCCTGGAGGTCCTGGTTATCACAGGCTGGAGGCGGTGAGAACAGCAAAGGTGGATAGTGGCCACCCAGAGAGCGAGAGAGGCCCATCTACTGGGCAAGCTCCCTCCCGGACCCTCAGGGTGCCCCCAGCCGGAGCACTTCTGGGTTCCAGCTTTCACACAGGACGCATTGGATCCCACACTTCTCCCACTGGTCCACTCATTGGGCCACGTTTTCACTCCTTACTTTATTCAGCCACGCCTGCATTCACGCCTGGTGTGCCCTTTCTCCTTCCCTCCCCTGCTTTTCCTTTCTTCTCCCCCCTCCCTCCCTCTGTCCCTCGAGAGACAGTCCCAGCCCCACAGCTCTGTGGTATCCTGGCTTACGGTTCACTAGTGTTGTGGCTCCCCCTTGCTTTGCTCTGCACTGGCTGAAGTTGTGCCTGAGAGCACACTCTTTTTTTTTTTTGTTGTTCGTTTTTTTTTTTGTTTTTTTTTGTTGTTGTTTGTTTGTTTGTTTGTTTTCTGAGACAGGGTTTCTCTGTTGCTTTTGGAGCCTGTCCTGGAACTCACTCTTGTAGACCAGGCTGACCTCGAACTCACTGAGATCCACCTGCTTCTGCCTCCCAAGTGCTGGGATTAAAGGCGTGAGCTTCACTCTTGAGGAAGCTGAGGGAACCAGTGATTGACAGTGCAGGCTGCAAGATGTCCCAGGATCTAAACTGGCTCTGGGCTGCCTGGCCCAGGTATCACAACACAGAAATGACTCTCCTGGGCTTGCAAGGCCACACCTGCTGCAGAGCTGCCCCCCCCCCCCCCCGTGCCTTCCTAGGCCTCTGTGGACCTGATGGCAGTTAACACAGATCGTCCCAGACAGGGCCTGGAATCTGTGACCTAAGAACCAAACCTCTGGGCGTGTCTAGGAGGGAGTTTCCGGACTGGGTTGGTTGAGGTGGGAAGACCCACCTTGGATGGGGTGGCACCATCCCTGTGGGCTGGGGTCCTGCATTGCATAAAAAGGAGGAAGGGAGCTGACCAATGGTGTTTGTCTCTCTCTGCTTCCTCGCTGTGGAGGCCGTGTGACCAACCCTCTCAGACTCCTGCGATGACAGACTGTACCCCCCGCCCCCCAACTGTGAGTCAAAACAAGCCTTAGGCATTGTGTCATGGCATCGAGACAAAGAATCAATATGCTGGCCTCGCCTTGACAGCGGTGGGGTGCTCCCTGGTCCACTGCATCCCTCACCTGCTGGGAGGATTTGAGGGGAACCTCAGTGCAGCATCTGTGTGAGGCACCAGGGATTTGAAGCAGACAGCCCTCACCTCAAGTTCCCATGTCGTGACTATACAGCTCTGTAACCACATTCGGGTGACTTCCTCCGTCAGCCTTGGTTTCTCACCAGGGAAATGGGCCAGGTGGGCAGAGCTACCGGGGCTATGGGCGGATCCTGCCTTCACTTTGATGCCGTTAGCTCCACCCTCTCTCCTGAGAACCCATGTGGGTCCGTGTAGCCTCTTTGACAGCTCTGTTGCCTGATTCTCTGCTGCTGTAAGCCACTGTGACTCCTGAGCTTGGGCCACGGCAGTAGACTCATGCCTTTGTCCCCACCGGGGCAGCCAGCAGCCCAGATCACTCCCATTCCTGTAGAGCTCAGAGTCCTCTATGGCTTCCAATTACCTGTAAAAACTGAGGTCCTCATGATGACCCAGCTCTGACCTGGTCTCCCTGCTGCTCCCAGGGTCACCCCAAACTCTGTGTGGCCTCAGGGCATTTGCACTGACTCTTTCCTCTACCTGGATTATGACCTGGCCACCCTCAGACTCTTTTAATCCAGGTCTGTTTGGACATCACCGGTTAGGACCCCTGTCTCATTGTTCCCCATTTCTGGTACCTGCTCACTCTGGCCATGACAGGCTCTTTCATGCCCCCACCCATCAATCAGCTCAGGTCCACAGGGGGCTTCTCTGCTTAACCCTCCAGCTCCCTCGCCCCCACTTTGGGCACGGTGACTCACACAGTGGGTCCTCACAACGTGAGATGTTTTTACAGCCAGATGCTGGGAGGTTGACCCTGTCTGACTGTTTCTCACTGTGTTGCTACTCAGGTTTCAAATGCCTCATCCTCTGCCTTGCCTTTTAGAAGGTTGTCCCTGACAACAGCACAGGCCCTGAGGACTGGGGGAAGTTGAGGCACAGAGCTGCATTTGTTGATGGGAGAGGGACAGGACGGAAGGTGCCAAGAAACAAGGTCCCTGTACAGCAGGAATGGCCCAGGCAGCCACAGGAAGACTCCCCAGGGCCCAATGCTTATTTATTGTAATGGAATGCATATCGATTTTCTGTGGTTTTCTCTGTCCTCTTGCTCCTGCGTACTAGACTCACCCGCTCAGTACCTCAATTCCAGCATCTGCAGAATGAGGGGCTGTGAGCGAGAGGAACCTTAAGTGCTGTGGTCAACTTTGCGGTGACAGGAGGGGCCATGTCCCTTGGATGGGAATTGCCCCCCTGAGCCCCCTCTGCTGCCCAGGTCCTGAGTCAAAGGGGGTTCAGGGACAGAATGTGTGAGAGAAGTGAGGGAGAGAAGCTGCCAATAGACTGGAGAGCTTGATGAGAACCCTGGCTCCTCACACAGCCTGGGTTCGTATGTGTAAAATGTGGGTATCGATACCTACGCCAGGAACTTCTGGGGGACAAAATGAGAGAAGGCATGGCAGGTGCTTAGCACATGACTTAGCATAGAGAAGCGACCGACGAGCGTTGGCTATGACGGCTGCTATCGCACACTTGACCCACTTCCAGAGTCCCCACCCAGTGAACTCCTAACCGTTGCACTGAGCTCCCTGTGCCCAGCCCCTCCAGCGAGGCGTTAGTTCTGTTGCTGAAACCCGCACGTGTGGCTGCTGTACTCTGTCATTGAATCATTTCTGTTTTTGTCTCCTGAACTGGCTGATAACTTCTGGGAGTCACAAAGGCCAGATCAGTGTCACAGTTTCCCAAAAACCTGCCCCGAAGGAAGAAGGCAACTGAAACCAAGGCCTGTGGAGTGGAGGGGGAGGAGAGGGACCAGGCCTGGCAGAGAGGAGCAGTGGGGAAAGGGCTCTAGAGATTGCCTTGACCACTCTGCCACAAAGGATTATGGGAGATGCTGGCCAGCCCACATCTGCTCCCCCGGGCTCTGTTTACCAGGCATGGATTTTCTTGCCTGTTTAGTGGTGGTTATTAAAGGCAGTGTCCCTGGAGTCCTTTTGAGAACGTATTGGAGCCTGGAGAGCTGGAGTAATTAGGGCGGCTGTGCCTGCCCTACCAGACCCTGCACTGCTGTGCCCGCTGCTGCCCCTCCACACACCCCTCCAGCCCAGGGTGGCCATGAACCAGGGGGGCGTGGGGAGGGGAGGCAGCTGGCTCCCAGTGTCTGCTTGGACTTGGATCCTGAGATTTCCTAGCTGTGCTGGTCTCCTCCATGGTGGCCTTGGCCTAGATTTGTGAGCAGAACAATGAGCTGCAGACTAGGCGCTCAGTGCATGAGCCTGGGAGATGGGCCACTGCTCGGGCTTCTCCAGCCCCGGGCTGGCCACCGGGAGCGGGATCCCAGGGCAGCCAGCCCCTGTGCAGGACTGTGCTGGGCCTGATGTTGTGCCAGCTTTTGTGATTGCTGTCCAGCAAGAATGGGCAATTGAAAAATTGCTGGTGAGGGGCTGGGGGCCAGTGTCTGCTGGAGGCTGCAGGGAGATGATAGCCAGACAAGGGGAGAGAGACAAGGAGAGAGACAGAAAGACGGGGTGGGGTTGGAAGGACAGAAAGACCAGACACACAGAAAGACCAATAGTCAGTGACAGATATATACGAGAGACAAAGACAGAGACAGACAGGCAGAGGGACAGAGACAGAGACACACAGACAGATAGGCAAAGAGAGAAACAGGGACACACACAGAGAGAGAGGAGGGAGCAGAGAGAGCAAGAGAGACACAGAGAGACAGAATTTACTGTTAGAGGCAGCAAGGTCTCTGTGGGAGCCTGAGAAGCAGGTACTGACTACCTGCTAAACAGAAGCTGAAAGCCTAGGGGCTGCCCAGCAGCATGGGGGGGTGGGGGATGAAGGCTGAGGTAGAGACGGGGGCTGGGGATAGCACCACTACAGAGCATCAGTTTGTGTCACTGTATGCCCTCAGGAATACATAGAAGTCCAGCCCGGCACTGATTGACTTTGCTGAGTACTTACTGTGTGACCCCTACAGGCTCATTGCTCTTCCCTCCCTCCCTCCCTCCCTCCCTCCCTCCCTCCCTCCCTCCCTCCCTCCCTCCCTCCCTCCCTCTCTTCTTAGGTCACACAGACCTGTCCCTTTTCACATTTGAGGAAACCGGTCTAGCAAGGGGAGAAAGGGTGAGAGTTGAGGGCTGAGCAGAGCAGGGGAAGGGCAAGTTGCAGTATGACTTGCTTCCTAAGGCTTCCAACCTAGCTGAGAGGTACCCTAACGTAGAATTCCTCCACTCACGGGGATCTCACTACCTCCGTTTGCTTTCCTACCTGGATAGCACCCCCCCACACACACCTAGAGGCACAATGTTGGGGGGGGTGCATCTTCCCCAAGCCCTAGCTCTTTAGAACAGAGTGGCTTTGTGAATACAGGTAGCCCTTGTTGGCTCCTCTGACACGGAAAAGTCTCCAGCAGGGGCCTCAGTTAGGGGCACCAAGGCCTGGTGGGATGGAGGGCCCGTGGGAGACAGCCACGGACATCCTATCAAGTGGGGACCTCTGCCCGGGAGTGAGTTCTGAGTAGGCTGAGCAAGTTGAGCATCTCTGGATGCCAGGCTTGAGGAGCGATGAGGGATCTTCAACCATCCCAGAAACGAGTGGCACTCATTCTCTGTCCAGAACTTACACGTCCCCCACCCTGTCTTCAGCCACACTGTGAAATGGAGCTGGCTGCCCTGGGTTCAGCTGAGTTTGCACAGGTGCTGGGCAGTTCTGGGACACACACAAGATCACCTGCAGTTCCCTCGTTCAGTCGGCTCCAGCCCGGGGCCACCTGCCTTCTGCGGGCTGCTCCTTCACCTGTCCATTCACAAGTCCTTGTCACCACGGGAAAAACTGAGGCTCACAGGCTCCATAGCAAGTAAGAGACATGGCTGAGGCTGGAGCTAAATCCCAGGCTGGAGTATCACAGCTTCGCAACTCAAACTGGCCTCAGGGCTGGTGGGGCCACCTGCAGCAACGACAGTCTTCTGACATCATCTCCTCAGGGGCGTTCATTTGAAAAATGGGGAAACTTAGGCTCCTCAGGCATACATAGAAGTCCAGCCCGGCACTGATTGACTTCGGTAGAAACAGCCGGCTCTGGGTCAAGGGCCTCCCGCTCCACCCGCAATCAATGAACCTGCAGATTCTGTTTCCTTCCGATTGCTCCCCTGAGACTCCCACGCCTGGCTCTGGCCCGTTAGTGGTTTGGGCACGGGGCTGCCCAAGCTCCCTATGGGGGGTGGGGAGCTGCTGGCGGTGGGACAGGGAGGACTCCGGCCCCCAGATTTCCTCCACTCTGCTCGGCCTCTGAGGGCCCAAAGCTGCGGCAGTGTGTGGGGTCCTTGTGATCCTCACAACCCTGGGGCCTCCCTGACACCAATTCCCACTCCATGCCCCAGGATTCAGGTGCCCTGGCTTAGCAGCAGCCAATGGGAAGTGGAGGGGAAGGAAATCAAGGCCCTGAATCCTCCTCCCCTGGATCCCCCACGCTGTTCCTTCCAGCCTGTGAAATGGACACAGTACTTAATAATGGTATACTCGGGGGCTGCCACCTGCCAAATCCTGTCTAGAACGTTCTCCCGTCTTCCCAGTTTCCCTCCCTTCTGAGTTTAACTTTCTTGGTTCAACTAGGTCCTGGAATCGTCTCCACCATCTGAAAGGAGAATCAGGACCACACCCCCCCCCCCCCCCGGCTCCCTCCCACCTTGCATTCTCTATCACTATGTGACTATGTGACTATGCGTCACTATGTGACAGGGTGTCTGTGTCCCCTTCAGTCTGGCCATGCCCCTTACTCAGAAGGTTGGTCTGGTTTTCTCAGCCTCTTTCGAATCTCAGCACAGTCAGTAGCACAAAGTCAACCCTGTGGAAATGATAGACTGAATATGAGCAGATGAATGACGTAACGAATAAATGATGCAATGAATGAATGACGTGGTGTGTGGATACGGATGTTGCTAAGCGGGCCATTCCCACGGCCAGGCTGGAGGCTCTCACTGGAGAGAATGTGAGCTTCCTCTGCTCACCCACTGCTTAGGATGAGAAAAAAAAAAATCGTGAGCCACATTTAAAAACTGGGAGTGTAGGCAGGCATAGTGGCGCACGCCCTTAATCCCAGCACTCAGGAAGTGGAGGCAGGTGGATCTCTGTGAGTCTGAGGCCAGCCTGGTCTACAGAGCGAGTTCCAGGCCAACCAGGGCTACACAGACCCTGTCTCGAAAAACAAACAAACAATCCAACAACAACAAAATCAACCAACCAACCAAAACCAACTTGTGGGTAAAGGATGCATGCTAGCTCAGCTTTCCAGATCCTCAGATATCCAGAGATGTGGCTACAAGGTTCAGTTTCCTTAGTAACAGGTAGCCAGAGCTGGGTCAGGGCCACCCTGTGCAGACTTCAAGAGTTTTTTGTTAGTTTGGGTTTTTTGTTTTGCTTTGTTTTGTTTTTCCGTTTGATTTGGTTTCCCCCTGTTTGAGATTGGGTTTCACTACATAGTCTAGGCTGGTATCAAACTCAAAATCCTTCTGCCTTGCTGGGCGGTGGTGGTGCACACCTTTAATCCCAGTACTCAGGGTGGCAGAGGCAGGCAGGTTTCTGTGAGTTCAAGGCCAGCCTGGTCTACAGATCGAGTTCCAGGACAGGTTCCAAAGCTACACAGAGAAAGCCTGTCTTGAAAAGAAATCTGTCTGCCTTAGCCTCCAGATGTAATACTGGGTTCAGCACCTTCAAGAATCTACTGAGCACCTACTATCTGCCATGGACTGGTGAGCAAGGTAATCCTAAACATGCACTGTTATCTAGTTAGGCAACTGAATTTTCAGCTTCTGCACAGATGGGGAAACTGAGTTCTAGAGAGATAAACTTGTCTGAGATCACCTTGTTAGAGTTTGAACTCAGGTTAAGGGTTTGAGTGGGGCCAGGCCACTCACACTTTGAAGGGAACTATCCTTCATCTCTCTGCCTCCATGTGGTCACTGACCTGAGCTCTGATACCCTTTGTGGACCCCCACTAGAGCCCAGGAGAGAGGGACAGAGACTCACAGGGGCCGTGGTACTGTCACTGTGGAAGAGGTAGCCACTGGGTTGCAGGTGTGGGCAGGCTGTCTTGGCAGCCACTTCTGATGGCTGGGTCCTTTGTTCTGCAGTTCAGGGTGCCGGGCTACAGGGCTCCCTGCCAGGCTCCTTCGTGTACCCAGTCACTGAGTGCCACTGCTGTCTGGGCAGGTGGAGGTGGCAGCCTGGAGCAGCTCCAGAGAGACTGTGGGAGGAGCCCAGAGAGGCTCTGCCATGGAGGCAGGGCAAGAGCACAGCCACGTAGCATCTGGAGGAGGCCTAGCCCCGATCTGGCATTTGTGTAGGCTTCGGGTCAGCGATAGCCTCATGTCCTGGACTTCTATGGTGCTTGGCTTCCCATATTATCCTCACCCCACCAGAGCTGAAGTACTGAAAAGCTGAAGGCAGGATTTCTGTGTCTTCCCTGTTGATTGTGACATCCCTAACACCTGCACACAATAGACATTCATTAAATTCCTTTTTTTTTTTCGGACACAGGGTCTCACATAGCCGAGGCTGACCTCAAACTCTCTATGAAGCTGAGGATAACCTTGAATTTCCGATGCTCTGCCTCTGCTTCTGCCTCCCTAGTGTTGGGATTACAGCTGTATCCCTCCATGCCTAGCTCCTGCAGGGTTGGGAATCTCATACAGGGCCTTGCGCATGCCAGGTAACGTCACTAACTGGGCCTCACCACCACTCCCGTGGAATGAGTGAAGGCTGGACTGTCTGGCTGTATCACAGATGAGGAAGCTGAGCGTTGGGGGTTGGAGGGGCCTTGGCCGACGTCACAGCTTCTCGCTGTGCCCAGTGAGCTTCTGGACCAGACCTGGGAGTCCTGTCCTCACACAGGGCCTCCCAAGGCCGTCTGTGTTAGGGTTGGGGTCCTGTGCCCTTGGTTGAGTGGGCTCAAGGTTGTGAGTATCTAGGGAGCAAGGCTGTCCTAAGGACTGGCCAGTGCTGGGTGTGACATTGTCGTTAGTGGCCAGGTGGAGGCAGGCGCATAGGTGTATGGGCATGTGGGGAGGCCCCTGGGGTCCCCGAATGAAGAGGGGTGCCCCCAAACTCCCACTCTCCCCTCTTCTCCTCTCTGTGAGAGCCCCACCCTCCCTCCAACTCCTCATCCTCCTCCATCAGGTCCTTCTTCCTCCATCCCAGCCACGCCCCTTCTCTATCACCTTCTCTTCGCTCCCCTCCATCAGACCAGCTCCACCACTGTCGCTTTCAGTGCCTCCTCAGAGCCCACAGCTACCAGAGGGGAAGGAAACAAGGCAGGGGACACCGTGACCCAGGACCCTCCCTACACACTCAGGATCCTCATAAGCATCCAAAGGATCACACAGCAGGCCTGAGGGTGCAGGCTTTGTCCTGGACAGGAGTTCCCATCTCCCAGCTTCAGTGTCTGTGCTGTTGCTAAGGGGAGTCCTACTCCCTGCACAGAAGCCTGCCAGCCTTGGCTCACCTGTGCCAGCCTCCCAGGACCTGAGATTAATGATTCTGGTGCTGCACACTGGCTCTGGGTCCCTCGGGGCCTGGCCACTAAAGGGCAGCAGCTGGCAGCCATGTGTGCCAGGTCTTAAGGGCCCCGAGGGACCACCTTTCCTGTCTCCTGTTTGTCATTGCCTCCCTCTGTCCCCAGGTCCGAGTGGGGGGCTGCTTGCTGCTCCTTGGACCCTCACCCATGTCTGTGCACCCCCCTAGGAGCCCACATCGCCCTCCTGAAACATCAGAATGTACCTAGGTCGTTTCCTACCTAAGTGCCCATACGAAGGACGTACAAGAGTGTTCTCCAGGCTTCTCATGAAACTGTCCCAGGGAAGGATTACTCCCATTTTACACTGCAGGAAATGGAGGCCCAGAGAGGTTAAGTGGCTTGCCCACTATCACACAGCCAGCCGATGGGTTTTTATAAGCCTTTCTGCTGGCCTCAGTGTCAGAAGTGGGCTCACAAGTCATTTCCATGATGTGCTGGGATGGATTGATTTTGTCTTTCTCTCTGAGACCCCACGACCCAGCCCAAGACGGGGGTGGGGGGAGCAGCAACAATGGCCGTCCAATAGAATAGCAACAGAGTTGGGCAATCAGGAGGCTTGTGGGCCTGACAAACAGGAGTACAGAGAGGTACCATGGCCTGTGACAGGGACAGGGACGCGGGCTACCATGTGGATGGCTTAGCCAGACCTGATAGGAACCTCCTACTCCTCCTTGCTCTGGCATCAAGCCCAGCCCTAGATCTGATAGGAAAAGGCCCCACAGGTATGGGAGTCAGGGACTCAGGCCCTAGAGGCTCCATGGTAACTCAGGAAGTCCCTGCTTTAGTTCAAACCCTGACAACAAGCCCAACAGAGCTCTCAGGGGACAGAGAGAAGGAACAGCCAGCCCTCACCTTCATCCCTGAGACTTGACGTATGAGCCTAGTTTTGGTTTGAGAGCAAAAAGCTGTGTGACCTTGGGCAGGTCACTCACCTTCTCTGGGGCTTTGTCGTTCCATCTGGACTCTAAGTGTTGGCGGTGCTTTCCACAGCAACAGAGCAACAGCTGCCCTTCCTCTCTGGGTGACCTCACTCGTCCCTCTACCCCTGAGGGCAGGATGCAGGGTGAGGGAGTCCTGGCTGCCCAGGGAAGAGCTATAGCCCACCCCACTCCCAGTGCCTGCCTCAAATCTAGCATCCTGAGACACTTGAGGCATGACTTCCCGGGGAGCCTCTGACATGGCGTCTGTTTCAGCTGTCCCTTTACAGAATGGACAGGGAGGAAGATGGGAGACGCCTGTCACATAGGAGCCCTCTATCCCTGCCGGCTACAGAGATCATGGAGTCCACTATCCACAGGGACCAGATCACCCATTCTAGCTGTGTGGAGTGGGTCTGGGGTGGGGGGAGGCCCTGGGGCTGCTAATCTGTGTGATCCTGGGCAGGTGACTCACCTTCTCTGGGCTTCCGTCTTCCTAGCTGGAGTTTAAATCTTGTAGGCCTCAGACAAGTTGTGTGAGGGGGTGGAAGCCATTCCTAAGCCTTCACCCCACATCCTGGTGGCTCCTTGGCCTCCATGAGCTCACTTGGACAAGCCTCTCAAGGTCTGACTGTCGATTTGCAATCACCTAGGCTTATCTGCGTGGGAGAGCTACAGATAAAAGGGTTAAGCTTTGGGAGTCCAGCCGGGCCTAGAGGTGCTGGGCCATCATCCCCACTGACTCAGGAGACTGAGAAGCGAGGCCACAAGTTCAAGGCCAGGTGGGTAAAGCTGTCTCAAAATGAGCACTAAAGAGGGCTGTCAATGTAGCTTAGTGTGTGTGAGGTCTGGGTTCAAATCCCAGCATAGAAAAGCAAAACAAAGTCACCCACATGGAAGTACGAGGGAGACACTAGAAGGGTGTAGCTGTTAGGAATCTAATATCTGTTAGGGATCTAATATCTCACAACCAGGGGATGCACTCTCTGCCTCCATTTGGGAGGCTGTAGCCTGGAGGGTTTCAAAGGGAACCTCCCCTTTCCCTCCTCCCCTCCCCCCTCCCATGGGTAGGACTGTAAGCATCTGGGCAGCTGAATAAACAGTCCCCATGTGACAGGTCTGTCCTCTCCACTTGTCCCCAAGCCTGACATCTGGCCCCCTTCCCTTCTCTTCTCTTCCTTTCCCTTCCCTTCTCTTCCCTTCCCTTCCCTTCCCTTCCCTTCCTTCCTCTTCCGCTGGCTGCCAAGCAGAGCAGGCAGACAGACAGGACACGCGCCCGTGTGCCGCCGGCGACTGATGAGCAGGCTGTGGCTGTGTGTGTGTGTTTGCACCGAACATGAGCTCTGTCTGGCACATCCCGAGGCGTGCCTACATCATGCTGGCTGTTCTGGGGTGTCAGTCCCTGTCACACCCCATGGGCAGGATTAGAAGATGCTTTGGCAGGGTTGGGGTTGGGGTGAGCCGCAGCTGGGGGCCGACGCACCCACCCCCTGCTCCCGCACATATTAAGAATGGCGAGTAGTTTTTACATTTTCAAACAGTTGTAAAAATATAGATAATACTTTATGAGCCGTGAAAATGGCACAAAATTCAAATGTCGGTGGTGGCCACAAGTGTTTATCTCAGTCCAGTCACAGTTGTCATTTGCATATGCCTCATTTGCATATGCCCTATTTGCATATGTCCCAGGCAAGCTCATGCTCCAGTGTGGCAGGGTGTGGGACCCCACGAGGTTAAAAAGTCTACCAGCTCCTTCATCAGGGCAAAACCAGACTCACATTTCCCCACCTGAGGACAGATCAGCTTCCAGAAACCTCCAGGGACTTTGATACCAAGCAAATCTAGGCGGGAGTCATGTGCATTTTGGTGCAAGTATGCAAGTTTCGGGTTTTATGGCTTTACACTGTTTTGTTCTGCTTTTGAGACAGGCCTCATCTTTCCCAGGCTAGCCCTGGAGCTCGCTGTGTAGCCAAGGACGGACCTTTAACTTCTGGTCCTCCTGCTCTCACCTCTGTATGCTGGGATGACCGGCTGTACCGCCACGTTGCCTATGCCTGCTCTATCAACTGAGCAAAGTTCTCAGCCCTTGGCATTTGGATTTACCACCCCCTCTCCCATAGTGAGCCTGGGGTGCAGGTTCACAGTGGGGAAGGAGTTAATCTGTGCAGCAGGCTCGTTCTCTCTGCCCTGCTGGTGACATGTTGTGGAAACTGAGACCTGGGGAGGTGAGCCTCCCCCCCAGCCAGGTCCCCCAGTTGGTCAGAGAAGAAGAGAGACCTGTGCACATCTTGATTCTTTCCTGGAACTGGAACAGTGAGGGCCAGAGGTCTTTCCTAAGTAGCTCAACTGGGTCTGTCTGTCTGTCTGTGGGGAGGCAGCCCACCCTAAGTTCCCCAGGTATCCTAGTCCCTGCCCCCCAGTTCCCAGACCCTTCTCCTTGCTGGGGGTCTTGGCAGGCACCCAGAAGCCTAGTCCTGTTTCCAGCTCACAGGCCAGGTATCGCTTGAAGAAAGAGTTTGGGTGGAAGTTGGAGACCAGACCACACAGAAAGGTGCTGTGGAGAGTAAGGGAATGGATTCAGCCTGGGTTTGGGGACTTAGGAGCTGAAGTGGGGGTGATCAGACTTGAAGGAAGCCCCAGGGGAGGGCCACAGGCAAAGATACAAATTTGGGGGACCCAGGGGAGCCTGTTTCTGCTTCTCAGGACCCCCAACCTCCAAGTTAAGTCCTGGAAAATCTCTATAGCCAACACTGTGAGGTTACCGAAAGTTAAGCCAAGGAGCAGACGCCTTTTCTTCACAGATCTCACCCCATCCTCCTTTTCTCCTGAGAAGGAGCCTAGGATAAACGTCCAATTCTCAGGGTCAAATCCAAAGTCCTTCTCATCATCCAGGCCTACACCTGCACATCTGGAGCCAGTTTCTCTGCCTCCCAAACTCATTCCTTCTCACCCCAGCCGTCCTTTTTCTGGGAGCACCACGTCTTCCCAAGTACCCACATAACTCTGTCTCACAGGCTCCTACCTCCTGCTTGCTCCTGGACCACATAGGGATGGTTACTAGTGAGGGTCGTTTCTACACAGCAGTGTAGACCACAGTAGGAGGTCAATAAACATCTTTATGAGAGGCAGGACCATAGCCCATGCCTGAAGCTATGGAGACAGATATAAGGAAATGTCACATTGATGGGGTGCTGGAGATGCGTCCCCTGGGTGTCTGGATTTCTGCTGGTGTCACTCAGCCCTAGAACCACTGGACCCACACCATACCCTGCCTGGTCTTTCTCTTGAGTGTGAAGTGTGGCCACACGCTGATGTATTTTTAACGAACGTGAGTTGAAATAGTTACAGGTGGTTAGTGGCCTCCAGTCTGGGCAGGGAGCTGAAGGGAAGAGGAAGATTCTGTTGTCCCCAAGCTAGTTGCCTGCAGCAGTCACCTGGGGAAGTACTGAGGCCTCCCAAGCCCCCCATCACTGCCTCTCGAGGTCAAGTTCCCACAAGGCAAGGCCTCACTGCTCTGTGGCTGTCTTGTGTGTCTCAGAGGCCTCCCAGTGATGTGGCAGAAACTCTCCATAGAGGTGACAAATCCCCGGAAGAGGAGAGAGGGCCTGCGAGTGAGGCCATCTTTAACGTCACTGTTACTATTGTACTACAAATATGGCCACCAAGACCACCGTCAGCAGCCACCACCCACACTGTGGGGCTGCCAAGATGGCCAGCAACATCCCCCCTCCACACACACACTCCTGCATCACAGGCCAATCCTAACATTGCTCCCAGCAGGACCAACGTCCCTTCATCACCAAGCCTCCATTGTGTTCTCCTCCATCACGACCACACCCCCACCGTGGACACTACTACCCCCAGACGTCACCTGGACCACCCCCCCACCCCCCACCCCCGCACCTGCAGCCAGTTTACCATGCCGGTCCTGGACTCCCAGTTATATGGATTTTAATCCCAGCTCTGAATACATTTCATTCAGCTTCTGGGAGACTCAGTTTCTTTGCCTGTAAAATGGCTCCACTATGAATCAGAAAGACTTTCTGTCTGGGATTGGTGGTGAGAAACCAAACAACCCCTGAGTTTGATAAAGGGGTGTGTTTAAGCACTGAGAGGCTCAATGCTGGGAGAGGGGGGACTCACTTTAAAAAAATCTTTTCTGTCGCTCTGAGAGACAGAGATCTACCCACTTTGCAAGCGAAGAAACTGAGGTTCTCTTTCCCCCAAACTAATACGAGGTGGGGATGGAACCAAAGTGTTAACCTGGACCCAGTCACTTTCTCCCTTTTCCCAGTTGAGGGAGAAGGGGTAAAAGCATAATTGTCAGACAGGATCTTCAGACCCTCAGGCCCCCTTTCAGGCATGCTGGGAGGAGGATTGTTACATCCCCGCACCTCCTGTGAGTTCTACTCACCTGTATCTTGCCGGAACTGATGCATGGATTGTAGGTCGATGATGTAGGGCACCAGCTGGGCGTCCACCTGGCCCAGGACCACGGAGCCCCGGGCATCCTCCTTAAGAACATTCTCGATGTGGTGGCACACGGTGGCCGTGTAGGGTCGCCAGCGGCTGTGTTCATTGAGCCACTCCCACACCACCACCCGGGCCACGTTCTGCGGCGGGAAGCCCAGCCCGTTCACCGGCACCATCACACCTTGGCCTGGCCGTGACATGGCCGCTGCCGCCTGCGGGGCCAGGTCCCACTGTTGCTGGCCCAGCTCCTCCTGGGCCTGGGAGCACCGGGGAAGCGTCGTCCTCTCTCTCCAGGTCGGGCGGCGAGGAGTGTGGCCTCTTTTCTAGTTGGGCTCCTCTCCAAGGCCTAGAGGCCTGGGTTAGGGGGATGGGTGGCCATCCAGACGCAGCAGCAAGGACCCCTTCCCGCAGAGCGCAGCTGTTGCACACAGGGCTGCGCTCAAGGCAATGTCTGTCCTAGGTGGGGGATGTGCTCTTAGTTCCTGGGTCCCCTCGGTGCAGGTGCGGGAGTGAGACGCTTGCCCCCTCTAGGTCCGGCCTTTCCCCGCTTTTCTCTGGTTGCTTCTGTCCGCCACGCAGGGCCTTGTCACCCAGGAGGCTTTGGCCCCGGCCTGCTGCTCCCTGCGCGCTCAGCTCTGCGTCCCAGACCCCGTGCCTCGCTCCTGGGTGACTTGGTTCCGCCCCTCCCGACGGCTCCACTGTAGGGGCTCCCTTCACCCCTGCACCTCTGTCCCCTCTCCTGGACGGCCCCGAGTGGTAGCAGATCTCTCAGGGAAGGGGGCGGAACGCAGGGATCGCTGCTCTGAAGCTGAGGCTGGCGGACCCCCGGGAGGGGCGGGGGCCGTGGGCACGCCCCACCCCACTGGTGTTCGCGACCTGCAGGGGCGACAAGAAGGGGAGAGGGCCCTTTAAGAAAAGAGCAGCCCCCTCCCCCTCCCGGGAGCGGCGGTGGAGAACAATGGGGTGCCGGTGGGGGTGCGGCAGGGGGGCTCGGGGGTCCACGCCCTGCGGTCCTTTGGGTGCCTGGAGAAGAGCAGGGACGGGACCCTAGACTGTTACCCGCAGTGACCCGTGCTCGGCTGGAGCGCGTCCCCCGCCTCGAGCGACGCGCTACCGGGGCTGCGGTGTGGGATGCGGGGACGCGGGATGTGGGGATACAGGATGCTGGGTTGCATGATGCGGGGACGCAAGATGTGGGGATGTAGGATGCGGGATGCGGAATGAAGGATGAGGGATGTAGGGATTCGAGTTCAAGATGAGGGATGTCGAGACGAATGGAGGGTGCCCGGTGCAGCCCGACCCTCAGGGTCTCCTCAGGGGTCGCGTCCCCAGAGTCAGAAGAGCTGCAGGTCGCTCTGTCCCCTCCCGGAGGCATCTACCCGCGGACCCGCCTGAACCAGGGATGTGGGGTCCCTGCGCTGCTCGCTCACCGTGATCTCCCCGCGCTGGCTCCTTCCCCGCCAACTCCCGGGAGGGAGGAAGGGAGGGAGGGAGGAGACCGTTTGGCCTCCACCCCAGCCCGGACCTCGCCTGGCGAGGGCAGACCGACAGACCGACAGAAGGATGCAGCAGCCCTGGCTCGCAGACGCGTCGGACGCGTCGCCGGGATCCCGCGGGTGGAGGCGGCCTCGGGGCGGGGCGGGTGGAGGAAGGGGAGGAAACCGACCCGCCCAGCCGCTGTGACACGGGAGTCACTGAGTCCCCGGCTGGGCCCGACTCGAGGCATCGGATCGAGGCAGGGAGAAGGAACCGGGTGTGTGTTGAGGGGTCGGTCCCGGTCCCAATCTATCATCTTTGCTTTTAGCAGCTAGACCGAGCCTGGTACATAATAGGCGCTGAATACATGTTTGAATGAATGAATCTGATTTGGAGACAGTCTAAGGCCTTCTGGGGTGGATAGAGAACGGGCCCAGAAGGCCCGTTTCAGGGACAAATGGAACCCTGGAGCCTGGAGAACTCAGAAGGAGGCCCACATAGGATGAAAATCAATTAAGAGTACTGACTGCTCTTCCATAGGACCTGGGTTCAATTCCCAGCACCCACATGGCAGCTCACACCTGTCTGTAACTCCAGTTCCAGGGGGTCCGACACCCTCACACAGACATACATGCAAAACACCAATGCACAGAAAATAAAAAAGTTACAGCATTTAAAAAAATATATAAAGAGCCAGGCGGTGGTACATGCTTTTAATCTCAGCATTTGAGAGGCAGAGGCAGGTGGATCCCTGAGTCTGAGGCCAGCCTGGTCTACAAAGCAATTTCCAGGACAGCCAGGGCTATACAGAGAAACCCTGTCTCAAAAAAAAAAAAAAAAACAAAAAGAAAGAAAGAAAAGAAAATCAAGTCCCACATCACTGCAGTCTGAACAGTAACTACACTTGCACCCAGCCCTAGTTTGGCTGCAGGACCCAGTTAACCAAACCATGAAGCTTTTTCTGACAGCCACCGGCTCTTCCAGGCCAGAGGCATGGGGATGGCTTCTGTCTGTCACTGGGAACAACTGACCAGGCCTGGAGGCAGACACTTTAGAGGAAGGGAAGAGGAAAGGAGGGTTTCAAACTGAGACCCTTGCAGTCACCTGCAAACAATGGGTGTTCCATAAATGCAGGGTGTGCACTTAGGATAGCAGTTCAAGTGCTAATGGACACTATGATGAACTTCCGTCCTCTGGCAAGCTGGACACAGCAGCTGGGGACGCACACATGATCCCGAAGAGCCTGTGGCGTTTAGATTGGGGAAGAAAAGGGCCTGGCTGCCCAGGCTGTCCAGGATTGGGAAATGTGATCTAGGCAGCTGAGCAGGGTTAACGGGTCTGTTTGGGAGCCAGCCCATAGTGGCCCACACTTGCTCCTCTGCCTCCCTGAGGGCCAAGGTCAAGGGCAGGCTGCACTGGGCTCTTTCCCAGAACCAAACTGGGTCAGCAGGAGTAGTCCTTCTCTTCCACAGGCTCCCCTCGGTCGTACAGGGCCGGCTCCCAGATTCTGGAGGCCACTGGCCTGTGGGAGGGCAGCCCCCAGGTCTGCAGGGACATCCTTCCTTCCACAAGACTGGGAAGTGCTGAAATTTTAGTCCGGGGTCTTTGAATGACTTCCTGGGGGATGAGAGGCATAAAACCCAGCCTGTACCAAGGAGACACACTTGCGGAGTTATCTTTCGGAAAAGAGAGCCATTTGCGGCCATTCATTGCCACTGCCTAATGGCCACCTCCTGATAGAGGTAGGAACCCGAGGGGGTGAGTAAGACATTGGTTCAAAGTCACACAGGGAAAAAAAAGAAAAAAAAAAAACAACAACCAAAAAAAAACAAAGTCACACAAGGATTTAGAAGCATAAACAGGAGAGGAACCCAAAATACAATTTTTTTCTTTATGTTTTTTAAGGCCCACACGCACCACTACCTCCAGACAGCCTTCCTTGACTCATCTGTCTTGCTCCACGATGCCCTGTATCTCGCCATCAGCTACTTAATCACTTACATAAAACCAGTTCCTGCTCAAGAGGTGCCTACGGGCCCCCTTTAAAGTCACATCTGTGGCCTGAGCTCACTGCATGACGGATTCTGTTTATCAAGAGTCTGTTACATATAGCCCCTGGAGGTAAGACTATACCCTCATTTTACACGCAGGAAATAAGATCTCCAGAAGTTCAGAGATGGCACATGGTTTGTCCAAGTTCCCCAAAGAATTAGTGGAGCTGGTAGTTGACTCTAAGGCCTTTGACCTTCCGCGGCAAAATGCCGTCATGGTGTTTGTTGAATGACTAGTAACTGAAATCTGGCTGAATCTGGCACAGCGAGGCTTTTTGTGGGGGATGGCAAGGAAGATGGGGAGCAGGGAACAGCATCCTGTGGCTCCAGGCCCAGGAGGGGTCCTGTCTCGGGGTACAGTCCCTCCTGCCCCTGACCCACAGAAAAAGATGGGTGCAGGCTTCTGGGTTCTTCTCAGTCCCTCTCTGTCTGTCCAGAGCTGGGACCAACTGAGCTCTATCCTTCTGTGATGATGGAAACTTTGAGGGGCGAGCAGGGAGCAGAGTGGGGCCACTTTTGTGTATTTGGGGCCCTTGGAGGTAAGTCAGGGGACTTCCTTCTTGAGGCCATAGAGCTGGGTGTGGTGAAGGTGGATTAGAGGGACCCAGGAAGGGTGACCTGTGAGGCCCACCCTGGTGTGTTGATGGCCACATGTCTAAGTTGTGGCCTGGTCTCAGTGTTTCCCATCAAGGGGCAGGGAGACCAGGGTGACGAGATCCCATACCTATCCTGACGTCCACATCCAGCCCAGCGTCCGGCTATGAGTGCTGGTCTCCGGCATGTGCACGGGAATCTCCCCCAAGCGTTCTCAAAGACGGCAAGGGCACAATCTTCACCTCAGCAAGCTGAGGTTGGCCCCAGATCTGATTTGTTTTCTTGGAATGGAAAGCGTGAAACTGAGTCGGGGTGAGGGTAAGGAGGGGGAGTCAGGGGTCTCTACCTTGAGTGGTCCCGACTTGTTTGGGGCCATCCACAGTTCCGTTTAAAAAACATTTGTCCTGGTCTGGAGCGGTAGCTCAGTGGACCAAGGCACTTGCTGCCAAACCTGATCTCCTGAGTTCGATCCCTGGGGTCATTTGGGATGGCGGGGAGGTCAGCAACCGGGAGCACGGGTCTGTCTTGAAGATGATGGGGCAGAGGGAAAGAAGGAAGCAGGCTGGTGGGAGGTGAGAGGCAGAAAGAGAAAAGGACATTCCTGGGTCCCCAGAGGGGGCCAGACCCAGGGTCGGCTTCCTCTGTTACCCCTGGTATTGTATTACCCAAGACCCAGAAGTTCTACCAAGCCAGTGCTGGGCATGAGATGCTCGAAGAAAGGGGATGTTTTGAATACATCCTGTGAACCGGAGACTCTGTAAACCCAGCCGGTATTGTAGCAGGCCTTACACACCCAGGACCTGGTTATCAAGCTGTGGATCCAAGGACACAGGTACATAGGTACATGGGTCTTGATGGGTGTTCCCACTTCTTCATGAACCCCACTCTCTCTGCTCCATCATGGAGGCTGCACGACCTCTCACTATTTCTCCCTTTGGATGGAAATCTGCTGGCTGCTGGGTAAGATGGGGATTCTGGTTCTGGGTCGTTTTCTCCATCACAGAGGGAACCATCACAGAGGGAAAGGACTCGCCGAAAGAACCAGGCGGACAGTTAATGTGACCTAGGTGTGCTTGAAGTTTGTCGCCCTTGAAAGAGTTAGTCCATCTGTGGAACAGGGAGGCTTGCCAAGGGAAAGACAGAGGTCTACCCACCTGCAGGTCTTTCGCCGCTCTAGAAACTGCAGGGACAGGTACTGGGACAAAATAGGCGTTGGTGCAGAGCGCCCTCTGGTGGCCAGTTTACTTCCTTGTTCTTCGGCGGGCCACCTTTTTAGGTAATATATTTAAATGTTTCTTATTGTGGCCAAAACTGGGAACGTAAGATTTCCCCGTCTCAGTCGCAGCAGAGTTTACAGTTGATCAGCACCAAGTATGTTTCTGTTATGCAAATGACCACACATACAGGGGCTTCAGTCCCCGGACTCTTGAGTAGTGCTCCAGTATCTGTGCTCCCCATTTATTTATCCAATCACCCCACACCAAGAGCACGTGGTAAAGCGTCTCTTTGAGCCCTTGCTTTCGGTTCCTCTGGCTATGTCCGTTGTCAGTACAGAAGGATCCAAAATGACCTGCCAATGGCACTGAGCGCTTCCCTGAGGGAGTTCCCAAGTAAGAGCTGTCTTGAGTGTGGACCGCACCATCCTGTATGCTGGTGCCTGGGACAGCATGAGGGGGAAGAAGGAACTGTGGAAGCGCCGGCCTTGTCCCCTCCGGCGTGTCCCATGATTTGAGGCTCATCTCTGTTGTACCCTGTCCTCCTTGTGATGGATGGAAGCCTCGGAAGCCATGAGTCGGTTCACTCCTTCCTCCCTCAGGTTGTGTCTGTCAATTATTTTGTTCCAGTGATGGGAAAAGAGAACAAATGCTACAGACTAAGCCGTGCTCCCCCCAAATTCGTAAGCTGAGGCTTGTCCCGCAATGCATCGGGGACAGCAGATGTGATGGGCGCTGGATGCTGAAGCCTCTCTCTCTATCTCCTCCCTCTTCCCTCATTTTCTCTCTTCTTTCCTTTCCCTCCCTCCCTTTTTCCTTCCCTCCCTCCCTCCTCCTCTCTCCCCCTCTCTCTCCCTCTCTCTCTCCCTCTTTCTCCTCCTCTCTCACTTCCTCTTTCCCTCTCTTTCTGTCTCTTGGTCTCTCTGTCTCTCCCTGTGTTTTTCTCTGTCTCTCTGTTTCTGTCTCTTGGTTTCTCTGTCTCTCTCTGTCTCTCTTTCTTGGTCTCTCTGTATATCTCTCTGTTTCTCTCTGTCTCTGAATCTCTCTGTTTCTGTCTCTTGGTGTCTGTCTGTCTGTCTGTCTGTCTGTCTGTCTCTCTCCAAGCTACATGATCATGTACATATAATTTTTTCCCCTTTGGAAACATCTGAGATCAGATCTACACAGGGTATCTACTTACCAAGAAGCACTCTGGTTCTACGTCCTATTATAAGGGAGCCCTGGTGACCACCACAGTTGGACAGGACATGTGGCCATGTGTCTGTTCCCTGCAGCCTAACTCACAGTTGGCTGAAGGGCCCAGAAGAGCGTCTAGACACAGCACCAGAAGAAAGAAAACTCCCCAGGTCACATGGGCACTGGGCCACCCAAGGCTCATCTAAGCTAAGGGAGGCCCAGCTGGTGCATGGCCTTATGGGAGATAATTTCCAGTTGCTGTCCCTATCCCCTCTGGCTGTAGGGATTTCTCATTGCAGTTTGAATTGATAAAGCAAGTAAATTTTCTGAGGTTTTGGGATTAAATTTTTTTTAAAATATTTATTTATTATGTATACAATATTTTGTCTGTGTGTATGCCTGCAGGCCAGAAGAGGGCACCAGACCTCATTACAGATGGTTGTGAGCCACCATGTGGTTGCCGGAAATTGAACTCAGGACCTTTGGAAGAGCAGGCAATGCTCTTAACCACTGAACCATCTCTCCAGCCCCTGGGATTCAAATTTTTAAAAATTATTTATTTATTTTTATTTTATGTGCATTGGTGTTCTGACTGCACGTATGCCTGTGTGAGGGTGTCAGATCCCCTAGAACTGGAGTTATAGACAGGTGTGAGCTGCCATGTGGGTGCTGGAAATTGAACCTGTGCCCCCTGGAAGA